>NW_028225182.1:34899540-35327963 GCF_052327205.1 Somniosus microcephalus
CCCCTCCCTCAGATCCCTCTCTCCCCCTCCCCTCCCTCAGATCCCTCTCTCTCCCCCTCCCCTCCCTCAGATCCCTCTCTCTCCCCTCCCCTCCCTCAGATCCCTCTCTCCCCCTCCCCTCCCTCAGATCCCTCTCTCTCCCCCTCCCTCCCTCAGATCCTCTCTCTCCCCCTCCCCTCCCTCAGATCCCTCTCTCCCCCTCCCCTCCCTCAGATCCCTCTCTCTCCCCCTCCCCTCCCTCAGATCCCTCTCTCTCCCCCTCCCCTCCCTCAGATCCCTCTCTCTCCCCCTCCCCTCCCTCAGATCCCTCTCTCTCCCCCTCCCCTCCCTCAGATCCCTCTCTCCCCTCCCCTCCCTCAGATCCCTCTCTCTCCCCCTCCCCTCCCTCAGAACCCTCTCTCCCCCTCCCCTCCCTCAGATCCCTCTCTCTCCCCCTCCCCTCCCTCAGATCCCTCTCTCTCCCCCTCCCCTCCCTCAGATCCCTCTCTCTCCCCCTCCCTCAGATCCCTCTCTCTCCCCCTCCCTCAGATCCCTCTCTCTCCCCCTCCCTCAGATCCCTCTCTCCCCCCCTCCCCTCCCTCAGATCCCTCTCTCTCCCCCCTCCCCTCCCTCCCTCAGATCCCTCTCTCTCCCCCTCCCCTCCCTCCCTCAGATCCCTCTCCCCTCCCTCAGATCCCTCTCCCCTCCCTCAGATCCCTCTCTCCCTCCCCTCCCTCCCCTCCCTCAGATCCCTCCCCTCCCCCAGATGCCTCTCTCCCCCCCTCAGATCCTCCTCTCCCTCAGATCCCCCTCTCCCCCTCTCTCAGATCTCCCTCTTCTCCCCTCCCTCCGAACCCCCTCCAGCCACACTCACACAGCCGCCATGACACCCTCCCTGCGTCACCCGCGCCCCGCCTCCTAACGTTTGCCCCGCAGCCGGAAAGTGAAGCCTACCTCTCCATTGGCCAACCGGCCGCCGCAAAGTCGATCGATGCGCGGCCGACCGTAAAGTGGCGGGGTTTTTTTTTTGCCCCGCAGCCGTAAAGCAGGGGCGGGCCGCGACGACCGAAGAGGCGGGTGCGGGATGCCGCAAAGCGGCAGGCGCGCCCCGCTGTCGCGCCAGATAGGAACGGGGTGTGTGTGTTGTGTGTCGCGAAGGCGGCCCCGGCTGTGTTGCGGGGAGGGATGGCGGCTGAGTTCCACCCGCGGGCCGGCCGGCTGGTGCTGCTGCTCAACGCCAACCGCACGGCCAAGCGCAGCAAACCCACCGAGGAGTTCAATCACGGCCTGGCCCTGAGCCGCCAGCCGCTGGGCGACGGGCAGCTCTTCCAGGTGCGCATCGACAGGAAGGTGAGTGAGTGCCGGGGGAGGCAGAGCCCTGGGAGGCGGCCAACTCCCGCAGGAAACACCGGGGATTGAGGCCTACTCCTGGAGGCAGGGAGCTGCACCTCCAATAAGCTGTTGCAGGGGCGGGCAGTGACTGGCAGCAGGAATTGGGGTGGCAAGATGATTAAAAATAACCACAAATAGATTTGGAGCATTCATTATTATTAATAATAATTTTTCTATGAATTTCACACAATTAATATTCATCAGGCTGCAGAATATTTCTGAATTTCACATAATTATTTCAGAATTTCACACAATTACTATTGATCCAGGCGGCAGAATATTTCTCAATTTTACACAATTAATATTGACCCAGGTGGCAGAATATATCTGAATTTCACACAATATTCACCAGGCTGCAGAATATTTCTTAATTTCACATAATTATTTCTGAATTTCACACAATTACTATTGACCCAGGCTGCAGAATATTTCTGAATTTCACATAATTATTTCTGAATTTCACACAATTAATATTGACCCAGGTGGCAAAATATTTCTGAATTTCACACAATTACTATTGATCCAGGTGGCAGAATATTTCTGAATTTCACAATTAATATTTCTGAATTCCCGCAATTAATATTCACCCAGGCTGCAGAATATTTCTGAATTTCACATAATTATTTCTGAATTTCACACAATTAATATTGACCCAGGTGGCATAATATTTCTGAATTTCACAATTAATATTGACACAGGTGGCAGAATATTTCTGAATTCCCATGATTAATATTGACCCTGGCGGCAGAATATTTCTGAATTTCACAGTGAAAATTTACCCAGACTGGAGAATCTTTCTGAATTCCCACAGTGAAAATTCATCCAGACTGCAGAATATTTCTGAATTTCACAATCAAAATTCACCCAGGCTGGAGAATATTTCATCCTGCTGCTTAATCTCTGCTGCATCTTGTCCCCCATCAAACCTGCAGCTGGAGGGAGCATCCCAGCTCAGGAGTAGGCCATTTGGCCCATCGAGCCTGCTCTGCCATTTAATAAGATCATGGCTGATGATCTACCTCATCTCCACTTTCCTGCACTATCCCCATATCCCTTGATTCCCTTAGTCACCAAAAATCTATCGACCTCAGCCTTGAATATACTCAATGACGGAGCCTTCACTGCCCTCTGGGGTTGAGAATTCCAAAGATTCACCACCCTCTGAGTGAAGAGATTTCTCCTCATCTCAGTCCTAAATGGCCGACCCCTTATTCTGAGACTGTGACCCCTGGTTCTAGACTCTCCAGCTAGGGGGGAAACATCCTCCCTGCAACTACCCTGTCAAACCCTGTAAGAATTTGTATGTTTCAATGAGATCACCTCTCATTCTTCTAAACTCTAGAGAATATAGGCCTAGTCTACTCAATCTCTCCTCATTGAACAATCCCCCCATCCCAGGAACCAGTCTGGTGAACCTTTGTTGCACTCCCTCTATGGCAAGTATATTCTTCCTTGGGTAAGGAGACCAAAACTGTACACAATACTCCAGGTGTGGTCTCACCAGGGCCCTATATAATTGCAGTAAGACGTCTTTACTCTTATACTCAAATCCTCTTGTAATAAAGGCCAACATACCATTTGCTTTCCTAATTGCTTGCTGTACCTGTATGTTAACTTTCAGTGATTCTTGTACAAGGGCACCCAGGTCCCTCTGAACACCAACATTTCCCAATCTCTCACCGTTTAAAAAATACTCTGTTTTTCCTACCAAAGTGGATAACTTCACATTCCTCCACATTATATTCCATTTGCCATGTTCTTGCCCACTCACATGGCCTGTCTATATCCCCCTTGAAGCCTCCTTGCATCCTCCTCACAACTTACATTCCCACCCAGCTTTGTATCATCAGCAAACTTGAATATATTACATTTAATCCCCTCATCCAAATCATTGATGTAGATTGTGAATAGCTGAGGCCCAAGCACTGATCCTTGTGGTTCCCCACTAGTTACAGCCTGCCAACCCGAAAATGACCCGTTTATTCCTACGCTCTGTTTTCTGCCCATTAACCAATCCTCAATCCATGCTAGTATAATACCCCCAATCCCATGAGCCCTAATTTTGTTTAATAACCTCTTGTGTGGCACCTTATCAAATGTCTTCTGAAAATCCAAATACACTACATCCACTGGTTCCCCCTTATTAATTCTGCTAGTTACAACCTCAAAAAACTCCAACAGATTTGTCAAACAGGATTTCCTTTTCATAAATCTGCCCAATCCTATTATTATTTTCTAAGTGCCCTGTTACCACGTCCTTAATAATAGATTCTAGCAATGCATCTTCAGTTTATTTTCAGTTTAAAATAAAATAAAGACTTGCATTTATATAGCCCCTTTCACGACCTCAGTGCATCCCAAAGCGCTTTATGCCAGTGAAGTACTTTTTTGAAGTGTTGTAATGTAGGAAATGGGGCAGCCAGTTTTCGCACAGCAATCTGATCATCAGATAATCTGTTTTAGTGATGTTGATTGAGGGATAAATATTGGCCAGGACATCGGGGAGAACTCCCCATCCCTTCTTCCAATAGTGCCGTAGGATCTTTTACGTCCACCTGAGAGGGCAGACGAACGTCTGATTTAACATCTCATCCAAAAGACGGCACCTCCAACAGTGAAGTACTCCGTCAGTACTGGCACTGGGAGTGTCAGCCTAGATTGTTTATGCTCAAGTCTCTGGAGTGGGACTTGAACCCACAACCTTCTGACGCAGGCGCGGGGGTGCTGCCCACTGAGCCACGGCTGACACTTTTTTTTCTTTTATGGGATCACTACACCTTCAGTTTAATTACCCCTCCCCCTATCCGTTTAAAATGTCAAATCATGGGGTATTTAAAAAGCTCTGCTATCCCCCTTCACTGCTGCCGCTACACAGGGTCCCTGGGGAGCCAGGCTGAGTGATATAAACAAAAGCAGAATCGAGTGTCAGTTCAAATAGCTCCGCAAGGTGAGGGACGCCTAATATAGGTATCAAACTCTCCCTGGGCAGGGACAGCACGGGTTAGATACAGAGTAAAGCTCCCTCGACACTGTCCCATTAAACTCTCCCAGGGCAGGTACAGCACGGGTTAGATACAGAGTAAAGCTTCCTCTACACTGTCCCATCAAACACTCCCAGGGCAGGTACAGCATGGGTTAGATACAGAGTAAAGCTTCCTCTACACTGTCCCATCAAACACTCCCAGGGCAGGTACAGCACGGGTTAGGTACAGAGTAAAGCTCCCTCTACACTGTCCCATCAAACACTCCCAGGGCAGGTACAGCACGGGTTAGATACAGAGTAAAGCTCCCTCTACACTGTCCCATCAAACACTCCCAGGGCAGGTACAGCACGGGTTAGATACAGAGTAAAGCTCCCTCTACACTGTCCCATCAAACACTCCCAGGGCAGGTCCAGCACGGGTTAGATACAGAGTAAAGCTTCCTCTACACTGCCCCATCAAACACTCCCAGGGCAGGTACAGCATGGGTTAGATACAGAGTAAAGCTCCTTCTACACTGTCCCATCAAACACTCCCAGGGCAGGTACAGCACGGGTTAGATACAGAGTAAAGCTCCCTCTACACTGTCCCATCAAACACTCCCAGGGCAGGTCCAGCACGGGTTAGATACAGAGTAACCTCCCTCTACACTGCCCCATCAAACACTCCCAGGGCAGGTACAGCACGGGTTAGGTACAGAGTAAAGCTCCCTCTACACTGCCCCATCAAACACTCCCAGGGCAGGTACAGCACGGGTTAGATAGAGAGTAAAGCTCCCTCTACACTGTCCCATCAAACACTCCCAAGACAAAAATTGACACCGTGCCAACGAAGGCGATAACTAGAGTGGGGTGGCTAAAAGTTTGGTCAAAGCAGTAGATTTTAAGGAGTGTCTTAAAAGAGGAGAGAGAGGCGGAGAGGTTTAGGGAGGGAATTCCAGAGCTTGGGGCCTAGATGGCTGAAAGCACGGCCGCCAATGATGGCGGATGTGCAAGAGGCCGGACTTGGAGGAGAGCAGAGATCTCGGAGGTTTGTGGGGCTGGAGGAGGTTACAGAGATAGGGCGGGTCTAGAAGTGAAGAGATTTGAAAACCAGAATGAGATGTTTAAATCTGAGGCGTTGCCAGACCTGGAGCCAATGTAGGTCAGCGAGCACTGGGAGCGATGGGTGAACGGGACTTGGTGTGAGTTAGGAACAAGGGCAGCCGAGTTTTGGTGGAGCTCGTGTTTACGTAGGGTAGAATGTGGGAGGCCAGCCAGGAGTGCGTTGGAATAGTCGAGTCTGGAGGTAACAAAGGCATGGATGATGGTTTCAGCAGCGGGTGTGCTGAGACGGGCGATGCTGAGAAGAAAGTAGATGGTCTTGGTGATGGAGAGGATATCGGGTTGGAAGCTTGGCTCGGGGCCAGATAGGACGGCGAGGTTGTGAACGGTCTGGTTCAGCCCCTCACTGGCCACTGAGGGATGGAGTTTGTGGCGGGATCTGAAGAGACAGGATTCGATCTTCCCAGTGTTTAATTGACAGAAATTGCATCTCGTCCAGGATTGGATTCGGACAAGCAGTGTGATGACAAAGAGGCAGGGGAAGGTCGAGAGAGATGGCGTGAGGTCGAGCTGGGTGTCGTCGGGGGAGATGTGAAACCTGAGAGGTAGATGTTGATGCCAAGGGACAGCATGTAGTTGTGATATAAAAGTCAAATTGCCTCGGAATGGAATCCCTCTGTACTGACTCTGAGCACCCACCAGTACTGTACCCCAGTGTTACACAGTGACAGACCTGTACCCAGCAGTACTGTACCCCAGTGTTATACAATGACAGACCTGTACCCAGCAGTACTGTACCCCAGTGTTACACAGTGACAGACCTGTACCCACCAGTACTGTACCCCAGTGTTACACAGTGACAGACCTGTACCCACCAGTACTGTACCCCAGTGTTATACAGTGACAGACCTGTACCCAGCAGTACTGTACCCCAGTGTTATACAATGACAGACCTGTACCCAGCAGTACTGTACCCCAGTGTTACACAGTGACAGACCTGTACCCACCAGTACTGTACCCCAGTGTTACACAGTGACAGACCTGTACCCACCAGTACTGTACCCCAGTGTTATACAATGACAGACCTGTACCCAGCAGTACTGTACCCCAGTGTTACACAGTGACAGACCTGTACCCTCCAGCACTGTACCCCAGTGTTACACAGTGACAGACCTGTACCCACCAGTACTGTACCCCAGTGTTACACAGTGACAGACCTGTACCCACCAGTACTGTACCCCAGTGTTACACAGTGACAGACCTGTACCCACCAGTACTGTACCCCAGTGTTATACAGTGACAGACCTGTACCCACCAGTACTGTACCCCAGAGTTATACAGTGACAGACCTGTACCCACCAGTACTGTACCCCAGTGTTATACAGTGACAGACCTGTACCCACCAGTACTGTACCCCAGAGTTATACAGTGACAGACCTGTACCCACCAGTACTGTACCCCAGAGTTATACAGTGACAGACCTGTACCCACCAGTACTGTACCCCAGTGTTACACAGTGACAGACCTGTACCCACCAGTACTGTACCCCAGTGTTATACAGTGACAGACCTGTACCCACCAGTACTGTACCCCAGTGTTACACAGTGACAGACCTGTACCCACCAGTACTGTACCCCAGTGTTATACAGAGACAGACCCGTACCCACCAGTACTGTACCCCAGTGTTATACAGTGACAGACCTGTACCCACCAGTACTGTACACCAGTGTTACACAGTGACAGACCTGTACCCACCAGTACTGTACCCCAGTGTTACACAGTGACAGACCTGTACCCACCAGTACTGTACCCCAGTGTTATACAGAGACAGACCTGTACCCAGTAGTACTGTACCCCAGTGTTATACAGTGACAGACCTGTACCCACCAGTACTGTACCCCAGTGTTATACAGTGACAGACCTGTACCCCCCAGTACTGTACCCCAGTGTTATACAGTGACAAACCTGTACCCACCAGTACTGTACCCCAGTGTTATACAGTGACAGACCTGTACCCACCAGTACTGTACCCCAGTCTTATACAGTGACAGACCTGTACCCACCAGTACTGTACCCCAGTGTTACACAGTGACAGACCTGTACCCACCAGTACTGTACCCCAGTGTTACACAGTGACAGACCTGTACCCAGTAGTACTGTACCCCAGTGTTATACAGTGACAGACCTGTACCCAGTAGTACTGTACCCCAGTGTTACACAGTGACAGACCTGTACCCACCAGTACTATACCCCAGTGTTACACAGTGACAGACCTGTACCCACCAGTACTGTACCCCAGTGTTACACAGTGACAGACCTGTACCCACCAGTACTGTACCCCAGTGTTATACAGTGACAGACCTGTACCCCCCAGTGCTGTACCCCAGTGTTATACAGTGACAGACCTGTACCCCCCAGTGCTGTACCCCAGTGTTATACAGTGACAGACCTGTACCCACCAGTACTGTACCCCAGTGTTATACAGTGACAGACCTGTACCCACCAGTACTGTACCCCAGTGTTACACAGTGACAGACCTGTACCCACCAGTACTGTACCCCAGTGTTATACAGTGACAGACCTGTACCCACCAGTACTGTACCCCAGTGTTATACAGTGACAGACCTGTACCCACCAGTACTGTATCCCAGTGTTACACAGTGACAGACCTGTACCCACCAGTACTGTACCCCAGTGTTACACAGTGACAGACCTGTACCCACCAGTACTGTACCCCAGTGTTATACAGTGACAGGCCTGTACCCACCAGTACTGTACCCCAGTGTTATACAGTGACAGACCTGTACCCACCAGTTCTGTACCCCAGTGTTACACAGTGACAGACTTGTACCCCCCAGTACTGTACCCCAGTGTTATACAGTGACAGGCCTGTACCCACCAGTACTGTACCCCAGTGTTATACAGTGACAGGCCTGTACCCACCAGTACTGTACCCCAGTGTTATACAGTGACAGACCTGTACCCACCAGTACTGTACCCCAGTGTTATACAGTGACAGACCTGTACCCACCAGTACTGTACCCCAGTGTTATACAGTGACAGACCTCTACACACCAGTACTGTACCCCAGTGTTATACAGTGACAGACCTGTACCCACCAGTACTGTACCCCAGTGTTATACAGTGACAGACCTGTACCCACCAGTACTGTACCCCAGTGTTATAAAGTGACAGACCTGTACCCACCAGTACTGTACCCCAGTGTTACACAGTGACAGACCTGTACCCACCAGTACTGTACCCCAGTGTTATACAGTGACAGACCTGTACCCACCAGTACTGTACCCCAGTGTTATACAGTGACAGGCCTGTACCCACCAGTATTGTACCCCAGTGTTATACAGTGACAGACCTGTACCCACCAGTACTGTACCCCAGTGTTATACAGTGACAGACCTGTACCCACCAGTACTGTACCCCAGTGTTATACAGTGACAGACCTGTACCCACCAGTACTGTACCCCAGTGTTATACAGTGACAGACCTGTACCCACCAGTACTGTACCCCAGTGTTATACAGTGACAGACCTGTACCCACCAGTACTGTACCCCAGTGTTATACAGTGACAGACCTGTACCCACCAGTACTGTACCCCAGTGTTATACAGTGACAGACCTGTACCCACCAGTACTGTACCCCAGTGTTATACAGTGACAGACCTGTACCCAGCAGTACTGTACCCCAGTGTTATACAGTGACAGACCTGTACCCACCAGTACTGTACCCCAGTGTTACACAGCGACAGACCTGTACCCACCAGTACTGTACCCCAGTGTTATACAGTGACAGACCTGTACCCACCAGTACTGTACCCCAGTGTTATACAGAGACAGACCTGTACCCACCAGTATTGTACCCCAGTGTTATAGTGACAGACCTGTACCCACCTGTACTGTACCCCAGTGTTACACAGTGACAGACCTGTACCCACCAGTACTGTACCCCAGTGTTACACAGTGACAGACCTGTACCCACCAGTACTGTACCCCAGTGTTACACAGTGACAGACCTGTACCCACCAGTACTGTACCCCAGTGTTACACAGTGACAGACCTGTACCCACCTGTACTGTACCCCAGTGTTACACAGTGACAGACCTGTACCCACCTGTACTGTACCCCAGTGTTATACAGTGACAGACCTGTACCCACCTGTACTGTACCCCAGTGTTACACAGTGACAGACCTGTACTCACCAGTACTGTACCCCAGTGTTATACAGAGAGCTTCTCCTCACCCCTCTCATCAGTCTCTGAATGACCATTTTAATGACTCCTTGTCACTGACTCCCCAACCAGAAGAAATGGTCTTTCTCTATTTCATCCCATCAAAACACTTAATTTTTAAAAAATGCTCAGTTACAGAAGGTGGGAATGGAGTCACGTGTAGGCCAGACCGGGTAGGGGTGGGAATGGAGTCACGTGTAGGCCAGACCGGGTAGGGGTGGGAATGGAGTCACGTGTAGGCCCAGACCGGGTAGGGGTGGGAATGGAGTCACGTGTAGGCCAGACCGGGTAGGGGTGGGAATGGAGTCACGTGTAGGCCAGACCGGGTAGGGGTGGGAATGGAGTCACATGTAGGCCAGACCGGGTAGGGGTGGGAATGGAGTCACATGGAGGCCAGACCGGGTAGGGGTGGGAATGGAGTCACATGGAGGCCAGACCGGGTAGGGGTGAGACTGGAGTCACATGTAGGCCAGACCGGGTAGGGGTGGGGAATGGAGTCACATGTAGGCCAGACCGGGTAGGGGTGGGAATGGAGTCACGTGTAGGCCAGACCGGGTAGGGGTGGGAATGGAGTCACGTGTAGGCCAGACCGGGTAGGAGTGTGAAATGGAGTCACGTGTAGGCCAGACCGGGTAGGGGTGGGAATGGAGTCACGTGTAGGCCAGACCGGGTAGGAGTGTGAATGGAGTCACGTGTAGGCCCAGACCGGGTAGGGGTGGGAATGGAGTCACGTGTAGGCCAGACCGGGTAGGAGTGGGAATGGAGTCACATGTAGGCCAGACCGGGTAGGGGTGGGAATGGAGTTACGTGTAGGCCAGACCGGGTAGGGGTGGGAATGGAGTCACGTGTAGGCCAGACCGGGTAGGGGTGGGAATGGAGTCACGTGTAGGCCAGACCGGGTAGGGGTGGGAATGGAGTCACATGTAGGCCAGACCGGGTAGCGGTGGCATTGGTGAACCCCACATTTAATTATTAGCCGTGGTGGGATTTGTACTCGTGACCTCTTGGTTGCTAGTCATAGCCACTACATCACCGTACCAGGTGTGGTGTAGCTGGTCTGGCTGAGATTGGCAAACTCCGCGCAGAGGGTTGTCCTATGAGGTGAGATTGAGTAGATTGGGCCTATACTCTCTGGAGTATAACACATGTAAAATTCTTAAGGGGCTTGATGGGATAGATGCAGGGAGGCTGTTCCCCCTGGCTGGAGAGTCTAGAACCCGGGGTCACAGTCTCAGGGTAAGGGGTCGGCCATTTAGGACTGAGATGAGGAGGAATTTCTTCATTCAGAGGGTGGTGAATCTTTGGACTTCTCTACCCCAGAAGGCTGTGGAGGCTGAGTCTTTGAGTATATTCAAGACTCAGATCGATAGATGTTTGGATATTAAAGGTTATGGGGATCGTGCGAGAAGGTAGAGTTGAGGTCGAAGATCAGCCATGATCTTATTGAATGGCGGAGCAGGCTCGAGGGGCCAAGTGGCCGACTCACGCTCCTAATTCTTATGATCTTATGTTAGCGCGGAGATTGGCCCTGAAACCTACCTTGCCTGGTTTTGTACTTCGCTAGGGGTGCGGGTGCTCCCCGCCCTGGGCTCTGAACTAATTTCTGTGCCGTTGCCGACGCCTCCACTGACTTAGAAACAGAAAAATAGGAGCAGGAGTAGGCCATCCGGCCCTTCGAGCCTGCTCCGACATTCAATATGACCATTGCTGATCCTCTCTCCCCATACCCCTTGATGCATTTTGTGTAGAAGTTTATCTATCTCCTTCTTAAATATATTCAGTGACTTGACCTCCACAGCCTTCTGTGGTAGAGAATTCCACAGGTTCACCACCCTCTGAGTGAAGACATTTCTCCTCATCTCAGTCCTAAATGTCCTACCCCGTATCCTAAGACTGTGACCCCCTCGTTCTAGACCCCCCCACCCCCCAAGCCAGGGGAAACATCCTCCCTGCATCCAGTCTGTCTAGCCCTGTCAGAATTTTATACGTTTCAATGAGATCCCCTCTCATTCTTCTAAACTCTAGTGAACACAGGACTAGTCGACCCAATCGCTCTTCATACGACAGTCCTGCCATCCCAGGAATCAGTCTGGTGCACCTTCGCTGCACTCCCTCTATGGCAAGTCCTGCCATCCCAGGAATCAGTCTGGTGCACCTTCGCTGCACTCCCTCTATGGCAAGTATATCCTTTCTTAGGTAAGGAGACCAAAACTGCACACAGTACTCCAGGTGTGGTCTCACCAAGGCCCTGTACAACTGTAGTAAAACATCCTTGCTCCTGTACTCAAATCCTCTTGCAATGAAGGCCAACATACCATTTGCCTTCCTAACTGCTTGCTGCACCTGCATGTTTGCTTTCAGTGACTGGTGTACAAGGACACCCAGGTCCCCCTGTACATCAACATTCCCCAATCTATCACCATTTAAATAATACTCTGCCTTTCTGTTTTTCCTACCGAAGTGAATAACTTCACGTTTATCCATGTTATACTGCATCTGCCATGTATTCGCCCACACACTCAACTTGCCTTTGCATCCTCCTCACAACTCACAATCCCACCGAGTTTCGTGTCGTCGGCAAACTTGGAAATATTACAATAGCGCAATACTGCGGACGCTGGAAATCTGAAACAACAGAAAACGCTGGAGAAACTCAGCAGGCCAGGGCAGCATCCGTGGAGAGAGAAACAGTCAACGTTTCGGGTCGACGACCTTTCGTCAGAACTGGGGGAAAAAGCTGGAAATGGAGCAGATTTAAAAGCAAGTTATGGGGAGGGGAATGAAAGAACAAAAGGGGAGGTCTGTGGTGGGGTGGAAGGCAGGAGAAGTAAAGAGGCATTAAGAGATATTCAAGGCGAGAGGAGATGGTAATGGGGCAGGTTCAGAAACAAAGGTTGGCTCTAGATGAAGTGTGAATTGCGCTGGCAGAATGAAAGACAGCGGCCATTACATTTGGAAATATTACATTTGGTTCCCTCATCCAAATCATTGAAATCCTTGTTTCTGGTGAACAGGTCAACTCCTGGAGCGGTTCGATTGAGATCGGGGTGACCGCCTTGGATCCCAACACCTTGGACTTCCCCAGCAGCGCCACTGGGCTGAAGGGCGGCTCGTGGATCATCTCGGGCTGCTCGGTGCTGCGGGACGGGCGCTCGGTGCTGGAGGAGTACGGGCAGGACCTGGACCAGCTGAGCGAGGGCGACCGAGTGGGCATCCAGCGGACGGCCGGGGGCGAGCTCCACCTGTGGGTGAACGGGCGGGACTGCGGGGTCGCCGCCTCGGGCCTGCCCCCGCAGGTGTGGGGGGTGGTGGACCTGTACGGCAAGTGCACCCAGGTGACCGTGCTGGGCTGCGACAGCGTCTTCCGAAGAGAAGAAGCCCGCAGGACGACCACCACGACCGAGGAAGGTAACGCTTCGCAGCATTCCTGTTTGACCTTTGTCCCTCAACCTCCGTGGCGAAAGCAGAGTCAACTCGCTGCTGCCTGTGGGGATCTTGCTGTGTGCGCAAATTGGCCGCTGCGTTTCCCCACATTGCAACAGTGGGCTACGCTCCAAAAAGTACTTCGTTGGCCACAAAGCGATTTGGGACGTCCTATAGAGTTATACAGCACCGAAAGAGGCCCATCGTGTCCGCGCCGGCCATCAAGCCCTGTCTATTCTAATCCCATTTTCCAGCACTTGGTCCGTAGCCTTGTATGCTATGGCGTTTCAAGTGCTCATCTAAATGCTGCTTGAACGTTGTGAGGGTTCCTGCCTCTACCACCCTTTCAGGCAGTGAGTTCCAGATTCTAACCACCCTCTGGGTGAAAAAGTTTTTCCTCAAATCCCCTCTGAACCTCCTGCCCCTTACCTTGAAACTATGCCCCCTTGTTATTGACCCCTCTGCTAAGGGGAAAAGTTCCTTTCTATCTACCCTATCTATGCCCCTCATCATTTTGTACACCTCAATCAGGTCCCCCCTCAGCCTTCTCTGCTCTAAGGAAAACAACCCCAGCCTGTCCAGTCTCTCTTCATAGCTGAAGCGCTCCAGCCCTGGTAACATCCTGGTGAATCTCCTCTGCACCCTCTCCAATACAATCACATCCTTCCTATGGTGTGGCGACCAGAACTGCGCACAGTATTCCAGCTGTGGCCTAACTAGCATTTTGTACAGCTCCGTCATAACCTCCCTGCTTTTATATTCTATGCCTCGGCTAATGGAGGCAAGTATCCTATATGCCTTTTTAACCACCTTATCTACCTGTCCTGGGGTCGTGAAAGACGCTGTAGAAATGCGAGTTCTTTTTAAAGCATGAAAATTGAGTCGAAAGTAACTAATTACTTTGGGTCAAACGAGATCGTAGCAGCCAGCCAAGACTGGTTAAAAAGTAACAGGAGAGAAAACAAATAGGAAACCAAATAGCACTATTTACATAGTATTACATAATATTTACAACTCAGAAACAGGCCATTCGGCCCAACAGGTCCGCGCTGGTGTTTATGCTCCACACGAGCCTCCTCCCGCCCCTGCTTAATCTCACCCCCTCAGCCTTCTCTTTACTAAGCAAAAGAGCCCCAGCCTGTTCAGTCATGCACAGATCGCTAAAAGCCAGTGCAAAGGACGAATGGATTGTTGGCCTTGATCTCAAGGGGGTTGGAATTGAAAGGGGAGGACGTTGCGTTCCAGCTGTCGAGAGCCTGGGAGAGACTCCATCGGGAGCGCCGCGTTCAGTCCTGGGCACCGCGCTTCGGGAAGGGTACACTGGCCTTGGAGAGGGTGCAGCACAGATTCACCAGAATAATACCGGGGGGCCAACAGGGTTAAATTATGAGGACAGGTGGCACAGACTAGGATTGTACTGCTTTGAGTATAGAAGATTGTGGGGTGACCTAATTCACGGTGTTTAATATATCGGGGTTCGATAGGGTCAATAGAGAGAAACTATTTCCTGTGGTGGAGGAATCCGGAACAAGAGGGCACAGTCTTAAAATTAGAGCTAGGCCGTTCACTTTTTAACAAAGGGTAGTGGAAATCTGGAACTCGTGCACGTCCTCCCTCTCTCATTTCAATTCAATTCAATTCAATTCAATTCAAATCGCTTTATTGGCATGATGATGACAAGTTACATCTTATGTTGCCAAAGCATCGAAAAACATTCATGTTTGTTCACAAAAATACAGATCTATCCATACAGTGTATAAACAGATATATCCCTGAGTGTATAAATATACTTTCATATAATTTGTATATACTCTTTCCTTATTATATTTAGTGGTTGTCCCTCTGTTTATGGCAAGCTGTAACATAGTGTGCCGCTAAGGTTACACAATTTCTCTCTTCCCCTAGTAGGTATGGGAGTTTTTGGTCGTCATTCAAATTTCTGAATTCCGGGCATATTTTTGTGAATTTTGGGTAGAAATTCTCCCTGATGCCCTGATATTTTCTACAAGCTGTGAGGAAGTGCATCTCTGTCTCCACCACTCCCTGACTGCAGTGAGAGCATATCCTGTCCTCTCTTGGTAGCCGGGTCTGCCTGTGTCTACCTTTTTCGATCGCCAGGTTATGTTCACTAAGTCTGTACATTGTCAAAGTTTTTCTCAGTTTGCTCTCTCTCTCTCTCTCTCCAAAGGCTGTGGATGCTGGAGGTCAATTGAAGTTTTCTTGACCGACAGATTTTTGTTGGGTTAGGGTATCGCGGGATACGGAGCAAAGGCGGGTAAAGGGGGTTGAGGTGCAGATCGGCCACGATCTAACTGAATGGCAGAATAGGATAGAGGGGCTGAATGGCCTCCTCCTGTTCTGATATAATCATCTCGCGTCCACTTCAGTTCCTCCTCGGGGCAAAATTACTTAAAACAAGTCAGGATTCCCGCCCTCTCTGCAGCTACTGTCGTGGAAATGAATTGGAATTAACAGAGCCCCAATTTTGCTAGTGGGTTATTAGTTAACGGAAGGAGGGGTGGAGAACGGGGGATACACGCTTTCTTCCTTATTTTGTTAGAGTTTTTTGGCACTGGCTGCTTGCTCCACGGGTGTGAACTGAGCCAAGATGGTGTGTGACCCAAGGACATGAATGGGGGGAGATGAGCAGAGATTTCATCCAACTAAATATTGGGAAGACAGAAGACCGAAATCGTTTTCCGTTCCCTAGCCACCGACTCCATCCCTTTCCTTGGCAGCTGTCTGAGGCTGCACCACACTGTTCGCAGCCTTGGTGTCCTATTTGACTCCAAGATGAGCTTCTGACCACACATCCGCGCCATCACTAAGACCACCTACTGCCACCTCTGTAATATCATAACATAAGAAATAGGAGCAGGAGTAGGCCATTCGGCCCCTCGAGCCTGCTCCGCCATTCAATGAGATCATGGCTGATCTTCTGCCTCAACTCCATTCACTGGCCCTATCGCCATATCCCTTGATGCCCTTACTAGTCAGAAATCTATCGACTTCTGTCTTGAATATACCCAATGGCTGAGCCTCCACAGCCCTCTGGGGTAGAGAATTCCAAAGATTCACCACCCTGTGTGTGAAGAAATTCCTCCTCATCTCAGTCCTGAATGGCCTACCCTTTATCCTGAGGCTGTGGCCCCTGGTTCTAGACTCCCCAGCCAAGGGAAACATTCTCCCAGCATCCACCCTATCAAGCCCTGGAATAATTTTGTATGCTTCAATGAGAACCCCTCTCATTCTTCTGAATTCAAGAGAATACAGGCCTAGTTTACTCAATCTCTTCTCATACGACAGTCCTGCCATCCCAGGAATCAATCTGTGAACCTTCGTTGCACTCCCTCTATGGCAAGTATATCCTTCCTTAGGTAAGGAGACCAAAATTGTACACAGTACTCCAGGTGTGGTCTCACCAAGGCCCTGTATAATTGGAGTAAGACTTCTTTACTCCTGTACTCAAATCCTCTTGCAGTGAAGGCCAGCATACCATTTGCTTTCCTAATGGCTTGCTGCACCTGCAGTGACTCATGCACAACATCGCCCGTCTCTGTCCTTGCCTCAGCTCATCTGCTGCTGAAAGCCTCATCCATGCCTTTGCGACCTCTAGACTTGACTATTCCAACGCACTCCAGGCCGACCTCCCATCTTTCACCCTCCGTAAACTTCAGCTCATCCCAAACTCTGCTGCCCGTATCTAACCCGCACAAAGTCCCGTTCACCCATCGCCCCCCCTGTGTTTGCTGACCTACATTGACTCCCGGTTTGACAATGTCTCGATCTTAAAATTCTCATCATTGTGTTCAAATACACCCCCCTCCCTCTCTTCCCCCTCCCTCTCTTCCCCTCCCTCTCTTCCCCCTCCCTCTCTTCCCCCTCCCTCTCTTCCCCCTCCCTCTCTTCCCCCTCCCTCTCTTCCCCCTCCCTCTCTTCCCCCTCCCTCTCTTCCCCCTCCCTCTCTTCCCCCTCCCTCTCTTCCCCCTCCCTCTCTTCCCCCTCCCTCTCTTCCCCTCCCTCTCTTCCCCCTCCCTCTCGGCCCCCTCGCCCCCCCCCCCCTCGGCCTCCTCCCTCGGCCCCCTCGGCCCCCGCCCCCTCGGCCCCCCCCCCCCCGGCTCCCTCGTCCGCCCCCTCGCCGCCCCCTCGCCCCCCCCCCTCGGCCCCCTCGCCCCCCCCCCCCCCTCGGCCCCCTCGCCCCCCCCCCCCTCGGCCCCCTCGCCCCCCCCCCCTCGGCCCCCTCGCCCCCCCCCCCTCGGCCCCCTCGCCCCCCCCCCCCTCGGCCCCCTCGCCCCCCCCCCCTCGGCCCCCTCGCCCCCCCCCCCCCCTCGGCCCCCTCGCCCCCCCCCCCCCTCGGCCCCCTCGCCCCCCCCCCCCTCGGCCCCCTCGCCCCCCCCCCCTCGGCCCCTCGCCCCCCCCCCCCCCCCCCCCTCGGCCCCCTCGCCCGGCCCCCTCGCCCCCCCCCCCCCCCTCGGCCCCCTCGCCCCCCCCCCCTCGGCCCCCTCGCCCCCCCCCCCTCGGCCCCCTCGCTGGCCCCCTCGCCCTCGCCCCCCCCCTCGCCGCCCTCCCCCTCGCCCCCCCTCGCCCCCCCCCCCCCTCGGCCCCCTCGCCCCCTCGGCCCCCTCGCCCCCCCTCCCCTCGGCCCCCTCGCCCCCCCCCCCTCGGCCCCCTCGCCCCCCCCCCTCGGCCCCCTCGCCCCCCCCCCCTCGGCCCCCTCGCCCCCCCCCCCCCTCGGCCCCCTCGCCCCCCCCCCCCTCGGCCCCCTCGCCCCCCCCCCCTCGGCCCCCTCGCCCCCCCCCCCTCGGCCCCCTCGCCCCCCTCGGCCCCCTCGCCCCCCCCCCCTCGCCCCCCCCCCCTCGGCCCCCTCGCCCCGGCCCCCTCGCCCCGGCCCCCTCGCCCCCCCCCCCCCTCGGCCCCCTCGGCCCCCTCGCCCCCCCCCCCCCTCGGCCCCCTCGGCCCCCTCGCCCCCCCCCCCCCTCGGCCCCCTCGGCCGCCCCCTCGCGCCCCCCTCGGCCCCCTGGCCCCCTCGGCCCCCTCGCCACCCCCGTCGGCCCCCTCGCCCCCCCCTCGCCGCCCCCCCGGCCGCCCCCTTGGCCCCCCCCCCTCGGCCCCCTCGCCCCCCCCCCCCTCGCCCCCTCGGCCCCCTCGCCCCCCCCCCCCTCGGCCCCCTCCCCCCCCCCCCTCGGCCCCCTCGCCCCCCCCCCTCGGCCCCCTCGCCCCCCCCCCCCCCCTCGGCCCCCTCGCCCCCCCCCCCCCTCGGCCCCCTCGCCCCCCCCCCCCTCGGCCCCCTCGCCCCCCCCCCCCTCGGCCCCCTCGCCCCCCCCCCCTCGGCCCCCTCGCCCCCCCCCCCTCGGCCCCCTCGCCCCCCCCCCCTCGGCCCCCTCGCCCCCCCCCCCCTCGGCCCCCTCGCCCCCCCCCCCCTCGGCCCCCTCGGCCCCCTCGCCCCCCCCCCCCCCTCGGCCCCCTCGCCCCCCCCCCCTCGGCCCCCTCGCCTCGGCCCCCTCGCCCCCCCCCCTCGGCCCCCTCGCCCCCCCCCCCCCCTCGGCCCCCCTCGCCCCCCCCCCCTCGGCCCCCTCGCCCCCCCCCCTCGGCCCCCTCGCCCCCCCCCTCGGCCCCCTCGCCCCCCCCCCTCGGCCCCCTCGCCCCCCCCCCCCTCGGCCCCCTCGCCCCCCCCCCCTCGGCCCCCTCGCCCCCCCCCCCTCGGCCCCCTCGCCCCCCCCCCTCGGCCCCCTCGCCCCCCCCCCCTCGGCCCCCTCGCCCCCCCCCCCTCGGCCCCCTCGCCCCCCCCCCCCTCGGCCCCCTCGCCCCCCCCCCCCTCGGCCCCCTCGCGCCCCCCCCCCTCGGCCCCCTCGCCCCCCCCCCCCTCGGCCCCCTCGCCCCCCCCCCCCGGCCCCCTCGCCCCCCCCCCCCCCGGCCCCCTCGCCCCCCCCCCCCCGGCCCCCTCGCCCCCCCCCCCCCCGGCCCCCTCGCCCCCCCCCCCTCGGCCCCCTCGCCCCCCCCCCCCTCGGCCCCCTCGCCCCCCCCCCTCGGCCCCCTCGCCCCCCTGGCCCCCCCCCCCCTCGGCCCCTGGCCCCCCCCCCCTCGGCCCCCTGGCCCCCCCCCCCTCGGCCCCCTGGCCCCCCCCCCTCGGCCCCCTGGCCCCCCCCCCCTCGGCCCCCTGGCCCCCCCCCCCTCGGCCCCCTCGCCCCCCCCCCCTCGGCCCCCTCGCCCCCCCCCCCTCGGCCACCTCGCCCCCCCCCCCCCCTCGGCCCCCTCGCCCCCCCCCCCCCCTCGGCCCCCTCGCCCCCCCCCCCCTCGGCCCCCTCGCCCCCCCCCCCCCCTCGGCCCCCTCGCCCCCCCCCCCTCGGCCCCCTCGCCCCCCGCCCCCTCGCCCCCCCCCCCCTCGGCCCCCTCGCCCCCCCCCCCTCGGCCCCCTCGCCCCCCCCCCCCTCGGCCCCTCGCCCCCCCCCCTCGGCCCCCTCGCCCCCCCCCCTCGCCCCCCCCCTCGGCCCCTCGCCCCCCTCGGCCCCTTGCTCGCCCCCCCCCCCCTCGGCCCCCTCGCTCGCCCCTCGGCCCCCTCGCCCCCCCCCCCCCCTCAGCCCCCTCGCCTCGGCCCCCTCGGCCCCCTCGCCCCCCCCTCGGCCCCCTCGCCCCCCCCCCCCTCGGCCCCCTCGCCCCCCCCCCTCGGCCCCCCCCCCTCGGCCCCCTCGCCCCCCCCCCCCCCTCGGCCCCCCCCCCCTCGGCCCCCTCGCTCGCCCCCCCCCTCGGCCCCCTCGCTCGCCCCCCCCCCTCGCGCCCCCCCCCTCGGCCCCCTCGCCCCCCCCCTCGGCCCCCTCGCCCCTCCCCCCCTCGGCCCCCTCGCCCCCCCCCCCCTCGGCCCCCTCCCCCCCCTCGGCCCCCTCGCCCCCCCCCCCCTCGGCCCCCTCCTCGCCCCCCCCCCCTCGCGCCCCCCCCCCCCTCGGCCCCCTCGCCCCCCCCCCCCGGCCCCCTCGTCCTCGTCCCCCTCCCCCCCCTCTATTTCTGTAACCCCCTCCAGCCCTGCAACCCTCCAAGATCTCCAGGCTCCTCCAATTCTGGCCATTGCACATTCCCGATTTTTATCACTCCACCATTGGCGGCCGTGCCTTCATCCGCCTGGGCCCCAAGCTCTGGAATTCCCTCCCTAAACCTCTCCTCCTTTAAGATGTTCCTTAAAACCTCCCTCTTTGACCAGGTTCACCTGTCTTAATATCTCTTTATGTGCCTCGGTGTCAAATTTTGTTTGATAATCGCTCCTGTGAAGAGCCTTGGGACGTTTTACTACGTTAAGGCACTGCATGAATGCAAGTTGTTGTTGTCACCTCAAATCCAGTGTACTCGATCCCCTGGTGGAGAGGAGGGAGTTGAGCTCCGTAGTCCGGTGTGGCAAACCAGAAGGATCTGAGGTTCCACTCCCCACTCTGCGCTGAGTTAGCCAATCTCAGCCAGTGCAAGAGTTGGCCTCTTTCCCCCCCCCCCCCCCCCCCCAAGGATTTAAAAGACCCTTGTGCTGAAGAAAGGGAAGAGGGAGGAATCGGGCTTGGAGGTGCTGGCCCCCCCACAGTCGAATAGCTTCATTGATTCTCTTGTTTTTAGTGAGGCATCTGAGGACCGGACCTCGGCACGAGCCAGTGCCTTCAGGAGCGGGAACCCTGGCTCCTTTATTGTTTTGCCTCTCTAGCACGGGGGACACTGGGGTCCTGTATATCACCTGAACCGCTGGGTTCAGTGAACTTGGCATTGAGCAGGGATGGAGCACTCCAGCTTATTACCTACTTCATGTCGCTAAGTACCACACTCTGGTACATTTACCAACTGACTCATCGCCCCTTCACTGCCTCTGATTACAGGGCTTGCTCACAAAGGAACTGGAGGAGGCCATTCAGCCCCTCGAGCCTGTTCCGCCATTCAGTCAGCTCATGGTTGATCTGTACCTTAACTCCATCTACCCGCCTTGACTCCGTAACCCTTCATACCCTTGCCTCGCAAAAATCTATCAACCTCCATTTTGAATTGACCCCCAGCCTCAAAAGCTTTTTGGGGGAGCGAGTTCCCGATTTCCACGACCCTTTGTGTGAAGAAGTGCTTCCTGACATCACCCCTGAACGGCCTGGCTCTAATTTTAAGGTTACGTCCCCTTGTTCTGGACTCCTCCCCCCCCCCCCCCCCCCCCCCACACACCAGAGCAAATAGTTCCTCTCTATCTACCCGATCAAATCCTTGAATCATCTTAAACACCTCAATTAGATCACCCGTTAATCCTCTATACTCGAGGGAATACAAGCCCAGTCTGTGCAACCTGTCCTCGCAATGTAACCCTTTCAGCCTTTGACTCCCCCAGCCAGTGCTGTCTCACTACGAGGGTGACACAGGCTGTGGAGGGAGAGGCAGGGAGAGACACCGGAGCATCAAGGGGGACAGCCGTTGACTGTGCCGGGTCTGATCGCAAGATGCCAAAAAAACTTGCTTCGCCCCTTGTTAGACGAGGGGTTGATTATATTGGCGGGAGCCCCTCGGTGCAGTATGCTTTCCCCCCCCCCCTTTCTGTCTTGGAAGAAGGGGATTTTGCTCAGGCTCGGGCTCCGCACAGCACCTCCAAGTGGTTGCTGTTCTCGTGTGAGCCCAAAGTGAGTGTGGGTGGACTATTCGACCGTGTGAGGCACCCGAGCCTTCTGCGATACACTTACAGGATCGTGATCAGGATTTCCTTTTCATAGAATCATTGAAATTTATGGCACAGAAGGAGGCCATTCGGCCCATTGTGTCCGTGCCAGCCGAAAAAGAGCCATCCAGCCTAATCCTTCTTTCCAGCTCTTGGTCCGTAGCCCTGCAGTTTACGGCACTTCAAGTGCATATCCAAGTACTTTTTAAACTTGATGAGGGTTTCTGCCTCTCCCACCCTTTCAGGCTGTGAGTTCCAGACCCCCACCACCCTCTGGGTGAAAATAGTTCTCCTCAACTCCCCTCTAATCCTTCCACCAATTACTTTAAATCTGTGCCCCCTGGTTATTGACCCCTCTGCTAAGGGAAATAGGTCCTTCCTATCCACTCTATCCG
Source organism: Somniosus microcephalus (assembly GCF_052327205.1). Classification (NCBI taxonomy): domain Eukaryota; kingdom Metazoa; phylum Chordata; class Chondrichthyes; order Squaliformes; family Somniosidae; genus Somniosus; species Somniosus microcephalus. Next base: position 34,921,660 of record NW_028225182.1, read on the forward strand.
GGCCCCTCATAATTTTATACACCTCAATTAAATCTCCCTTCAGCCTCCTCTATTCCAAAGAAAACAACCCCAGCCTCTGCAATCTTTCCTCACAGATAAAACTCTCCAGTCCTGGCAACATCCTCCTAAATCTCCTCTGCACCCTCTCTAGTGCGATCACATCCTGCCTGTAATGTGGTGACCAGAACCGTACGCAGTGTTCTAGCTGTGACCTAACTAGCGTTTTATACAGTTCAAGCATAACTTCCCTGCTCTTGTGTTTACGCCTCGGCTAATAAAGGAAAGTATCCTGTCTGCCGCCTTGACCACCTTATCCACCTGTCCTGCTACCTTCAGGGATCTGTGGACATGCACTCCAAGGTTCCGCTACACTTCTCAGTATCCTACCATTTATTGTGTATTCCCTTGCCTTGTTGGGCCTCCCCAAATGCACTACCTCACATTTCTCCCTCGCTCCCACTGCTTAACACAGGGGCGCTGAGGCCAATTCCAGTGCGCCCCTGCCACCACCATCACCGCACCCCCCTGACTGAGATAAGTTAACTTGGCACCAGCCAGGTGCCGCAGCCCTCGAACGCGCTCGATATGATCTCCTCGCTTTAATCTACATTGAAGCAGTATGGATCGTCACCATAAGGAATGGATTTAGAAAACAAAGTTCAACTTCATGCAACATGAAAAGCTCCTCTTACGCATGCACGTGGTGGATAATCCTCATTCTCCCTGGACCACCTCACCCCAAAGGCGCTTGTCTCATTCGATACCAACATCCCTGCTTGCAGCGAGGGGTAGTGCGCAGTAGTGTTGGTTAATCCCTATCCTTTTAATACCAGATTCAGAGGTGCTCGAGACAGCAACATGTCTGACCATTAACTACATTTAGTATTCTTTCAAAACCTTCATCTTATAACTACATACAGAGCAGTACAGAGTCCTACATCTAGATACTCACGCATAAAGAACTCCCCAGGAATCGTGAGCAATTTACTGTCCAGGCCTGTACACAGTACCTCTCCTTGAAGGGAGCGAATTGAGATTGACATAAGAAATAGGAGCAGGAGTAGCCCAATCAGCCCCTCGAGCCTGCTCCGCCATTCAATAAGATCATGGCTGATCTGATCCTAACCGCCAATCCACTATCACAGAACCATCTCCTGAATCTAACAGAATTAGACACACGAAATAGGAGTAGGATCAGGCTACACGGCCCCTGGGCCCGCTCCGCTACCCACAGGGCCATGACCGATCCGAACCTAGACTCATGTCCAAATTCCTGCCCGCTCCCCGTAACCCTTAATTCCCTTTACTTCTAGGAAACTGTCTATTTCTGTTTTAAATTTATGTAATGATGTAGCTTCTACAGCTTTTTGGGGCAGCATATTCCATGGACCTACCACCCTCTGAGTGAAGTAGTTCCTCCTCATCTCAGTTTTGAAAGAGCAGCCCCTTATTCTAAGACTATGCCCCCTAGTTCTAGTTTCACCCATCATCGGGAACATCTTCCCCGCATCCACCCGATCCAATCCCTTCACAATCTTATATGTTTCAATAAGATCGCCTCTCATTCTTCTGAACTCCAATGAGTAGAGTCCCAGTCTACTCAACCTCTCCTCATATGTCCATCCCCTCATCCCCGGGATTAACCGAGTGAACCTTCTTTGTACTGACTCGAGAGCAAGTATGTCCTTTCTTAAGTATGGACACCAAAACTGTACGCAGTATTCCAGGTGCGGTCTCACCAATACCTTGTACAACTGAAGCAATACCTCCCTATTTTTATATTCTATCCCCCTAGCGATGAAAGCCAACATTCCATTGGCCTTCTTAATCACTTGCTGCACCTGCATACTAACCTTTTGAGTTTCGTGCACCAGGACCCCCAGATCCCTTTGTACTTCAGTACTTTCCAGTTTCTTGCTATTAAGATAATAACTTGCTCTACGATTTTTCCTGCCAAAGTGCATAACCTCACACTTTCCAGTATTGTATTCCATCTGCCAAATCTCTGCCCACTTAGCCTGTCTATGTCCCCTTGCAGGTTTTTTATGTCCTCCTCACTCACTACTTTCCCTCCCATCTTAGTATCATCTGCAAACTTTGATATGTTACACTCGGTCCCCTCCTCCAAATCGTTAATATAGATTGTAAAGAGTTGGGGACCCAGCACTGACCCCTGCGGAACACCACTAGTTACTGATTGCCAGTCTGAGAATGAACCATTTATCCCAACTCTCTGCCTTCTGTTAGATAGCCAATCCTCTATCCATGCCAGAATATTACCCCCAATCCCGTGATTTTTTATCTTAAGCAATAATCTTTTGTGTGGCACCTTGTCAAATGCCTTTTGGAAGTCTCAATACACTACGTCCACTGGTTCCCCTTTATCCACCCTATAAGTTACTTCCTCAAAGAACTCCAGCAAATTTGTCAAATATGACTTCCCCTTCATAAAACCATGCTGACTTTGTCCTATTAAATTATGATTATCCAAATGTCCTGTTACTGTCTCCTTAATAATGGACTCCAAAATTTTACCTACCACAGATGTTAGGCTAACCAGTCTATAGTTTCCAGCCTTCTGTCTACTGCCCTTTTTAAATAAGGGTGTTACATTAGCAGTTTTCCAGTCTGCCGGGACCTTTGCCGAGTCCAGGGAGTTTTGGAAAATTATTACCAATGCATCCACAATCCCTACCGCCACTTCCCTCAAGACCCTAGGATGTAAGCCATCAGGTCCAGGTGATTTATCCGCCTTGAGTCCCATTATTTTACCGAGTACCACTTCCTTAGTGATTTTGATCGTGTTTAGCTCCTCTCCCCCTTTAGCCCCCTGTTTGTCCGGTGTTGGGATATTCTTAGTGTCTTCTACTGTAAAGACTGATATAAAATATTCATTCAGTGTTTTTGCCATCTCCATATTTCCCACCATTAATTTCCCGGTCTCATCCTCTAAGGGACCAACATTTACTTTAGCCACCCTTTTTCTTTTTATATAACTATAAAAACTCTTACTATCTGTTTTTATATTTTTTGCTAATTTACTTTCATAATCTATCTTCCCTTTCTTAATCAATCTTTTTGTTATTTTTTGCTGTCTTTTAAAGTTTTCCCAATCCTCTATCCTCCCACTAGATTTGGCTACCTTATAGGCCCTTGTTTTTAGTCGAATACTATCCTTAATTTCTTTACTTAGCCACGGATGGCTGTCTTTTCTTTTACACCTTTTTCTTCTCAGTGGAATATATATTTTTTGGAAGTTGTAAAATAACTCCTTAAATGTACACCACTGATCATGTATCGTCTTACCCTTTAATCTATTTTCCCAATCCACTCTACTCAATTCCGCTCTCATACCTTCATAGCCTCCTTTATTCAAGCTTAGCACGCTTGTTTCAGATCCAACCTTCTCACCCTCTAATTGAATATGGAATTCAACCATGTTATGGTCACTCATTCCAAGGGGATCCTTTACTAGGACATTTTTAATTAATCCCATCTCGTTACACAGGACCAGATCTAAGGTTGCTTGCCCCCTGGTCGGTTCAGTTACATACTGCTCAAGAAACCCATCCCTAATACACTCAATGAACTCATCCTCAAGGCAGCCCTGCTGAATTTGATTTGTCCAATTAATATGATAGTTAAAATCCCCCATAATTATAGATGCTCCCTTATTACAAGCCTCAACTATTTCCTGACTGATACTCCGTCCAACAGAGTTGCCACTGTTCGGAGGCCTATAGACTACGCCCACTAGTGTTTTTTTCCCCTTATTATTCCTTACCTCCACCCAAACTGTTTCATTATCCTGATCTTTTGACCCAATATCATTTCTCTGTATTACAGTGATTCCTTCCTTTATTAACATAGCCACCCCACCTCCCCTTCCTTCCTGCCTGTCCTTCCTGATCGTTAAATAACCTGGTATGTTTAATTCCCAGGCATTGTCACCCTGCAGCCATGTTTCTGTAATGGCCACAAGATCATACCCATATGTAGTTATTTGTGCCATTAACTCGTCTATTTTGTTACGAATGCTACGTGCATTCAGATAGAGAACTTTCAAAGATGTTTTGTGACACTTAGTTCCTGCTTTTGCCCTTTTTATTACTTTACCTTTTACTCCATACCTTCTGCCCCTTCCTGACACGCTCTGGTTTTTAATTTCCCCACTGCTACCTAAGTCTATGACCTTCTCTGTTGTCATTTTTATTATTTGCTCTCTAGGAACCTCCCCCCAACTAGTTAGTTTAAAGCCCTCTCTACAGCCCTAGTTATATGATCCGCCAGGACTCTAGTCCCAGCACTGGCCAAGTGAAGCCCATCCCAACGGAACAGCTCCCTCCTGCCCCAGTACTGGTGCCAGTGTCCCAGGAAGCAAAACCCATTTCTCCCACACCAGTCTTTGAGCCACGCATTTAACTCTCTAATTTTATTTGTCCTAGACAAATTCGCTCGTGGCTCAGGTAATAATCCAGAGATTATTACCCTTGTGGTTCTGCTTTTTAATTTGACCCCTAGCTGCTCAAACTCCCTCAGCAGAACCTCCTTCCTTGTCCTATCTATGTCGTTGGTACCAACATGGACCACGACAACTGGATCCTCCCCCTCCCACTCCAAGTTTCTCTCCAGTCCAGAGGAGATGTCCTTAACCCTGGCACCGGGCAGGCAACCCAGCCTTCGGGACTCTCGCTCTCGGCTGCAAAGAATTCTATCTATCCCCCTAACGATACTATCCCCTACCACTACAACATTTCTTTTAACTCCCCCCCCCCCCCCCCCCCACTTGAATGGCCCCCCGCTCCATGGTGCTGTGGTCAGGTTGCTCATCCTCCCCGCAGTCCCTGCTCCTGTCCCCACAGGGAGTAAGAGCCTCGAACCTGTTGGACAAGTGCAAGGGCTGCGGCTCCTCCAACACTACCTCCTGGATCCCTGTACCTGCCTCACTCCTAGTCACACCATCCTGACCCTGGTCACGGACTACATCTGAATTAATTACTCTAATTGGTGTGAATACCTCGTGATACACAGAGTCCAGGTAACTCTCCCCCTCCCTGATGTGTCTCAGTGTTTGAAGCTCGGACTCCAGCTCTTCAACACGGAGCCGGAGTTCATCGAGCAGCCAACACTTACTGCACATTTGCTTTAGATCGCTCTTTTTTTCCCATTTTAAAAACAAAGATACATTGTCGAATTCTTGCTAAGTTTTAATGTTATCTCTCTATTCCAATGTCGTCTCTCTATTCCAGTGTTATCTCTCTATTCCAACATTCTCCCTCTCTCCCCACGTTCTCCCTCTCGCCCCACGTTCTCCCTCTCTCCCCACGTGTTCTCTCCCTCTCTCCCCACGTGTTCTCTCCCTCTCGCCCCACGTTCTCCCTCTCTCCCCACGTGTTCTCTCCCTCTCTCCCCACGTGTTCTCTCCCTCTCGCCCCACGTTCTCCCTCTCTCCCCACGTGTTCTCCCCCTCTCTCCCCGCGTGTTCTCTCCCTCTCTCCCCGCGTGTTCTCCCCCTCTCTCCCCGCGTGTTCTCCCCCTCTCTCCCCGCGTGTTCTCCCCCTCTCTCCCCGCGTGTTCTCCCCCTCTCTCCCCGCGTGTTCTCCCCCTCTCTCCCCGCGTGTTCTCTCCCTCTCTCCCCGCGTGTTCTCCCCCTCTCCCACGTGTTCTCCCCCTCTCTCCCCGCGTGTTCTCCCCCTCTCTCCCCGCGTGTTCTCCCCCTCTCTCCCCGCGTGTTCTCCCCCTCTCTCCCCGCGTGTTCTCCCCCTCTCTCCCCGCGTGTTCTCTCCCTCTCTCCCCACGTGTTCTCCCCCTCTCTCCCCGCGTGTTCTCCCCCTCTCTCCCCGCGTGTTCTCCCCCTCTCTCCCCACGTGTTCTCCCCCTCTCTCCCCACGTGTTCGGCCCCCCCCTCTCCCCACGTGTTCGGCCCCCCCTCTCCCCGCGTGTTCTCCCCCCCCCTCTCCCCGCGTGTTCTCCCCCCCCCTCCCCGCGTGTTCGGCCCCCCCCCTCCCCGCGTGTTCTCCCCCCCCCTCCCCGCGTGTTCGGCCCCCCCCCTCCCCGCGTGTTCTCCCCCCTTCTCCCCGCGTGTTCTCCCCCCCCCCCCCTCCCCGCGTGTTCTCCCCCCCCCCCCTCCCCGCGTGTTCTCCCCCCCCTCCCCGCGTGTTCGGCCCCCCCCTCCCCGCGTGTTCGGCCCCCCCCCCTCCCCGCGTGTTCGGCCCCCCCCCCTCCCCGCGTGTTCGGCCCCCCCCTCCCCGCGTGTTCGGCCCCCCCCCCCTCCCCGCGTGTTCGCCCCCCCCCCTCCCCGCGTGTTCGGCCCCCCCCCCTCCCCGCGTGTTCGGCCCCCCCCCTCCCCGCGTGTTCGGCCCCCCCCCCCTCCCCGCGTGTTCGGCCCCCCCCCCCTCCCCGCGTGTTCGGCCCCCCCCCCTCCCCGCGTGTTCGGCCCCCCCCCCCTCCCCGCGTGTTCGGCCCCCCCCCCCTCCCCGCGTGTTCGGCCCCCCCCCCCTCCCCGCGTGTTCGGCCCCCCCCCCCTCCCCGCGTGTTCGGCCCCCCCCCCCCTCCCCGCGTGTTCGCCCCCCCCCCCCCTCCCCGCGTGTTCGCCCCCCCCCCCCCCCCCCCCGCGTGTTCGGCCCCCCCCCCCCTCCCCGCGGCCCCCCCCCCCCCTCCCCGCGTGTTCGGCCCCCCCCCCCCTCCCCGCGTGTTCGGCCGGATGCACCGCATTCTGGTACAGGCTGTGGAGCGATTTGAAGACGGAGACTTTAGAAGTAGTTTTCCGTGCAGTGGGACCCGCTACGCTTGAGGGGAGCGCAGTATGTTGTACTGGCCGCATGCCCCACGTAACACCGTTTATCGAGACGGAGACCCATCGAGGAGGACACCAGGCGACGTGGGCCTTGAGCTGACCGGATTAGAGTCTTGGCAGTGCCTGGGGTCCCCGGTAACGGGTGCGGAGAAGGAAGCTGAGCTCGGTAACAGGGTTGTGGAGTTGAGTCTCTGGACATTCTGGCTGCAGGTGGCGAGGATTGCATGACAAGGTGCCGGGGTACTTCACTCCTGTGTTAACCCTCTTGTACCTTGTTCTCTCTTTCTTTTTGTTCCCTCCCTCCCTCTCTCTCTCTCTCCGGATTTCAGCTCTCAACATTCCTCGGAGTTGCAGCCGTCCAGATAAATTTGCGAATGGTCTGGAATCAGAAAATGGTGAGATGAAAGTTGAGCTCGTGTCTGTGCTGCTCCTGCGCTGTCTTCGCCCCGTTTGGTGGGAGGGTTCATTAGATCGAAGGAGACGCACATTTTATATTAGACCTGAAAGCGGTCTTTCCTATTGTGCCCTCCCCTGCACGTCCCCCCCACCCTGGGCCACTGTCTCCTTCCCCCTCCCTCCTCGCCTGTCCTTTCCCTCCCTCCCTCGCCTGTCCTTTCCCTCCCTCCCTCGCCTGTCCTTTCCCTCCCTCCCTCGCCTGTCCTTTCCTCCCTCCCTCGCCTGTCCTTTCCCTCCCTCCCTCGCCTGTCCTTTCCCTCCCTCCCTCGCCTGCCCTTTCCCTCCCTCCCTCGCCTGCCCTTTCCCTCCCTCCCTCCCTCGCCTGTCCTTTCCCTCCCTCCCTCGCCTGTCCTTTCCCTCCCTCCCTCGCCTGTCCTTTCCCTCCCTCCCTCGCCTGTCCTTTCCCTCCCTCGCCTGTCCTTTCCCTCCCTCCCTCGCCTGTCCTTTCCCTCCCTCCCTCGCCTGTCCTTTCCCTCCCTCCCTCGCCTGTCCTTTCCCTCCCTCCCTCGCCTGTCCTTTCCCTCCCTCCCTCGCCTGTCCTTTCCCTCCCTCCCTCGCCTGTCCTTTCCCTCCCTCCCTCGCCTGTCCTTTCCCTCCCGCCCTCGCCTGTCCTTTCCCTCCCTCCCTCGCCTGTCCTTTCCCTCCCTCCCTCGCCTGTCCTTTCCCTCCCTCCCTCGCCTGTCCTTTCCCTCCCTCCCTCGCCTGTCCTTTCCCTCCCTCCCTCGCCTGTCCTTTCCCTCCCTCCCTCGCCTGTCCTTTCCCTCCAGCCCTCGCCTGTCCTTTCCCTCCCGCCCTCGCCTGTCCTTTCCCTCCAGCCCTCGCCTGTCCTTTCCCTCCCTCCCTCGCCTGTCCTTTCCCTCCCTCCCTCGCCGGTCCTTTCCCTCCCTCCCTCCCTCGCCGGTCCTTTCCCTCCCTCCCTCCCTCGCCGGTCCTTTCCCTCCCTCCCTCCCTCGCCGGTCCTTTCCCTCCCTCCCTCCCTCGCCGGTCCTTTCCCTCCCTCCCTCCCTCGCCGGTCCTTTCCCTCCCTCCCTCCCTCGCCGGTCCTTTCCCTCCCTCCCTCCCTCGCCGTCCTTTCCCTCCCTCCCTCCCTCGCCGGTCCTTTCCCTCCCTCCCTCCCTCGCCGGTCCTTTCCCTCCCTCCCTCCCTCGCCGGTCCTTTCCCTCCCTCCCTCCCTCGCCGGTCCTTTCCCTCCCTCCCTCCCTCGCCGGTCCTTTCCCTCCCTCGCCGGTCCTTTCCCTCCCTCGCCGGTCCTTTCCCTCCCTCCCTCCCTCGCCGGTCCCCTCCCTCCCTCGCCGGTCCCCTCCCTCCCTCGCCGGTCCCCTCCCTCCCTCCTCGCCGGTCCGGTCCTTTCCCTCCCTCCCTCCCTCGCCGGTCCTTTCCCTCCCTCCCTCCCTCGCCGGTCCTTTCCCTCCCTCCCTCCCTCGCCGGTCCTTCCCCTCCCTCCCTCCCACCCTCGCCTGTCCTTTCCCTCCCTCGCCTGTCCTTCCCCTCCCTCCCTCCCTCCCTCGCCTGTCCTTCCCCTCCCTCCCTCCCTCGCCTGTCCTTCCCCTCCCTCCCTCCCTCGCCTGTCCTTCCCCTCCCTCCCTCCCTCGCCTGTCCTTCCCCTCCCCCCCTCCCTCGCCTGTCCTTCCCCTCCCCCCTCCCTCGCCTGTCCTTCCCCTCCCCCCCTCCCTCGCCTGTCCTTCCCCTCCCCCCCTCCCTCGCCTGTCCTTCCCCTCCCCCCCTCCCTCGCCTGTCCTTCCCCTCCCTCCCTCCCTCGCCTGTCTTTTCCCTCCCTCCCTCCCTCACCTGTCCGTCCTTTCCCTCCCTCCCTCGCCCTCCTCATGGCTGATCTTCTACCTCAAGTCCACTTTCCCGCCCTGTCCCCCTATCCCTTGATTCCCCTATAGTCCAAAAATCTGTCCATCTCAACCTTGAATATACTGAAAGTCTCGGCATCCACTGCCCTCTGGGGTAGAGAATTTCAAAGATTCACCACCCTCTAAGTGACGAAATTTCTCCTCCTCATGTCTTAAATGGCCGACCCCTTATCCTGAGACTGTGCCCCCTAGTTCTAGACTCTCCAGCCAGGGGAAACAATCTTTCAGCATCTACCCTGTCAAACCCTCTCAGAATCTTATATGTTTCAATGAAATCGCCTCTCCTCTAAACTCGAGAGTATAGGCCCAATCTGCTCAATCTCCCCCATAGGGCAACCCTCTCATCCCAAGAATCAACCTAGTCCGCTCTAGTCATTTCATCTCATTTCTGTTTGTGGGATGTTGCTGTGTACATATTAGCTGCTCTGTTTTCTTACATAACTGCAGTGACTGTATTGAAAAGTAATTCATTGACTTTGGACTGTCTCAAGGCCATGAAGCTACTACAGTAGTAAGTACTTCTATCGCGCCTTATCGCAACAACAACTTGCTTTTATATAGCGCCTTTAACGGACGAAAAATATCCCAAGGTGCTTCACAGGACATAAAATGGATGCCGAGTGTAGGAGGTTCAGTTCCTGTTCTCTCTCCGCCCCCCCCCCCCCCCCCCCCACTTTACAGACAGTTCTTGGACTTCAGGATTTACAAGAACAAAATACGCACAGCACAGGGTTTGGCTCAACCTTCGATTTGTTCGTTTATTGAACTCTCAAAATTCCCCCTCCCAGGACAAACCCCTCTGTGATTTGACCGGATAACACAAAACCCACAATACAAAACCCACACACAAGGTTACCTGAAACTGACACGAAATACCAGTTCAAACTCTTCCGCAGTTTAACTGAACCTAACACGAAATCCCACAGCACAAACCCTTCCGCGATTCGACTGCTACTTACAAAGTTACCCAGACAAATCCCTCTGCGATTTGACCGACACTTCCAATCGCTCATACAGCTGGTCGTCCTGGTGTTGATTGTAGGCCCGGATGAGGTGATCAAACCTTCTGTCCTCCAGCCGACAGCAGCCCCCCACTGTGAAGTTGCCCTCTTTTATGAAGATACCTATCACGATATCTCGAACGTATTTCCTGTTGTAACGTCTGATGGTTAACTCCTTTCAATTATGAGATTATTCCACCCCCTGGTCTGCACCGGACCGGACGGACCTGGTCAGTTCTCGAGCTGTTTAAACAATGCAACCTTTCAATGGTACACAAGATTCCTGAATCCAAAGTTAACGCATGTGTGAATGTCCCTCTTCTTCTTGGCAGGAACCATTCAGATGGCAATGGCCATCGTCCGGTACTATTGTCTATGCTGATGGCATTCTCAATACAGGTAGACTATCCTTTATCCGAAAACCTTGGGACCAGCTGTGTTTCGGTTTTTGGAATTTTTCGGATTTCAGACGGTTTTCATCTCCGTATCTGACAACAAACACTGTTGCTTAGCAACAGCTTGTAAACACTCGGGCCCTGCCTTGGAAGCGTCTCTGAAGCTGTTGCTAAGCTACAGAGACTCTTTCCACAGCCTGACTGTTTTATAAAAAATTTTAAAAAAAATGCTAGGGGAAGTAAAAAATGCTAGGGGAAGGAAAAAAACCTAACAAAACGGCTGCTGATTTCTGCCGTTAGATCGAGGTTTCTGGCTCCCCCTGCTCCCTATCTGAATTCCTTGACTTAGCGGGGGTCTGGGGCTCGACTGCCGCCGCCAGTTGTGGGAAAGCCGGATATCGTCTGACTCCTACACTAAGCTGGCCCGCAAATCAGGTCGGGTGGGGGGGAGGAAGAAAAGACTATCGGACGGGCCGCTGTATTGTTGGGTTCACTCTCCCGGTACCTCCTTCACACTGCCCGGCTCGGCCTGCAATCTCCTACCCAGGAGGGAACTCTGTGACCCTCTGCCCTGCTCACAGGGAAAGGCAGAGCTCCCGGACCACTCCTGTCATGTTTGGCGCCACTCGGGTCATGTCGTGCGCACGACTTACGCTCCACGAAAAAACTTTCGGTTTTTAGAGGTTTTCGGTTTTCGAAAGTGCGGATGAAGGATAGTCTACTTGTACCTTGCTTGTATTGAATCGATGGCTGTTGTCCTGTATCATTTGACTATGATAATGTCTTTTAACGAGCCATAGTTTCATTGCAATGTTTGAATTAACCCCTTACTGCATAGCCCACTTCTGTGTGCTGAGGTATGGCTTTTATATTTCCATGGGTTTGGGGTTTTTTATATTCCATAAATTTTACAGTTGAGTGGGGGGGGGCGGGCGGAGGAACAGATCCTACACGAGCCAAAGAAAGAGATATGGGGAGGGGGTGGGGCGTGGTCAGAGGTGGGTTTTACGAAGGCTCTTAAAGGAGAGGGGGCGGCAGAGAAATTTCGGGGAGAGATTGAGGCCTAGTCATTTGAAGGGGTGGCCACCAATGGCAGGGTGAAGTGAGGGATGCACAAGAGGCCAGCGTTGGAGGGGCGGAGAGTTCTGCCGAACAACCGGGCTGGAGGAGGTTCCAGATAGCGGAAGGAGCAGCGTAATAAAGGGATTTTAATCACTAGAATTTTAAATTGGCGGTGTCGGGGGACCGAGAGCCAGTGGAGATCAGTGAGCACAAGGGGTGGTGGTGCCAGTTGGGATACGGGCAGCACAGCTTTGGTTGAGCTGAGGTTTATGGAGGATGGGAGGCCAGCCAGGAGGTCATTGGAATAGTCAAGTCTAATGTGACAAAGGTATGGATGGGGGTTTCAGCAGCAGATGGGCTGGGATGGAATTATCGAATGATACAGCACAGAAGGTGGCCATTTGGCCCATCGTACCTTTGAAAGAGCTATCCCATTAGTCACCCTCCTCTGCTCTTTCACCATAGCGCAGCAAATTTTTCCTTTTCAAGTATTTATCCAATTCTCTTTTGAAAATTACTATTGAATCTGCTTCCACCGCCCTTTCAGGCAGCGCATTCCAGATTATAACCACTCGCTGTATAAAGTAAATTCTCCTCCTCTCCCCCTTTGGTTCTATTGACAATTACAGGAAACTTTGTGCTATCCGGCACCGACGGGACCGAGCTGTTGCCGTCCCATCAAAACTGCCGGACAAACCAGGGCTAATGTTAAAACATACGGCAGCTTTTGAGCTCCGTATCTAGCAACAAACCCTGTTGCTTCTAAACAGTCGGCCGTAGCTTGCAAGCGTCTCTGTAGCTAAGCAACAGCTTTAGCTAGACCTTGCAGAGCCTGACTAGTGGGGGAAAAAAAGCAACGAAAAGAAAAAAAACTTACTGAACCGACTCCTGAATTTTGCCGGTGGCTTGAGCATTCCGGACAGTTAACCTCCGGATAAACCAAAGTTTCCTGTACCTTAAATCTGTGTCCTCTGGTTACTGACCCTTCTGCCACTGGAAACAGTTTCTCTCCTCTTCAAGATTTTCAACACCTCTATCAAATCTCCCCTTAACCTTCTCTGCTCCAAGAACAACCACCCCGGTTTCTCCAGTCTCTCCACTAGAAAGGGGCAGAGGTGGGTGATGTTGCGGAGGTAGGCGGTCCTGTGATGGAGAGGATAAGGGATCAGAAGCTCAGCTCGGGGTCGAAGAGGATGCTGAGGTTGTTACTTCAACCCGAGACAGTGCCCAGTGGATAAGGATGGACTCCACGGCCAGGGTTTGTGTGGGGGGCCAAAGACAATAGCTATGGTCTTAACGAGTGTTTAACGGGAGGAAATTGCAGCTCATCCTAGACTAGATGTCGGATAAGCAAAGGAGGTGGTGGAGAGATAGAGCTGGGTTTCATCAGCGTGCAGGTGGAAGCTGACCGCACATCTTCGGATGATGTTACAGGAAACTTTTTTTTATCCGGCACCGACGGGACCGACGTGGTGCCGGTTCATCAAAAATTCCGGATAACTGAAAGCTATAGTAAAAGATACGGAGCTGAGAGCTCCGTATAAAACAACAAATCCTGTTGCTTAGCAACAGCTTCAGAACAATGGCCACAAGTTCCAAGCGTCTCTGTAGCTTAGCAGCAGCTGCAGCCACACCCTTGCACAGCAACAGATCGAGGAAGGCAAGTAATAAAACTTACCTGAACCTACTCCTGAATTTTGCCGGTTAACCGAGATTTCCGGTTATTTAGGTGCCGGTAAATCGAAAGTTTCCTGTAGTGAGGGGCAGCGTGTGGATGAGAACTAGGTGGGGGAGGCCATGGATAGATCCTTGGGGGACTCCAGAGACTGGGCGGGAAGAGAAACCATTACTGACTCTGGCTACGATTGGATAGGTAAGAGTGGAACCAGGTGAGGGCAGTCTGACTGAGCCGGAAGAGGATGGTTTGGTCGATCATGTCAGAAGCTGCTGAGGTGACGAGAAGGGTGAGGAGGGATAGTGCACTACAGTCACAGCGGATGTCATTTGTGACTTTGACTAGGGCCCTTTCAGTCCTGTGGCGGAGGCAGAGACCTGATTTGAAGAGATTCAAACATGGAGTTGTGGGAAAGGATTTGGAAGGTGACCACACGTTCAAAGACTTCGGAGTGGGGCTGGAGATGAGGCAAGTACAAGTGAGGTCACGGGCTTTAAGCTGCGCGGGCCGGTGAGCCAGCTTTTAAATAGAAAAATCGCGCATGCGCGGAATTTTAAATGGCCCATTAAAGGGGCTGCGCAGGCCAAAAGAAAATTAGAGGGAACATCGGTCATGGACAACATTCCCTCTAAGTCACACAGCTCTTTCCCGGTCCCGCATAGCCCGGGACCGGCTTTTCCAACTTTAAGTTTCACGCATATGCGAAACTGTGAATGGCCCTTAAAAAAAAAAAAAAAAAAAAAAAAAAAAAAATTTGGAGAGCATTGGTTGGAATTTTTTTTGAGGAGAGGGGTGATGCTGGTGGTTTTGAAAGGGAGGGGGGGACAGTCCTTGAGGAGAGGGAAACATTTACAATGTCAGCTAGCAATGGGAGTTAGAAGGGGAAATTGGGCGGACAGCAATTTTGTAGAAATGGAGTCAAGAGCAGGAGATGGGTCTTGTGGGCAGGATGAACTTATGAGTATGAGGGGATGGGAGAGAAACTGGAGAAAGATGTGGGCCGAGGAGCCTGGTGAGGGAGGTTTGGCTTGATGGGGAAGGGCGGGATGCAGCTTAGGCAGATGAGCCGTTGGTCCTCCGTCTCAATGACAAAGAAGTCATTGAAGAAGGTGAGGGTAGAGGGGTTTAAGACGGTAGTGGAGAAGAGAAGCCGGAGGTTATCTTTGCTTCCCCGGGACGATCCTGGAGGACTGGGTGATTTTTTTTTCTGGCAGAGGAGGGCGAGGCTAATGGTCCTTGATGTGGTTCAGCCAGATCTTGTGGTGCATGGAGCAGCCAGTTGTGTGCCGGACTTGTGCTCCTCGAGGAAGGGAGCGACGATGGGGGCGGGGGCCCTACCAGGGGGCACTACGAGGATGGGAGAGATTCAAGGTTTGGCTGGGGTCAAGGGCATCTGGTGTACAGTGAGATTGGGAGTGGAGTGAACTGGTATCCAATGATGTGCCTCACTCAACGGAAAAGGAATGACAACTCCTTGCCTGAGCAATGCATGGAAAATCCTGTTTAATCTGTGCTGTGGTGTGGATTAATGGTTTAGACGGCTGGCTAGAGTGACAGAGACCTCTCTCTCTCCAGGTTTTGTGGGGATGGAGCTGTCTGACGTCGTGAACAACGCCATCCTCTCAGCCTACAGCGGCAGCTTGCTGAACGTCAGCCTGGGCAGCCCGCTGGACAGCGGCTGCTCGGTCACCTCCAACGACGCCCTGCTCTTCCACGAGAAGTGCGGCACGCTCATCAAGCTCAGCAACAACAACAAGACGGCGGAGCGCAGGCGACCGCTCGACGAGTTCAACAACGGGGTTGTCATGACCAACCGGCCGCTGCGGGACAACGAGATGTTTGAGGTGAGAGTGGCGGCCGGATTCCCCTGCACTGCTGGGTCTGACGGAGGCCCTCAATTAAACTGGGCTAAAACAATGGCCCCTTGCTCATTCCCATCATGTTTATCTTACTCTCCCACCCACTCCCGATCTCCATTACTTTGCCCAAAGTTGACCCCAGACAGCGCGTTGACCCTGTCCTCACCCAACCGTCGGCTGCACGTTCCGCCGGGTGTTCACTGATTGGCGATGAGGAGCAGACCCCAGGTCGGGGTGTGGGCATTGTTGGCAAGGCCTGCCTTTATCGGCCGATCCCTAGTTGCCCTGAGATCGGCGATGCTGGGCGGCCTTCTCCTTGGACTGCTGCTGTTTGATGCAACTGAGGGCAGTTAAGAATCAGCCATGTTGGTGGGAGTCTGCAGTCACTTATAGGATAGAAACATAGAAGATAGGAGCAGGAGTAGGCCATTCGGCCCCTTGAGCCTGCTCTGCCATTTAATGAGATCATGGCTGATCATCCAAACTCAGTGCCCTGTCCCTGCTTTCTCCCCATATCCCTTGATCCCTTTAGCCTGAAGAAATATATCTAACTCCTTCTTGAATATATTTAATGAATTGGCCTCAACTGTCTTCTGTGGTAGAGAATTCCACAGGTTCACCACTCTCTGGGTGAAGAAATTCCTCCTCATCTCTGTCCTAATTGGCTTACCCCTTATCCTTAAGACTGTGACCCCTGGTTCTGGACTCCCCGGCCATCGGGAACAGCCTTCCTGCATCTAGTCCTGTTAGAATTTTATAAGTTTCAATGAGATCCCCTCTCATTCTTCTAAACTCCAGCGAATACAAGCCCAATTGACCCAATCTCTCCTCATCCGTCATTCCTGCCATCCCAGGTATCAGCCTGGTGAATCTTCGCTGCACTCCCTCCATGGCGAGAACATCCTTCCTCAGATAAGGCGATCAAAACTGCACACAATACTGAAGGTGTGGTCTCACCAAGGCCCTGTACAACTGCAGCAAGACATCCTTGCTCCTGTACTCGAACCCTCTCGCTACGAAGGCCAGGATGGAGGGTTTCCTTCCCGAAAGGACATTCGTGAACCATTTGGTTTTTTACGATGTTCCAACAGTTTCGTGGTCACTTTTACTGATGTCCGCTCTTTATTTACAATTTTTTTTTTTTTAAAACAGAATTCAATTCTCAAAATGCCATGGTGGGATTTGATCTCCTGTTCTGTGGATTACTAGTCCAGCAACATAACCACGACACTACTGTACTCATTCTTTCTCTAGATGACAGGACAGCTCAACAAAGCATATGGGACCCTGGTCTTTATAAATAGAGACACAGTACAAAAGCCAGGAAGTTATGCTAAACCTATATAAGACCATAAGAAATAGGAGCAGGAATAGGCCACTTGGCCCCTCGAGCCTGCTCCGACTTTCAATAAGATCATGGCTGATCTTGGGCTCAAAGCCACTTCCCAGCCCGCTCCCCATAACCCTTCACTCCCTTATCTTGCAAAAATCTGTCTTTCTCCACCTTAAATGTATTTAATGACCCAGCCTCCACGGCTCTCTGGGGCAGAGAATTCCACAGATTTACGACCCTCTGAGAGAAGAAATTCCTCCTCATCTCAGTCCTAAAAGGGCGACCCTTTATTCTGAGACTGTGCCCCTGAGTTCTAGATTCTCCCACGAGGGGAAACATCCTCTCTGCATCTACCTTGTCGAGCCCCCTCAGTATCTTACATGTTTCAATAAGATCACCTCTCATTCTTCTAAATCCCAACCCTAACCCTAAATGCAACCTTTCCTCATAAGTCAACCCCCTCGTCTCTGGAATCAACCGAGTGAATCGTCTCTGAACTGCCTCCAAAGCAAGTATATCCTTCCTTCAATAAGGAGACCAAAACTGTACGCAGTACTCCAGGTGTGGTCTCACCAATACCCTGTACAGTTGTAGCAGGACTTCCCTGCTTTTATACTACATTCGTTCATCCCCAGCTGGTGTACTGTGTCCAATTCTGGGCACCACACTTTAGGAAGGACGTGAAGGCTTTGGAGAGGGTACAGAAGAGATTTACTAGAATGGTCCCAGGGATGAGGGATGACAGTTACATGAATAGACTAGAGAAGCTGGGGTTGTTCTCCTTGAAGCAGAGAAGGCTAAGAGGAGATTTGATAGAGGTGTTTAAAACCATGTAGGGTTCAGATAGAGTAAATAAAGAGAAACTGTTTCCAATGGCTGAAGGGTCGCTAGCCAGAGGGCACGGATTTAAGGTGATTGGCAAAAGAACCAGAGGTGACATGAGGAAAAACTTTTTAATGCAACAAGTGGTTCGGATTTGGAATGCACTGCCTGATAGCGTGGTGGATACAGATTCAGATGACCGGTTGGGCCGAATGGCCTGTGTCTGTGCCGTATATCCTATGTAGATTCAATAGTAGCCTTCACAAGGGAATTGGATAAATACTTAAAAGAGAAAAAATTGCAGGGATATGGGGAAAGAGTGGGGCTAACTGGATTGCTCTTCGAGGGAGAGCCGGCGCAGACTCGATGGGCCGAATGGCCTCCTTCTGTGCTCTCCTATTCTCTGATTCTATGTAAGTTGCTCCATTCAGCTGTCACACTCCAATTGGTGCTTCATCTGAAATTATCTGGCTCGGGAGAGACCGGGGATCAAAGGTTGGACCAGAGTGCCTTAGTGGACCGTGTCTGTATTCAGTGAGCCATTGGGAGGAGCGTGCTACACTCCAGCGTTTTCTCACTGCCTGGCTTGTGCTGTTTCTACTTGCTTTTTGTCTTTCTAGTGCCTTTTCACTGCCTGACTGAGATGATTTGGTTAGGTACCACAGACTAAAAGCAGAAGACAAGCCAGGCTTTCCCCCCCCCTCCCCATGGCACGTCAAAGCCATCCTATTTATATTGGAAAGTCTGTTCAACCAAGATGCAAGCAAATTCGATTATTAACGCATAACTCCCCAAGATGTCCAACATACAACATTCCAGGATGTCCAACACCGCACCCCTGCAGCGCAGCACCCCCACCATTTCACCATTCTCTCGCCGTGCCCCCTTACCCTTCCCTCACCCCCATCAGTTCTAATGGTGTGATAAACACTGGCTGAGGTCATTCAGAGCTGAATTGCTCAACAGGTGAAATGCCTGATTTTTCTCTCTTTTTTAAAAGCGTGATTACAGGAAACTCTCTTTTAACCGGCAGCTAAATATCCGGAAATCTCTTAACCGGCAAAATTCAGGAGTAGGTTCAGGTAAGTTTTACTATATATTAGTGGCCGTGTAACCGTGGTTCCTGCACCTGTGGCCGTGTAACCGGGACTCCTGCACCTGTGACCGTGTACGGGGCTCTCGTACCTTGGTAAGTATACCTCCCTGTAATCTGGACTTGTTGATCAACTCGCACCACGTCGGTGCCGGATAAAAAAAGAGTTTCCTGTATTAAGGTGAGTGTGAGGTTGCAGACATTCTGGCTCCTGTGTTGATAGGGCTGGGGGCAGTGTTGTCGCTGTGCAGCTTAGAGGGAACATTGGTTGGGAGGAGTTTCTCTATCCATTCCCAATGTAAAAGTTTCACTTCTTTTCCCCTCCCGCCTCCACAGATCCGGATCGACAAGTTGGTTGACAAGTGGTCTGGTTCCATCGAGATCGGCATCACCATGCACAACCCGAACAACCTGGACTACCCGGCAACGATGACCAATCTCCGATCAGGTCAGGAGCTCCTGCTTTGATGCCCTGTGCTGCGAATCGAAGATGCGTCGCCCTTGCACCCTCCGTAAACCCGAGCTCATCCAAAACTCTGCCGCCCGTGTCCTAAACCACACCGAGTCCCGTTCACCCATCACCCCCCCCCCCCGCCCCCCCCCGTGCTCGCTTACCTACATTGGCTCCCGGCCCCGCGACGCCTCATTTAAAAAATTCTCATCCTTGTTTTTAAATCCCTCTGCGACCTCGCCCCACCCCCCCCCCCCCCCCAAATCTCTCTAACCTCCAGCCCTATAACATTGAGATCTCTGCGCTCCTCCAATTCTGTCCTCTTGTGCATCCCCTGATTTTTATCACACCACCTGACATGAATCAGTCATTCATGAAAGAAAGACTTATGAAATAATACTGAGCAGCCTGCGGGTGGCGCTGTCCAGGGAGAGTATAAATACTCGGGCACAGGCCCAGCTTGCGCAGGACATTCTTAACAGGAACTAGTGAAGGACACAACTAGACCTCCATGTTGTAAAACAGTTGATTAAAGCTTTGTTTAACGCTTAGACCAAGTGCCTAGTAGTTTTCTTACGTCACCACCATTGGCAGCCGTGCCAATTCGGAATTCCCTCCCTGAAGCTCTCCGCCGCTCTCTCCTCCTTTATGACACTCCTCAAAACCTACCTCTTTGACCAAGCTTTTGCTCACCAGTCCTAATAGCTCCTTATGTGGCTCGGTGTCAGATTTTGTTTGATAATCGCTCCTGTGAAGCGCCTTGGGATGTTTTACTACATTAAATATGCAATATACTGTAAATGCAAGTTGTTGTTGTTGATGCAGTTCTGATCAGATGGAGAGAGATGTTTGGCCATCGAAGCACATAGACGTGCTTTTAATAAACATGCAAGTCGGCTCGGGTACTGGGCTTGAAGCCTGAAGAGCAGCTGCACTCTGTCTGACCGCAGCCAGTGTTTACTGAACATCAGTGTTTACTGATGGAATACTCTCCACTTGCCTGGATGAGTGCAGCTCCAACAACACTCAAGAAGCTCGACACCATCCAGGACAAAGCAGCCCGTTTGATTGGCACCCCATCCACCACCTTAAACATTCACTCCCTCCACCACCGGCGCACCATGGCTGCAGTGTGTACCATCTACAAGATGCACTGCAGCAACTCGGCAAGGCTTCTTCGGCAGCACCTCCCAAACCCGCGACCTCTTCCACCTAGAAGGACAAGGGCAGCAGGCGCATGGGAACACCACCACCTCCAAGTTCCCCTCCAAGTCACACACCATCCTGACTTAGAAATATATCGGCCAATCCTTTATCGTCGCTGGGTCAAAATCCTGGAACTCCCTCCCTAACAGCACTGTGGGAGCACCTTCACCACACGGACTGCAGCAGTTCAAGAAGGCGGCTCACCACCACCTTCTCAAGAGCAATTAGGGATGGGCAATAAATGCCGGCCTTGCCAACGAATTAAAAAAATAATAATATTTGTAGCCTCTGCGACTCCGATTCACAGTGGGAGCAGACTGTACTTGTGACATCGATCCGCGATACTACTTCGCCAATTTTCTCTTTGAAAGAAAGACTTGCATTTCTATAGCGCCTTTCACAACCTCAAGACGTCCCAAAGCGCTTCGCAGCCAATGAAGTACTTTTTGAAGTGTCGTCACTGTTGTAATGTAGGAAACGCGGTGCACGCCAAACTTGCACAAAGAGTTATGAAATAAATGACCAGATAATCTGATTTAGGTGTTGGTTGAGGGATAACTAGTGACCAGGACACCGGGGAGAACTCCCCCTGCTTGGTGAGACCGCACCTTGAGTATTGTGTGCAGTTTTGGTCGCCTTATCTGAGGATCTGAGGAAGGATGTTCTTGCCATGGAGGGAGTGCAGCGAAGATTCACCAGACTGATACCTGGGATGGCAGGAATGACGTATGAGGAGAGATTGGGTCGATTGGGCTTGTACTCGCTGGAGTTTAGAAGAATGAGAGGGGATCTCATTGAAACTTATAAAATTCTAACAGGACTAGACAGACTAGATGCAGGAAGGATGTTCCCGATGGCGGGGGAGTCCGGAACCAGGGGTCACAGTCTAAGGATAAGGGGTAAGTCATTCACGACAGAGATGAGGAGGAATTTCTTCACCCAGAGAGTGGTGAACCTGTGGAATTCTCTACCACAGAAGGCAGTTGAGGCCAATTCATTAAATATATTCAAGAAGGAGTTAGATATATTTCTTAAGGCTAAAGGGATATGGGGAGAAAGCAGGGACAGGGTACTGAATTTGGATGATCAGCCATGATCTCATTGAATGGTGGAGCAGGCTCGAGGGGCCGAATGGCCTACTCCTGCTCCTGTCTTCTATGTTTCTGCTATTCTTCCAGTAGTGCCCGTGGGATCTTCTACATCGACCTGAGCGGGTTCGGTTTAACGTCTCATCCGGAAGACGGCACCTCTGACAGTGCAGCACTCCCTCACCCCATTGCTGTTAGTGGGATCTTGCTGTGTGCAAATGGTTGCCGTGTTTCCTACATTACGACATTGACTACACTTGACACGCACTTAATTAGCTGCTGACCTTTGCAACGGGCATCGGCCGCCCTCCAATAGCCTTTCCTAGGTGGTCGTTCTTCACCCGCTAGCCCAAACAGTGAGCGCCAGCGGGCAGACTGGGGTATCGTGGTCGAGCCTGCTCCTTCCCCCGATGTCCTCACGTGCACTGCCCAAGAGGGGGCGCAGGATAGCAATCAAGCGCGCGCTGATTGTTTCCCGTGAACCATGGAAGTTCTGCACGGAAGGGGGCCATTTGGCCCATCGCTTCTGTGCCAGCTTTTGTTTGAACAATCCACAACTGCCCATTACCACCTGATCTTCCTCTGCTTCAAATACTGATCCAGTTTTCTCTTAAAAGATGCAATGGTCTCTGCCACAACCACTCCCTGTCGCAAAGCATTCCATGCCCCAACAACCTCCTCTCTCCGTGACCCTTTCAAATTCTAGTTGGACTCCCCAAACAGAGGAAATAGTCTTTCCCTGTGCATCCTGACATAAGAAAACTACTAGGCACTTGGTCTAAGCGTTAAACAAAGCTTTAATCAACTCTTTTACAACATGGAGGTCTAGTTGTGTCCTTCACTAGTTCCTGTTAAGAATGTCCTGCGCAAGCTGGGCCCATGCCTGAGTATTTATACTCTCCCTGGACAGCGCCACCCGCAGGCCGCTCAGTATTATTTCATCAGTCTTTCTTTCATGAATGACTGATTCATGTCACATCCCATCAAAATTAAAAACAATTTGTATGTTAATTCATAATTTAAAAAACCTCTTAAAATCTCCTCAGCCTTCCCTGGTCCAGTGGAAATAGTCCCATAGCTCAAGGCTCTCCTCATCATGTTTATAGTTTTCCTTTCCACCCCCTAGCTCTGAGACTTTTTAAAATATTAATCCTCAGGATGTGGGCATCGCTGGCAACATTTATTGCCCATCCCTAGTTGCCCTTGAGAAGGTGGTGGTGAGCTGCCTTGAACCGCTGCAGTCCGTGTGGTGAAGGTGCTCCCACAGTGCTGTTAGGGAGGGAGTTCCAGGATTTTGACCCAGCGACGATGAAGGATCGGCCGATATATTTCCAAGTTAGGATGGTGTGTGACTCGGAGGGGAATTTGGAGGTGGTGGTGTTCCCATGCACCTGCTGCCCATGTCCTTCTAGGTGGAAGAGGTGGCGGGTTTGGAAGGTGCTGCCGAAGAAGCCTTGGCGAGTTGCTGCAGTGCATCTTGTAGGTGGTGCACACTGCAGCCACGGTGGGCCGGTGGCGGAGGGAGTGAATGCGGCCTAACTGGAGCACTCCACTGCCCTAGGTGAAATCACCGAAGTCAGCACCAGACTGTCGGCCGATTTTGGGACCTGCTGGTCAGTGTGGCGCAGTACTGCACCGTGCCATGTTATTCAACCATCAGGGGACCGGACCTGTGCCGTTCAACCCCTGACCTCTGATTGTGTTAGGAGTGCAGCATTAAAGAGCAGAGGGGCAGTGGTGTGAGCGCACGGCGCCACTTCCAAACACATCTCGGCATTGTTACTCCTGATACACACCACAAAGAACGGTGTCGGTGCAGCAGGGCGGACAGGGTTGTGTGACTGACGGCTTTTGATCCCGGGAGCTGTGTGTTACACTCTCTTGTCGTTACAGGGACAATTATGATGAGCGGCTGTGGAATTCTGACCAACGGGAAGGGGACACGGAGGGAATACTGTGAGTTCAGCCTGGATGAGCTGCAGGTAATGGAGCTACTCCTCTCGCAGGAGCGCGTCAATGAGAGGGAGTCCAAAACTAGGGGCCATCTATACAAGATAGTCACTAATCAATCCCGTAGGGAATTCAGGAGAAACTTCTTTACCCAGAGAGTGGTGAGAATGTGGAACTCGCTACCACAGGGAGTGGTTGAGGCGAACAGCAGAGATGCATTTAAGGGGAAGCTGGATAAACACAGGAGGGAGAAAGGATTAGAAGGATACGCTGATGGGGTGAGATGAAGAGGGGTGGGAGCAGGCTCGTGTGGAGCATGAACACCGGGATGAACCAGTTGGGCCGAATGGCCTGTTTCTGTGCTAAACATTCTATGTATAAGGTGCCTTCGTTCCCAGTGTCCTACAGTGATGGGATTTTCCACTGGAGTTGGGGAAATGAGTGTCTCTGCCTCTATTGTCTGGGTGAGAGGCAATTACATAGGATGTACGGCGCAGAAACAGGCCATTCGGCCCAACCAGTCAATGCTCCACTCGAGCCTCCTCCCGTCTTTCCTCATCTAACACCATCAGCGTAACCCTCTATTCCCTTCTCCCTCATATGCTTGTCCAGCCTCCCCTTAAATGCATCGATACTATTCGCTTCAACCACTCCCTGTGGTAGCGAGTTCCACATTCTCGCCACTCTCTGGGTAAAGAAGTTTCTCCTGAATTCCCGATTGGATTCCCGTCTTAGATTGTTACCTTTACTTTTTTTTGGGGTGGGGGGGGGGGTGGTGGTGCGCAGTTTTTCCCCATTGTGAAGCCAGCAAGCGGCCTGGGCGGGACCTCCAGACCGCAACTCAACGGAAACATTGACGTCAAGGTGCTGAGGCACGCAGACTAGGAAGGCCGCAGCTTTGATCCCCGGCGTCTGCCGGCTTCGCTGACCTCGGGGGTCAGGGCGGCACTGGGCAGGGGCTCCGCAGTTGGTCTCGGTGCCAATGGGGCAGAGAGGAGGTGGAGCTCCTGCTGCCGCTCGCCATCCCGTGGGTCCTGAGCCAAGACACAATTCGGTGTTGCCCACTGCAGTTGAATAGCCGGTGCCCGCAGAACCGTATTTCAGCAAGAGTTGCTGACTTGCGTTTGGGGTGGGTGGGGGAAGAATCTATTTGACGTAGTAACAGAAAATGCTTGAAATTGGGGTCCTTGTACATGAGTCACGAAGTTGGCATGTTGGCCTTTATTGGAAGGGGGTGGAGTATAAGAAAGTCTTGCTGCAAGTGTACAGGGCTTTGGTGAGACCACCGCTGGAGTACAGAGTACTGTGGAGTAAGGAAGGATATACTTGCCTTGGAGGGGGCGCAAGAAAGGTTCGCCAGATTGATTCCTGGAATGAGGGGGCTGTCTTACGAGGAGAGACGGGCCTATATTCTCTCGAGTTTAGAAGAATGAGAGGTGATCTCATTGAAACATATAAAATTATTAGAGGGCTTGACAGGGTAGATGCTGAGAGGCTGTTTCCCCTGGCTGGGGATTCAGAACTAGGCGCCACAGTCTCCGAATAAGGGTTCGGCCATTTAGGACTGAGGTGAGGAGGAATTTCTTCACTCAGAAGGTGGTGAATCTTTGATATTCTCTACCCCAGAGGGCTGTGGAGGCTCAGTCTTTGAGTATATTCAAGACAGAGATCGATAGAATTTTGTGCGCTAAGGAAATCGAGAAATATTGGGATAGGGCGGGAAAGTGGAGTTGATGTATTGAATGGCGCAGCAGGCCCAAGGGCCTAGTTCTTATGAAATGCAGATCAGGCCTCTCAGCATCTGACAGAGAAAAAGTGGGAATCTTTATTTGAGTTCTGTTGAGCCTCAGGAAGAGTTCTCACTGTCTGAGAGTTGCTTTCCTTGTGTTCCGCAGGAAGGGGATCACATAGGACTCATGAGGAAGTCCAGTGGCGCTTTGCACTTTTATATCAACGGCATTGACCAAGGTAAGGCCTATTTTGCTGCTGTTGACCTCCGTTTAGTTTGGTCCGCTGCCCTTGCTGTCACTCGACTCGAAAGAGGTGCAAGTCCCTCTTGCGCAGAACTTGCAAAGAGTGTCTTTTACAGAGTGTGGTGGCACGGTGTGGTTTGGTTAGGGCCTGATCTCTCATACCAGCAAAGCCACATTGGCTTGGAACTGAAGGGAAAGAAAGAATTTATACAACCTCAGGGCATCCCAAAGCTCTCTGCAGCCAATGAAGTGATTTTGAAGTGTAGTCTCTTTCAACGAGGCACCCAATTTACGCACAGCAAGCTCTCACAAATAGAAAAGAGATGAATGACCAGCAATGTTGTTTAAGGGATAGCTATTGACCAGAACACTCTGGAGAGCTCCACTGATCATCTTCGAAATAGTGCCATGGGATCCATTTACATCCATCTGAGAGGGCAGACGGGGCCTCGGGTTTAATGCTTCATCTGAAAGACGCCACCTCCGACAGGGCAACGCTCCCTCAGCACTGCGCTGGGATTGTCAGCCGAGATTATGTGCCTGGAGTGGGACTTGAACCCCTGACCACCTGACTCAGAGGCGAGGGTGCTACCCAGTGAGCTAAAGCTAATACCTAATCTCTGTAATACACCTAATAGACCTGTAGTTGCCTTTGTCTGTTTTGGCCTTTTTAAAATCAACTGGTGCCGCTGCAGCATCTCCGTCATAATAATTGTCCTCGCCCCACAAATGTCCTACTGAGTCTGCCTCTCCGTTCTTGGCATAAATACCATCTATCTCCCCCCCCCCCCCCCCGCCCCGGCATTTGTTTGTTTCGAGTCTTTTGAGCTTGTCAAAGTTTCCCATCACACTGTTACATAGAAGATAGGAGCAGGAGTAGGCCATTCGGCCCCTCGAGCCTGCTCCGCTGTTCAATGCGATCATGGCTGATCATCCAAATTCAGTACCCTGTCCCTGCCTTCTCCCCATACCCCTTGATCCCTTTAGCCTTAAGAAATATATCCAACTCCTTCTTGAATATATTTACTGGCCTCTACTGCCTTCTGTGGTAGAGAATTCCACAGGTTCACCACTCTCTGGGTGATGAAATTCCTTCTCATCTCTGTCCTAAATGGCTTACCCCTTATCCTTAGACTGTGACCCCTGGTTCTGGACTCCCTGACCATCGGGAACATCCTTCCTGCATCTAGTCTGTCTAGTCCTGTCAGAATTTTATAGGTTTCAATGAGATCCCCTCTCATTCTTCTAAACTCCAGCGAGTACAAGTCCAATCGACCCAATCTCTCCTCATATGTCATTCCTGCCATCCCAGGTATCAGTCTGGTGAATCTTCGCTGCACTCCTTCCATGGCAAGAACATCCTTCCTCCGATAAGGCGACCAAAACTGCACACAATACTCAAGATGTGGTCTCACCAAGGCCCTGTACAACTGCAGCAAGACATCCTTGTTCCTGTACTCAAACCCTCTCGCTACGAAGGTTTCGGTCATCTCCGCTTGGAGAGGGCAGGTTGCTCGTGTCTTCCCTTGTGATACTTGGACGAAGGTCCACCCCACGCGACCTCCCCTGCTCAGTTCCACTCCTACCTGCCCCAGTGTCGCCGCCGCATCTCTGGCAACGCTTACTCCTCCTCCAGCCCCTGTACCGAGCACCCCAATCTTGACCCCCCCTCCACTTCCTCATTTACATGGTGCCCCCATATTATCCACAGACAGGTTTAGTTTCGATTTGTATGTCGACAAGAACATAAGGAATAGGAGCAGGAGTCGGCCATTTGGCCCCTCGAGCCTGTGCCACCATTCAATAAGATCAAGGCTGATCTGATCTTGGCCTCAACTCCACTTTCCCGCTCTCTCCCCGTACCCCTGGACTCCCCTGTAGTTCAAATATCTGTCTATCTCCACCTTGAATATATTCACTGACTCCGCCTCCACAGCTCTCTGGGGAAGAGAATTCCAAAGATTCACGACCCTCTGAGAGAAGAAATTCCTCCTCATCTCCGTCTTAAATGGGCGACCCCTTATTCTGAAACTATGCCCCCGAGTTCTAGATTCCCCCACGAGGGGAAACATCTTCTCAGCATCTACCTTGTCAAGCCCCCTCAGAATCTTATGTTCCAATAAGATCACCTCTCATTCTTCTAAACTCTAATGTGTATAGGCCCAACCTTTCCTCATAAGACAACCCCTTCATCTCAGGAATCAACCTAGTGAATCGTCTCTGCACTGCCTCCAATGCAAGTATATCCTTCCTTAAATAAGGAGACCAAAACTGTACGCAGTACTCCAGGTGTGGTCTCACCAACGCCCTGTGCAGTTGTAGCAAGACTTCCCTGCTTTTATACTCCATCCCCCTCGCAATAAAGGCCAACATTCCACTTGCCTTCCTAATTACTTGCTGTGCCTGCATGCTAACTTTTTGTGTTTCATGTGCGAGGACCCCCAGATCCCTCTGTACCAGTTCTGCCACTGCCCCTCTGCTCCATGACCACCTTTCTTCAAAGAACGAATGAGCGGAACTTGCTACAACTGCATGAGGGCAAGACTCGAGCCACCCGGTTTGGTTCCAAACCTATAGAATCATAGAATATTACAGCACAGAAGGAGGCCATTCGGCCCATAGTCATAACGGCACAGAAGGGGGCCATTCAGCCCATCGTGCCTGTGCCGGCTCTTTGAAAGAGCTGTCCCAATTTAGTCCCACTCCCCAGCTTTTTTCCCCCACAACGCTGCAGATTAGTCCTCCTCAAGTACATGCCTTTTGTAAAAGTGTCGTGGAACCTTTAACCGCTACGGGCCTTGTTACAGCATCGCATCTGAATGATAGCACTCCCTGTCGCTGCACTGAAGTGTCAACCGACACTATATATTCCAGTCCTAGAGGGAGGTTTGAACCCACAACCTCTGACTCGGAAGCTACCACTTGGCCACACTGGTTGTGACAAACACTGGCTCCTCCGGGATTTGAATCCATGACCTCTCGCAAACTCCAATCGTCAATCCCAAAGCGAGAATCCTCCCCCTCAACCAACTCGTCTTGTGGAACAACGTTGAGCCAGAGTGCGGGGAGTTTTATTCGACCTCCGAACAACTTCTCAAGTGAGTTATCGGGATATGGCAAGGGCCGCCTTTATTGGCCGGTTGCCCTGAAGTGCTTTGTTTTTACAGCCGAGTGTCTTGCCCCTTCAGAAGGCATCGTGAGTCCACCACATTGGGTGGGACTTGAGTCACGCGTAGGCCAGACCCGGCCGGGGCAGCAGCTTCCCTTCCCTGAATTGGTTGGATTTTCCCTTTGGGTATCGGCTCACAAGTGACCAAATATCACAACTTGGCATGGTGGGCACTTGAACTCACGAACCCTTGGGCTGCCAGTCTAGCACCGTAACCACCAGTCTCCCGTGCCCGTAAACATAGAAACATAGAAAACCAGGAGCAGGGGTCGGCCATTTGGCCCTTCAAGCCTGCTCCGCCATTCAATATGATCATGGCTGACCCTCTATCTCAATACCATATTCCCGCTCTCTCCCCATACCTCTTGATGCTTTTTGTGTCTGGAAATCTATCTACAGGAAACTTTCTGGTATCCGGCACGGACGGGACCGACGTGGTGCCGGTTCATCAACAATTCCGGATAACCGAACGCTATAGTAAAAGATACAGAGCTCAGAGCTCCGTATAAAGCAACAAACCCTGTTGCAGCTTCAAAACAATCGGCACAAGTTGCAAGCGTCTCTGTAGCTTAGCAACAGCTTTAGCTACACCCTTGCACAGCAACAAATGGAGTAAAAAAAAGTAACTAAAAGTAAAAAAAGTTACCTGAACCGACTCCTGAACTTTGCCGGTGGATAGAGCGTTCCGGTTATTTAGGGGCCGGTTAATCGAAAGTTTCCTGTACCTCCTTCTTAAATATATTCAGTGACTTGGCCTCCATAGCTTTCTGTGGTACAGAATTCCACCGGTTCACCACCCTCTGAGTGAAGAAATTTCTCCTCATCTCAGTCCTAAATGTCCTACCCCGTATCCTGAGACTGTGACCCCTCGTTCTAGACCCCCGCAAGCCAGGGGAAACATTCTCCCTGCATCCAGTCTGTCTCGCCCTGTCAGAATTTTAGACGTTTCCACGAGATCCCCTCTCATTCTTCTAAACTAGTGAATACAGGACTAGTCCAGTTAATACAGACCTTCTAAACTCTAGTGAATACGGCTTGCATGTCGTCGTGAAGCAGGCGGAGGATGGTGACAAACCTTTGAGGGCAGCCAAATTTGAGGAGGACATGCAAGCCGTGATCCTGACCAACAGATCCACCACAGACCCAATTCACGTACGGACCGGGGGTCAAGCAAGGCTGTGTCATCGCACCAACGCTCTTCTCGATCTTCCTTGCTGCAATGCTCCATCTCGCCCTCGGTAAGATCCCCGCTGGAGTGGAGCTAATCTACAGAGCAAATGGGAAACTGTTCAACCTCCGGTCAGCCAGAAGTGTTTGACGGTGGCACTGGGTGCATTGTCGTTCCTTCTCCCTCGAAGGTGCGCAAAAGGTCACCCTTCTCTCTCGTACTCTTGTAGATAACTCACGAACCCTTGGGTTGCCAGTCTAGCACCGTAACCACCAATCCCCCGTGCCCGAAAGGCTATAAGTGAGCCGGAAGCATTTGATTATGGCACTGTGGGCGCACTGTCGCTCTCCCTCGAAGGTGTGCAAACGTTCACCTTTCCCTCTCTCTGTCTGTCTGTCTGTCTCTCTCTCTTGCTTGCAGGCGTGGCCGCAACCCAGACCCTGCCCACGGTCTACGGGGTGGTGGACCTCTACGGCATGGCGGTGAAAGTGACCATCGTCCACAACCACAACCACTCCGACCGGCTGCGCAGGAACAACGCCATCATGCGAGCGCTGTCGCCGGATGTGGGCCGGCGCATCTTTGACTCTGCAGACGCCGAGGTAGAGCGGTTGCTCTTCCACCCCAACTGCGGGCAGAAGGCCGCCATCGTGTGCGACGGGAGGACAGCCCTGAGGCCCCAGTAAGTAAACAAGGCAAATCTGACTCGTGCTGTACCTGCCCTGGGAGTGTTTGATGTGACAGTGTAGAGGGAGCTTTACGCTGTACCTGTCCTGGGAGTGTTTGATGGGACAGTGTAGAGGGAGCTTTGCTCCGAATCTAACCCATGCTGTACCTGCCCTGGGAGTGTTTGATGGGGCAGTGTAGAGGGAGCTTTACTCTGGATCTCACCCGTGCTGTACCTGCCCTGGGAGTGTTTGATGGGACAGTGTAGAGGGAGCCTTACTCTGTATCTAACCCGTGCTGTACCTGCCCTGGGAGTGTTTGATGGGACAGTGTAGAGGGAGCTTTACCCTGTATCTAACCCGTGCTGTACCTGTCCTGGGAGTGATTGATGGGACAGTGTAGAGGAAGCTTTACTCTATCTAACCCGTGCTGTACCTGTCCTGGGAGTGTTTGATGGGACAGTGTAGAGGAAGCTTTACTCTATATTTAACCCGTGCTGTACCTGTCCTGGGAGTGTTTGATGGGACAGTGTAGAGGGAGCTTTACTCTGTATCTAACCCGTGCTGTACCTGCCCTGGGAGTGTTTGATGGGACAGTGTAGAGGGAGCTTTACTCTTTATCTAACCCGTGCTGTACCTGCCCTGGGAGTGTACCTGCCCTGATCTAGTTGAATGGTGGAACAGGCTTGAGGGGCTGAATGGCCTCCTCCTGGTCCATCAGAAAAGAAGAAATGATACTTTAAGGTTTGGGTGTCAACATGCTTTTATTAAGTTGCAATGAGGTTAAATAGTGCTGTGCAATATACCACGGTATGTCGGGCAGAGTGTGGAAAAGGCATTATGGGGCAGAAGAGGACTGAATAGTTTTAGTGCTGTTTTATTCACCTTTTGTTTTCCAATGCCTGTATTATTCTGAGTTGTTGGAGTCTCCTTTTGTTCCTTTTACTTGTTTTCACACTGACACTGACCTTATCAGTGGGTCGCACTCTCTCACCTCTGATTCGGAGGTTGTGGGTTCCAAGTCCCACTCGAGAGAGAACTTCA
Source organism: Somniosus microcephalus (assembly GCF_052327205.1). Lineage (NCBI taxonomy): Eukaryota > Metazoa > Chordata > Chondrichthyes > Squaliformes > Somniosidae > Somniosus > Somniosus microcephalus. The sequence goes on from NW_028225182.1 coordinate 34,952,725, forward strand.
GCACCAAAAATCCAGGCTGACGCTCCCAGTGCGGTATTTTGTGCGTGGGTTGTATCCAGCTCTGTGCGTTCTTGGTGTCTTGTTGGACCCTGGAATGATCACCCCTCTGTCCTGTCCATTACCAACACTGCCTACTCTTCAGCCGTGGCTCAGCAGGTAGCACCCTCGCCTCTGATTCGGAGGTTGTGGGTTCCAAGTCCCACTCGAGGGACTTGAGCACTAAAATCCAGGCTGACGCACCCAGTGCGGTGCTGAGGGAGCGCTGCACTGTCGGAGGTGCCGTCTTTCAGATGAGACGTTAAACTGAGGCCTCGTCTGCCCCCTCAGGTGGACATAAAAGATGCCACGGCCCCTATTCAAAGAAGAGCAAGGGAGTTATCCCCGGTGTCCCGGCTAATAATCATCCCCCAACCAATATCTCTTAACAAAAAAAAATACAGATTATTTGATGATGTTGCTGTTTGTGGGAGCTTGCTGTGCGCAAATTGGCTGCTGCGTTTGCTACATTACAACAGTGACTGCACTTGAAAAAGTGCTTCATAAAATGCTATGGGACGTCCTGAGGTGGTGAACGGGCACGATCTAAATGCAAGTTCTTTCTATCCCGCACTTTTCCCCCTCATTGCACAAGTTTACAGTGGTTTTTGCGGTCGTGTTACTATATATGACATTCTTGTCGTTCTTTCTCGACAGCGCGACGGATGACTTCAACCATGGCGTGGTGCTCAGCAACCGTTCCCTCCGGAGCAACGAAATCTTTCAAGTCCGTATCGACAAGATGGTGGACAAGTGGGCAGGGTCCATAGAAATTGGCGTGACGACCCACAATCCCGCTTACCTCCAGTTGCCGTCCACCATGACCAATCTGCGCTCTGGTGAGTTTCCCCAGGTCACCGAAGCTTTGACTCCATTCTCCCCACCCCGGCCAACCCCCTCCTCCGTTTCCCATGTCCCAATATTTTTTTTATAACTGCTAAAAACCAAAGCGTTCGAAGAAAATTAAAATAAAAAAACCTCGATTTTGTTTCTGGCCCTGGCTTATCTGAGGAAGGATGTTCTTGCCATGGAGGGAGTGCAGCGAAGATTCACAAGGCTGATACCTGGGATGGCAGGAATGACGTATGAGGAGAGATTGGGTCGATTGGGCTTATACTCGCTGGAGTTTAGAAGAATGAGAGGGGATCTCATTGAAACTTATAAAATTCTAACAGGACTAGACAGACTGGATGCAGGAAGGATGTTCCCGATGGTCGGGGAGTCCAGAACCAGGGGTCACAGTCTAAGGATAAGGGGCAAGCCATTTAGGACAGAGATGAGGAGGAATTTCTTCACCCAGAGAGTGGTGAACCTGTGGAATTCTCTACCACAGAAGGCAGTGGAGGCCAATTCATTAAATATATTCAAGAAGGAGTTAGATATATTTCTTAAGGCTAAAGGGATCAAGGGATATGGGGAGAAGGCAGGGACCGGGTACTGAGTTTGGATGATCAGCCGTGATCTCATTAAATGGCGGAGCAGGCTCGAGGGGCCGAATGGCCTACTCCTGCTCCTATCTTCTATGTTTCTATGTATTTCTCCCGGGTGTTGCTCGCAGCCGTGTCCTGGAGATTAGTCGTTAATTCCTGGAGACTCCGGGGCAAACCCTGGACGGCCGGCATGTGAGCACATGGCCGTCGTATCAAAAGGAGTTGAACCGTTTTCTGAGTGGATGTGGAATTTGACCCCGTATGTACTGTAACAAAGCAAGAAGCAGGTGCCGCAAGACGCTATTCACCGAAGCTTTTGTCACAAGTGGTTCCTTCACGATTTTTGTTTGAACGGCAACGGTGAAATGCGGTTGGGTTTTCCTTTCCAGGTACTTGGATGATGACCGGTAACGGTGTGATGCACAATGGGACCACGATTCTCGATGAGTATGGTCACAACCTCGATCGGCTAAAGGTGAGGCCTCCGAATTTTGACGCGTTTTATTGATGAGAGTTAAGCTAGACGGACAGTTAATTAAGCAAGCTGTGGCTCAGTGGGCGGCACTTTTGCCTCTGAAAACATCGCCTGATAAGGGTCGTGGGTTCCAGCCCCACTTCAGAGACTTGAGCACAAAATCTCGGCAGACTCTCCAGTGCAGTGCCGAGGGAGCGCCGCACTGTCGGAGGTGGAGTCTTTCGGATGAGACTTTAAACCGAGGCCCTGTCTGCTCTCTCAGGTGGAAGTAAAAGATCCCACGGCCACTATTTCTAAGAAGAGCAGGGAGAGTTGTCTCCGGTGTCCTGGCCAATATTCATCCCTCAATCAACATCACTGAAAACAGATCACCTGGTCATTATCTCGTAGTTGTTTGTGGGAGCTTGCTGTGCACAAATTGGCTGCCGTGTTTCCTACATTACAACAGTGACCACACTCCAAAAAGTAATTCATTGGCAGTAAAGCATTTTGAAATGTCCTGAGGTTGTGAAAGGCTCTTTATAAAGGCAAGTCTTACTTTCTCATTCCCTGTGACACTCGCACGTTGCTGAGACACTAGTCCCTGTGACACTCGCACGTTGCTGAGACACTAGTCCCTGTGACACTCGCACGTTGCTGAGACACTAGTCCCTGTGACACTCGCACGTTGCTGAGACACTAGTCCCTGTGACACACTCACGTTGCTGCGACGCGAGTCCCTGTGACACTCTCACGTTGCTGCGACGCGAGTCCCTGTGACGCTCGCACGTTGCTGCGACGCGAGTCCCTGTGACGCTCGCACGTTGCTGCGACGCGAGTCCCTGTGACGCTCGCACATTGCTGCGACGCGAGTCCCTGTGACGCTCGCACTTTGCTGCGACGCGAGTCCCTGTGACGCTCGCACGTTGCTGCGACGCGAGTCCCTGTGACGCTCGCACGTTGCTGCGACACGAGTCCCTCTGACGCTCGCACATTGCTGCGACGCGAGTCCCTCTGACGCTCGCACGTTGCTGCGACACGAGTCCCTGTGACGCTCGCACATTGCTGCGACGCGAGTCCCTGTGACGCTCGCACGTTGCTGCGACGCGAGTCCCTGTGACGCTCGCATGTTGCTGCGACACGAGTCCCTCTGACGCTCGCACATTGCTGCGACGCGAGTCCCTCTGACGCTCGCACGTTGCTGCAACACGAGTCCCTGTGACGCTCGCATGTTGCTGCGACACGAGTCCCTCTGACGCTCGCACATTGCTGCGACGCGAGTCCCTGTGACGCTCGCACGCTGCTGCGACGCGAGTCCCTGTGACGCTCGCACGCTGCTGCGATGCGAGTCCCTGTGACACTCGCACGTTGGTGCGACAGGAGTCCCTGTGTCACTCGCACATTGCTGCGACACAAGTCCCTGGTGGCTGTGGTTGGAGAGATGGGGCCTCCTGTCCAGATGTGGGTCATTTGATGGCAGGTGATCTCCTTAGATGCAGGTGGAGTAAATGCAGTGCTAATTTTTATTCTCTACTTGCTGCTTGCCCATTCTAACTTTCTTCCCCGACCCCTATTTCTTCCTCCGCCATTTCGCTGGCGTAAGGCGGGTGACACGGTTGGCGTGATGCGCAAGGAAGACGGGAGTTTGCATTTTTTCGTGAACAACGTGGACCAGGGACTTGCAGCGTCCAGCGTACCGTCCAACGTTTACGCCGTGGTAGATCTCTACGGCCAAGCTGCCCAGGCCACTATCATAGACGATATAGGTGGGTCTGCCGTTTAACTAACCTCGGCTGCGCACCGTCCCTGCTTAAACCCGCTTTGTTTCCTCAACCCCAGCGCAGTCGGCGCTCCTCTGCGTCCGGCTCCCTTGTCTCTCCCGAGTTCCAAGTAGCCCGTCCTACAAGCTCTTCCTCTTTATGAACGTTCGGAATTGACGGGCGGGAAAAGACCAACTGGTCCGTCAAGCCCGCCCCACACCTCATGATGGTTGCAGCATAAGAATCTAAGAAATAGGAGCAGGAGTCGGCCATACTGCCCCTCGAGTCTGCTCCGCCATTCAATAAGATCATGGCTGATCTTCTACATCAACTCCACTTTCCTGCCCGATCCCCATATCACTTGATTCCCTGGAGTCCAAAAATCTATTTATTTCAGTCTTCTCAATGACTGAGCCTCCACTGCCCTCTGGGGCAGAGAATTCCAAAGATTCACCACCCTCTGAGTGAAGAAATTCCTCCTCATCTCAGTCCTAAATGGCCGACCCCTTATCCTGAGACTATGACCCCCCCCCCCCCCCTAGTTCTAGACTCTCCAGCCAGGGAAAACAATCTCTCAGCATCTACCCTGTCAAGCCCTCTCAGAATCTTGTATGTTTCAATGAGATCACCTCTCATTCTTCTAAAGTCCAGAGAGTATAGGCCCAATCTACTCAATCTCTCCTCATAGGACAACCCTCTCATCCCAGGAATCAATCTAGACATAGTGAGGAGACACTCAACCACACCCCACCACTACTCCCCCTCAGCCACGTACTCTGCTGGGAGAGGCGGGAAAAACCCAGGGCCAATAAGGGAAAAAGTACTCTGGGATAGTCCTCTCTGACCCCCCTCAGTCGAAACCAGTCCCAGGAGATCACACGGACCACGTGTTATCTTTCAAGACATTATCTTCTATATGATGCAATCTCGGCCCCAGGTTTTTTTCGGCGATGGTAATGCTATTGAATGTCAATGGGATGTGGTTCGACTCTTAATGGGGATAAGATCATAAGAACATAAGAATTCGGCGCAGGGCGTAGGCCATACGGCCCTTCAAGTCTGCTCCGTCATTCAATAAGATAATTGCTGATGTTCGACCTCCACTCCACTTTCCCGCCCGATCTCCATATCCCTCGATTTCCCCCAGAGTGCAAAAATCTATCGATCCTCAGCCTTGCGTATACTCCAAGGGTGGTCATTGCCTGGCACTTCTGTGACACGAATGTTACTTATCACTTATCAGCCCGATCCTAGAGGTTGTCCAAGCCTTGCTGCTTGCGGACACCCTGCATGTGTCCTCACTCAACACATCTCCTACGCTAACCAATTTTTCTTCGAACACTGGAACTACTCACCTGCCTCAGACACCCCCTTAAACCTTGAGTCTTTAGGTTTTCACACCAAAACATGCCGTCACCCAATCACACTCCCTGATTTAACAGATCTTCTATTCTTTCTCTGACCTGCATGCGTCCAGCTCATACTCTAGGTTTCTCCACGTAATTTATTAATAACTGTGCGAATACTCAACTGTTGTACGTCGTAAATCTGGTGTATCTCATAGAAACATAGAAAAATAGGAGCAGGAGTCGGTCCTTCGAGCCTGCTCCGCCATTCAATATGATCATGGCTGATCCTCTATCTCAATACCATATTCCCGCTCTCTCCCCATACCCCTTGATGCCTATTGTGTCTAGAAATCTATCTATCTTCTTAAATATATTCAGTGACTTGGCCTCCACAGCCTTCTGTGGTAGAGAATTCCACAGGTTCACCACCCTCTGAGTGAAGAAATTTCTCCTCATCTCAGTCCTAAATGTCCTACCCCGTATCCTGAGACTGTGACCCCCTCGTTCTAGACCCCCCCCCCCCCCCAAAAAAGCCAGGGGAAACATCCTCCCTGCATCCAGTCTGTCTAGCCCTGTCAGAATTTTATACGTTTCAATGAGATCCCCTCTCATTCTTCTAAACTCTAGTGAGTACAGGCCTAGTCGACCCAATCTCTCCTCATACGACAGTCCTGCCATCCCAGGAATCAGTCTGGTGAACCTTCGCTGCACTCCCTCTATGACAAGTATATCCTTTCTTAGGTAAGGAGACCAAAACTGCACACAGTACTCCAGGTGTGGTCTCAACAAGGCTCTGTAGGGGTGTGTGTGAAATTGATCCTGGGTTAATCTGATAGGGGTGTGTGTGAGAGATTGACCCTGGGTTAATCTGATAGGGGTGCGTGTGAGAGATTGACCCTGGGTTAATCTGATAGGGGTGCGTGTGAGAGATTGACCCTGGGTTAATCTGATAGGGGTGTGTGTGAGAGATTGACCCTGGGTTAATCTGATAGGGGTGTGTGTGAGAGATTGACCCTGGGTTAATCTGATAGGGGTGTGTGTGAGAGATTGACCCTGGGTTAATCTGATAGGGGTGTGTGTGAGAGATTGACCCTGGGTTAATCTGATAGGGGTGTGTGTGAGAGATTGACCCTGGGTTAATCTGATAGGGGTGTGTGTGAGAGATTGACCCTGGGTTAATCTGATAGGGGTGTGTGTGTGAGATTGAATCACAGAAATCACAGAAACCCCACAGTGCAGATAGAGGCCATTTCGGCCCATCGAGCCTGCACCGACACATATTCCACCCGATCCCCGTAACCCCTACACCAACACATATCCCACCCTATCCTTGTAACCCCACGTATTTAATCCCCCTAACACTAAGGGTCAATTTATCATAGCCAATCAACCTAACCCGCACATCTTTGGACTGTGGGAGGAAACCGGAGCACCCGGAGGAAACCCACGCAAACACGGGGAGAATGTGCAAACTCCACACAGACAGTCGCCCGAGGCCGGATTCGAACCCGGATTGACCCTGGGTTAATCTGATAGGGGTGTGTGTGAGATTGACCCTGGGTTAATCTGATAGGGGTGTGTGTGAGAGATTGATCCTGGGTTAATTTGATAGGTGTGTGTGTGTGAGATTGATCCTGCGCTGATCTCTGTGACATGATTTCTTCCCCTTTCATTCGGTTTTCTTGCCCAGATCTGCCCCCTCTGCCCGATGACTCCTTGGATGGCAATAATCAGATCTCTCCCTGCAGCCTCTTCTCGCTGACCCCCAGCAACGACCTCCGCTTCCACCACCTCCACGGGAGCAACGCGGTGATCACCAACGGCGGCCGCACCGCGTTCCGGCAGAACTGCCGCAGCGAGTTCAACGACGCCATCGTCATATCCAGCAGGTAAAGCTACGGGCTGTGTGGCTCCCTCCCAAGCGAGTATCTCTGAAGATTACGAAGGGATCAGTGCTGGGGCCTCAACTATTTACAATCTATATTCATGACTTGGATGAAGGGACTGAGTGTATTGGAGGGTAGCTAATGTTAAATAAATAGCAGAGCACTTGGAAAACAGTGACAGGATTGGACAAAGTCAACATGGATTTACAAAAGGTAAATCGTGCTTGACTAATCTACTGGAATTTTTTGAGGATGTAACTGGTAAAATAGATAAGGGAGAACCAGTGGATGTGGTGTATTTGGACTATCGAAAGCCTTCTGAAAAGGTCCCGCATAAGAGATTAGCGTGTAAAGTTAAGGCACATGGGATTGGGGGCAAGGTATTGACTTGGATAGAGAACTGGTTGGCAGACAGAAAGCAAAGAGTTGGAATAAACGGTTCTTTTTCCGAGTGGCAGGCAGTGACTAATGGGGTACCGCAGGGATCGGTCCTTGGACCCCAGCTATTCACAATATATATTAATGATCTAGACAAGGGAACTAGATGTAATATCTCCAAATTTGCAGACGACACAAAGCTGGGTGGGCGTGTGTGCTGTGAGGAGGATGCCGAGAAACTCCAGGATGATTTGGACAGGTTGGGGGATTGGGCAGAAGCATGGCAGATGCAATATAACGTGGATAAATGTGAGGTTATCCACTTTGGTGGCAAAAACAGGAAGGCAGATTATTATCTGAATGGCAATAGATTGGGAGAAGGGGAAATGCAAAGAGACCTGGGTGTTCTTGTGCACCAGTCGCTGAAGGTAAGCATGCAGGTGCAGCAGGCGGTTAAGAAGGCAAATGGTATGTTGGCCTTCGTAGCGAGAGGGTTTGAGTACAGGAACAAGGATGTCTTGCTGCAGTTGTACAGGGCCTTGGTGAGACCACATCTTGAGCATTGTGTGCAGTTCTGGTCGCCTTATCTGAGGAAGGATGTCCTTGCCATGGAAGGAGTTCAGCGAAGATTCACCAGGCTGATACCTGGGATGGCAGGAATGACGTATGAGGAGCGATTGGATCGATTGGGCTTGTACTCGCTGAAGTTTAGAAGAATGAGAGGGGATCTCATTGAAACTTATAAAATTCTGACCGGACTGGACAGACTAGATGCAGGAAGGATGTTCCCGATGGTCGGGGCGTCCAGAACCAGGGGTCACAGTCTAAGGATAAGGGTTAGGTCATTTAGGACAGAAATGAGGAGGAATTTCTTCACCCAGAGCGTGGTGAACCTGTGGAATTCTCTACCACAGAAGGCAGTAGAGGCCAATTCATTAAATATATTCAAGAAGGAGTTGGATATATTTCTTAAGGCTAAAGGGATCAAGGGGTATGGGGAGAAGGCAGGGACCAGGCACTGAATTTGGATGATCAGCCATGATCGCATCGAATGGCGGAGCAGGCTCGAGGGGCCGAATGGCCTACTCCTCCTATTTTCTATGTGTACTGTATCCAAATTTGCTGCTGATACAAAGATAGGTGGGTTAGCAAGTTGTGAGGAGGACACAGAGTCTGCAAAGGGGATATAGAGAGGTTAAGTGAGTGGGCAAAAATTTGGCATGTGGAGTATAATGTGGGAAAATGTGAGGTTATCCACTTTGGAAGGAAGAATGAAAAAGCAAATTATTTAAATGGAGTGAGACTACAGAATGCTGCGGTACAGAGGGATCTGGGGGTCCTCGTACATGAAACACAAAACGTTAGCATGCAGGTACAGCAAGTAATTAGGAAGGCAAATGGAATGTTGTCCTTTATTGTAAGGGGGATGGAGTATAAAAGTAGGGAAGTTTTGATGCAACTTTACAGGGCGCTGGTGAGACCACACCTGGAGTACTGCGTACAGTTTTGGTCTCCGTATTTAAGGAAGGATATACTTGCATTGGAGGCAGTTCAGAGAAGGTTCACTCGGTTGATTCCTGGGATGAAGGGGTTGACGTATGAAGAAAGATTGAGCAGGCTGGGCCTCTACTCATTGGAGTTTAGAAGAATGAGAGGTGATCTTATTGAAACATAGACGATTCTGAGGGGGATTGACAGGGTGGATGCTGAGAGGATGTTTCCTCTAGTGGGGTATCTAGAACTAGGGGGGCATAGTTTCAGAATAAGGGGTCGCCCATTTAAGACAGAGATGAGGAGGAATTTCTTCTCTCAGAGGGTCGGGAATCTTTGGAATTCTCACCCCAGAGAGCTGTGGAGACGGAGTCAGTGAATATATTCAAGGCGGAGATTGACAGACATTTGAACTACAGGGGAGTCGAGGGGTACGGGGAGAGAGCGGGAAAGTGGAGTTGAGGCCAAGATCGGATCCGCCATGATCTTATTGAATGGCGGAGCAGGCTCGAGGGGCCAATTGGCCGACTCCTGCTGTTATGTTCTTATGAACCACACCTAACGGAAGTGACGGGCTGGAAAAGACCAGCCGGTGCAGCAAGCCTGCCCCACGCACCTTGTTGGCTGGAGCATCATGACGAGACACTTCCCATCTCCCCTCCCTCCCTCCCCTTCTCTTCGCAGCCATGTTACCTCTATGGAGAGGGAAAAAATTCCAGGGCCAACGAGGGAGAAAATATTTTGGAAAATTTGTCTCCAACCCCCTCAGGCCAATGAAAGCAGTCCAGGAGATCACACGGAGCAAGTGATCTCTATAAAGCCGTGGGTCGCACTCTCGCCTCTTGAGGCCGAAGGTTGCGGGTTCAAGTCCCGCTCCAGAGACTCGAGTGCACAAATCGAGGCCTACACTCCCAGTGCCAGTACTGAGGGAAGTGCCGTCTTTTGGATGAGATGTTAAACCGAGGCCCTTCATTGCGTGTGACGCGCTTTGGGCCGTCCTGAGGTCGTGAAAGGCGCTATATAAATGCAAGTCTTCCTTTCCTTTTGGTTTCTGTATGATGTGATCTCTGCCTCAGTCAGGAACCGGCCCAGCTCCCTCCTTGAAGATGCACCGAGAGTCAGCACCCACCACACCAGCCATCAACACATTCCGGAGGCTCACTACTCTCTGGGATTCATTTCTTTGTTCTGAAATCAGTCTCTCTCTCTTCATGAATCCATCTGTAAGATTATGGGTTACTTCTTCGGGGGCTGATCTGATGTCGGGGGCCTGGGGGGGATGAGCGAGGCCGAGGTGATGGGTGATCAGAGGGGCCTGGGTGATGGGGTGTGTTGTCGGGGGCCTGGGTGATGGGGTGTGCTGTCGGGGGCCTGGGTGATGGGGTGTGCTGTCGGGGGCCTGGGTGATGGGGTGTGCTGTCAGGGGCCTGGGTGATGGGGTGTGTTGTCGGGGGCCTGGGTGATGTGGTGTGTTGTCGGGGGCCTGGGTGATGGGGTGTGTTGTCGGGGGCCTGGGTGATGGGGTGTGTTGTCGGGGGCCTGGGTGATGGGGTGTGTTGTCGGGGGCCTGGGTGATGGGGTGTGCTGTCAGGGGCCTGGGTGATGGGGTGTGTTGTCGGGGGCCTGGGTGATGGGGTGTGTTGTCGGGGGCCTGGGTGATGGGGTGTGTTGTCGGGGGCCTGGGTGATGGGGTGTGTTGTCGGGGGCCTGGGTGATGGGGTGTGCTGTCGGGGGCCTGGGTGATGGGGTGTGTTGTCAGGGGCCTGGGTGATGGGGTGTGCTGTCGGGGGCCTGGGTGATGGGGTGTGTTGTCGGGGGCCTGGGTGATGGGGTGTGCTGTCGGGGGCCTGGGTGATGTGTGCTGTCGGGGGCCTGGGTGATGGGGTGTGTTGTCGGGGGCCTGGGTGATGGGGTGTGTTGTCAGGGGCCTGGGTGATGGGGTGTGCTGTCGGGGGCCTGGGTGATGGGGTGTGCTGTCGGGGGCCTGGGTGATGGGGTGTGTTGTCGGGGGCCTGGGTGATGGGGTGTGTTGTCAGGGGCCTGGGTGATGGGGTGTGTTGTCGGGGGCCTGGGTGATGGGGTGTGTTGTCAGGGGCCTGGGTGATGGGGTGTGTTGTCGGGGGCCTGGGTGATGGGGTGTGTTGTCGGGGGCCTGGGTGATGGGGTGTGTTGTCAGGGGCCTGGGTGATGGGGTGTGTTGTCGGGGGCCTGGGTGATGTGTGCTGTCGGGGGCCTGGGTGATGGGGTGTGTTGTCGGGGGCCTGGGTGATTGGGTGTGTTGTCGGGGGCCTGGGTGATTGGGTGTGTTGTCGGGGGCCTGGGTGATGGGGTGTGCTGTCGGGGGCCTGGGTGATGGGGTGTGCTGTCGGGGGCCTGGGTGATGGGGTGTGCTGTCGGGGGCCTGGGTGATGGGGTGTGCTGTCGGGGGCCTGGGTGATGGGGTGTGCTGTCGGGGGCCTGGGTGATGGGGTGTGCTGTCGGGGGCCTGGGTGATGGGGTGTGTTGTCAGGGGCCTGGGTGATGGGGTGTGCTGTCGGGGGCCTGGGTGATGTGTGCTGTCGGGGGCCTGGGTGATGGGGTGTGTTGTCGGGGGCCTGGGTGATGGGGTGTGTTGTCAGGGGCCTGGGTGATGTGTGCTGTCGGGGGCCTGGGTGATGGGGTGTGTTGTCGGGGGCCTGGGTGATGGGGTGTGCTGTCGGGGGCCTGGGTGATGGGGTGTGCTGTCGGGGGCCTGGGTGATGGGGTGTGCTGTCAGGGGCCTGGGTGATGGGGTGTGCTGTCAGGGGCCTGGGTGATGGGGTGTGCTGTCGGGGGCCTGGGTGATGGGGTGTGCTGTCGGGGGCCTGGGTGATGGGGTGTGTTGTCGGGGGCCTGGGTGATGGGGTGTGCTGTCGGGGGCCTGGGTGATGGGGTGTGCTGTCAGGGTCCTGGGTAATGGAATGTGATGTCAGGGGTCTGGGTGATGGGGTGTGTTGTCAGGGGCCTGGGTGATGGGGTGTGCTGTCGGGGGCCTGGGTGATGGAATGTGCTGTCACGGGGGCGGTGGGGGGCCTGGGCGCACTGTGGTGAAGTTGGTGGGGGGGGGGGGGAGCCTGGCCGCGTTTTGGGGGGTGACTGGGTGGCCTGGGCGCGCTGTCGGTGGGGCCGGGGTGGGGGGGCCTGGGCGCGCTGTCAGTGGGGCTGGGGTGAGGGGGCCTGGGCCCGCTGTCAGTGGGGTGGGGGTGGCCTGGGCCCGCTGTCGGTGAGGGGGCCTGGGCCCGCTGTGGGAGTGGGGTGAGGGGGCCTGGGCGCGCTGTGGGAGTGGGTGAGGGGGCCTGGGCGCGCTGTGGGAGTGGGTGACGGGGCCTGGGCGCACTGTCAGTGGGGCCGGGGTGAGGGGGCCTGGGCCCGCTGTCTGGTGGGGGCCGGGGTGAGGGGGCCTGGGCCCGCTGTCAGTGGGGTCGGGGTGAGGGGGTCTGGGCGCGCTGTGGGAGTGGGTGAGGGGGCCTGGGCGCGCTGTCAGTGGAGCCGGGTGGGGGTGGCCTGGGCGCGCTGTCATTGGGGCCGGGGTGAGGGGGCCTGGGCCCGCTGTCAGTGGAGCCGGGGTGGGGGTGGCCTGGGCCCGCTGTCGGTGAGGGGGCCTGGGCGCGCTGTCAGTGGAGCCGGGGTGGGGGTGGCCTGGGCCCACTGTCGGTGAGGGGACCTGGGCGCGCTGTCAGTGGAGCCGGGGTGGGGGTGCCTGGGTGCATTCAGTGGGGCCGGGGTGAGGGAGCCTGGCCGCGCTGTGGGGGTGGGGAGGCCTGGGCGCGCTGTCGGGTGGGGTGGAGGGGCGGTCACGTCCTCCATCGGAAGTTTGAGCCTGGCGGTGTACGGCCTGTATTTGAAGCCCGGGTTGCAAAGGGGAAATCTTGATGTTATCAAAGGCTTTAAGTCCCTGCAGGCGTTCTGGGACGGGTGAAAGATTTAGATGCAGTGGCCCTGGGACTGCAGTTCACCCTTTGCATCTTGGCCTTTATTGCAAGGGGGTTGAAGTACAAGAGTAAGGAAGTCTTGCTACAATTGTACAGGGCTTGGTGAGACCACACCTGGAGTACTGTGCACAGTTTTGGCCTCCTTATCTAAGGAAGGATAAACTTACCTTGGAGGCGGTGCAACGAAGGTTCACTAGATTGATTCCTGTGATGAGAGGGTTGTCCTATGAGGAGAGATTGTGTAGAATGGGCCGATACTCTCTGGAGTTTAGAAGAATGAGAGGTGATCTCACTGAAACATACAAGATTCTGAGGGGGATTGACAGGGTAGACGCTGAGAGGTTGTTTCCCCCTGGCTGGTGAGTCTAGAACTAGGGGTCAGTGTCTCAGGATAAGGGGTCGGCCATTTCAGACTGAGACGAGGAGGAATTTCTTCACTCAGGGTTGTGAATCTTTGGAACTCTCTGCCCCAGAGGGCTGTGAATGCTGAGTCGTTGAGTATATTCAAGGCTGAGATAGATTTGGGGGATCTAGGGAATCGAGGGATATGGGGATCAGGCAGGAAAGTAGATTTGAGGTCAAAGATCAGCCATGATCTTATTGAATGGCGGAGCAGGCTCGAGGGGTCGTATGGCCCGACTCCTGCTCCTATTGCTAATGTTCTTGTGTTCTTATCAGCTTTGGGGTTTTTTTCTTTTTAACCCATGTGACAAACTGGTGGTTTTTTCGATTTACTTTTCAGAGCATTGAGAGAGGGGGAAATGTTTGAAATACTGATTCAGAAGATGGTGGACCGGTGGTCCGGATCCATCGAGGCGGGTGAGTATCGAGTCAGGCAGGCTTTCTCTAAAGGTTTAGTGGGGGCGGGGGAGTGCTGAGGCTGTACTGCTAGCAGAGGAAGGAGGCAGCATTCACCAGGGGGGGGGAGGTGCGGGGTGGGGGGGTGGTGCAAGTTGGCCAGGGTTACCCCCTCCCACCTCGACCCCTGCTGGACATCTGTACCATCGGACGAGCCCGGGATCAGCCTAGGTTGCGTCAAACCTCGCGACAAGTGACTCGCCAAAGCCATCTACAAGGCACAAGTAAGGAGTGTGACGGAATACTCTCCACTTGCCTGGATGAGTTGCAGCTCCAACAACACTCGAAGCTCGACACCATCCAGGACAAAGCAGCCCGCTTGACTGGCACCCCATCCACCACCTTTAACATTCACTCCCTCCACCACCGGCGCACCGTGGCTGCAGTGTGTACCATCTACAAGATGCACTGCAGCAACTCACCAAGGCTTCTTCGGCAGCACCTCCCAAACCCACGACCTCTTCCACCTAGAAGGACAAGGGCAGCAGGCGTAAGGGAACACCACCAGCTCCAAGTTCCCCTCCAAGTCACACGCTCCATCCTGACTTAGAAGTGTATCGTCGCTGGGTCAAAATCCTGGAACTCCCTCCCTAACAGCACTGCAGGAGCGCCTTCACCACACGGACTGCAGTGGTTCAAGAAGGCGGCTCACCACCACCTTCTCGAGGGCAGTTAGGGATGGGCAATAAATGCCGGCCTTGCCAGCGACGCCCACATCCCGTGAACGAATAAAAAAGAATAACATGAAGTGCGGCCGCTCGCGTGAAGTCGCAGAGGCCAGCGTGCGGTGTCCCGCCCAAGAGCAGCTAACCAGGTGTCCGTCCCTCGGCCCAGCAACTCGCCATGTTAAGTACCAAGCCAGCACGGGGCGGGCAGGGCGGGAAAGAGCTGCCTGACATTTCTGTAAGTTCCTGCTCAATTTCCCCTCCCCAACTGCGCAAAGGTGCGGCCTGCGCACATGGATGGTGCAAGCGAGCTTTGTGGATCGGAATCCTCTCATTGGGAACAGTGCGCAAGAGCTTCGAAAGCATCGAACGCAGCAACTTTCCCCCTGTTCCCCAAAATCCAAGGGTCAATCAGCTAGACCCAGTGGCCGTTTCTCTTAGTTGATCAGCCAGTGAGAAACTGGTCCATTTGTCTCCCAGATCTAGGTCTGTTAGATCAGTGTGCGAGTGCGTGTTTCAAGTAGTGGAAGTAAAATACTGACCTTTTCATCAAAGATCAAACTGCAGTAAAATAAAATCTTGTTCAGTTGCTGTTTTGTAGTTAGTTGCTAATGGAGCGTGTATCTAAGTGATGTGGGAGATTGTGTGTGGCTTGTTGTACTTATGCAGCGTAGCATACATGGGCATGTATCTAGATAGGCAGCACGTAGGTGCGTATCGGAGGAGAGCGTATTTCTGGATTGTGTTGCATGCTTGTGTATCTGGATAGTGTGTGTGGGGAGAGTGCGTGTTGTGTCTGAGCAGGGTTGCACGCATGTCTAGGGCGTATGTCATGTGTGTGTCTGTGTTAAGTGTCCAGTGTTGCATGCCGCATGTCTAGGGAGTGCATGTCTGTGTCTGTGTGGCACATGCACATGTCTACGCTGGTGTACTGTGCAGACAGACAGTTTAGTTTGTGTCGAATCCGTTTGAACGAGCTGCTTTAAGCCCGTCGGTTGTGCTGTTGTTCATTCTGCTGTGTATTTTCCCATATTGTCCACTTTAATGACATTTTTCCTGTCATAGTTAATATTGAGACTCCCCCTTATTTAGGAGTTACAGCAATCCGTCCAGAAGATCTCGAGTTTCCCAGCACTATGACGGATATAGACTATGACACTTGGATGCTGAGGTACTGGTGGGATCTGAACACACTGTGGGAGGGCAGGGGAGTGGTAGTTTAAGACATTCCGTATCGCGTTGGAGCAGATGATGATCCCTGTTGGCTACTCCCTGTCCAGGGAGGCTTCCAATTTTAAGTGGTGCCCAGGACATGGGTGACATGGGCACGGTCACATTTAGTACCCATCCTTGGTGACCCTGACTGGCTCACCAGGCCGCTGAGAGTCAGCCACACACAGTGCGGCGGCTGGAGTTTGAGAGGCGCAGTGATAACTGTTCGTAACACAACCTCCCCACGCCCTCGACCGTGGGAGAGGAAGGCCAAATGGCTAATGATCAGAGGATGGTAAAGCCCGTGCGTGTGTTTTGTGTCGATGTTGGCTTAAGTCAGACACGTTCCGGCTGCAACAAGGAACTGGATCGATAGCTGTTGAGAAAGGGGAGTGAGGGCGGGAGAGAGATTAACAGAAGTTAGGAAGAGAGTATAAGAGACTTTGTGCGAGGGGGCGGAGAGAGGTGTCGTTGAGTCAGTCGCCTAAGGAGCCATCCTTCATGGCTGAATGGCCTATTCTCATTCCAGACTCAGTTATGTGAGCTGACCGGCCAGGCAAAGGGGATCCGAGCCCAAACCTAAAGATGGAATGCTTTAATGATGCAAACTGACAAAATTCAACATCTTGCCTTTAACATACAACGTCTTGAACGCAGGAAAACCTCCCAAGTCGCTTCACAGGAGCATTATCAGACAAAAATTGACACTAAGCCACATGAGATACTGGGACAGGTGACCAAAAGCTTGGTCAAAGAGGTAGGTTTTTAAGGAGGGTTTTAGAGGAGGAGAGGCTTCAGGAGGGAATTCCAGAGCTTAGGGCCCAGGCAGCTGAGGGCACGGCCGCCAGTGGTGGAGCGATTGAAAGCAGGGATGCTCAAGAGGCCAGAATTGGAGGAGTGCAGAGATCTCGGAGGGTTGTAGCATTGGAGGCGGTTACAGAGATGGGGGGTGAGGCCGTGGAGGGATTTGAAAACCAGGATGAGAATTTTTAAATCTATGCATTGCCGGACCGGGAGACCATGTAGGTTGGCGAGCGCAGGAGGCGATTCAGCCCTTCGAGCCTGTGCCCACCACTCTGGTCGATCCCGGCTGACCTATGCCTCGACATATTTTGCCCGCAAGGGTGCGCCCGTACTTTCCTCGGCGGATGGCACGAGGAGCTTGGCCCCCCCCCTCCCCCAATCGCGACGCCCTCTGGCCTTCAGTGGCAACCGATCCCCAACCTTTAAGCGTGTGCGCGCGGGTGTCTATTTATTCAGTGCTTTGACGCGAGCGGTTGCGGTCTTTTGACGTCTTTCTGGCTGTCTCGCCCTCTCCCTCGCAGCGGCACGGCAATCATGCAAGACGGGAACACGATGCGCAACAATTACAGCTGCGACCTGGACTCGCTGACCACAGGCTCGCGGATCGGGATGATGCGCAGCTTGAACGGTGACCTCCATTACTACCTTAATGGGGTGGACCAGGGAGTGGCCTGCTCGGGACTACCGCCAGGTAAATCAACGGCGGGCGGGGGTGCCCGGCCTTGGTAGAGGAAGGACCCCCCCCCCCACCCGCCTAGTGTCAATTCACGAATCTGACCCCCCAACCCCCCCGCCTTCTCCCCAGTGAGATAGCGGTCAATTTAAGAGCCACGGCTCAGTGGGAGAAGCGTTGTCTTTCTCTCTCGCCTCCGGGTCAGAAGGTCGCGGGTTCGAGTCAATCCCAGGCCAACACTCCCCGGGTACCGAGGGAGGTGCCGCACTGTCGGAGGTGCCATCTTTCGAATGAGATGTTAAACCCGAAGCGCCGCCCTCTCGGGTGAAAGATCCCTCGGCACCCCATCCGCCTTCTCTTTTCTAGAGAGAAGAGCCCCCAGCCTGTTCAGTCTTTCACGGTGCTCCGCTTTACACCGACAGCAACAGTCGTCTAACCCAGGGAGGGGTGGGCCAGTTCCGTACATCACAACTAACAAGTTGGCCACGTAGCCCAGCTGGAAGCCAACTCCAAATAGACACTCTGACTCCTGACTCCTCCCCCCGCTCTGCATGGCGCCAGTTTAATGCGCCGCACCCCCCCCCCCCCGGCCCTTAGTCCCTCAGCCCAGGGCCGTTCCTCGTGGGTCAACCCCAGACGCCGAGAGTTGCCCGGTTATTTGGTGGTGGGGGAAGGGACATCGCACTCGAGCCTGATCCTATCTCCACACCCTTTCCGGCAAGGGCTCGCTGCGAGGTCAATAATCAGGAGTTGGTAACCTGTCTCATTCCCCACACTCCCATGAGTACAGGAGTGCTGTAGCCAATTCCAACAGGCCAGTGAACAGTTAAGAACATAATAAGTAGGAGTAGGCCATTTGGCCCTTTGCGCCTGCTCCGCCATTCAATAAGATCATGGCTGATCTACCTTCTTTCCTGCACTATCCCCATATCCCATGATTCCCTTAATATCCCAAAATCTATCAATCTCAGTCTTGAATAGACTCAAACGGATAGAGAATTCTAAAAATTCACTACTCTCTGAGTGAAGAAATTTCTCCTCATCTCAGTCCTAATTGGCCGACCCCTTATCCTGAGACTGTGACCCCTGGTTCTAGACTCCCCAGCCAGGGGGAAACAGCCTCTCAGCATCTACCCTGTCAATCCCCTTAACAATTGTATATGTTTCAATGAGATCCCCTCTCATTCCTCTAAACTCTAGGGAATATAGGCCCAATCTACTCAATCTCTCCTCATACGACAATTCCTCTCTCTCCCCCCCCCCCACCCCCCATCCCAGGAATCAGTCTAGCGAACCTTCATTGCACTCCCTCTTAAGGCAAGTATGTCCTTCCTCAGATAAGGAGACCAAAACTGTACGCAGTACTCCAGGTGTGGTCTTACCAGGGCCCTAAATAATTGTAGCAAGACTTCCTTACTCTTAGCCTTTATGACAAAGGGATTGGAGTATAACATACCATTTGCTTTCCTAATTGCTTTCTGTACCTGCACGTTAAGTTTCTGTGATTCGTGTACAAGGACATCCCGGTCCCTCTGAGTGCCAACATTTCCCAATCTCTCTCCGTTTAAAAAATATTCTGCTTTTCTATTTTTCCTACCAAGGTGGATAAGTTCACATTTCTCCACATTATATTCCATCTGCCATGTTTGTGCCCACTCGCTTAACCCTTCTGCACCCCTTTGTAACCTTAACTCACTCAACACAGACTGGTGTTGACGGCAGGGATCCTCCTGGTCTGTGTGGCTCTGTTCCTCCCAGTGGTTGTGTGGCGGGGCGGGGAGTGGGGAATAGAGTGGGGAGGCGGCGGAGAGCAGGTTGCATGCATTTACCAGCTGAACCACCCCTTTAAACCGGGTAACGCCAGAGGGATGCGCTGACGAGTGAAGCCTAAGGAGGTGGCGTTGAGGAAATATCTGTTGCTGATCGGGTCCGGGTCGAAGGGGCCAGTGGGGTTGGATCTGAGAGGACAGTGACATGAATCAGTCATTCATGAAAGAAAGACTTATGAAATAATACTGAGCGGCCTACGGGTGGCGCTGTCCAGGGAGAGTATACATACTCGGGCACGGGCCCAGCTTGCGCAGGACATTCTTAACAGGAACTAGTGAAGGACACAACTAGACCTCCATGTTGTAAAACAGTTGATTAAAGCTTTGTTTAATGCTTAGACCAAGTGCCTAGTAGTTTTCTTACATCAGGCGGCACTGATCTAGCTTAAGCCAACGCACCTACATCTGCCCGAGAGAGAGAACACCACGGTCAAAGCCGTCATTATTTGTCAGCACACAAACCCAGATTCTCCAATCTCGCTCGGTTTTCCCAGCGTTCAGTGGCCCTCGTAATACAAGAGTCCTCGACAGTGCGTTTATCCTGTTTCTAATATTTCGCGGGGGTGGGGATTGGCGGTGGGGGGGGTGTTCATTTTCATTTGAGCTTGGACGGTGTACTGTAGCTGCTGTTACCGTCCTGTTTTCTCTCCCCGCAGAGCTGTACGCTGTGGTTGATCTGTACGGACAGTGCGTCCAAGTGTCCATCACCAGCGGCTCGCTACCAGTGGACAACAGCCTGTCCCTGAGCAACGTCACGGAGAAATCTTTCCCGATACATTCCCCAGGTATGCACGCATTCCCACCCCCCTCTTGATTTTCCCCCCCCCCACCCTGCTCTGCTTTGCCTCGCGACATTGCCACTAACCTGCCGTTCGGGCCCAGTCAGTCTGAGAGATTGCCCAGAGCCTCTGCGCCAAATAAACTAAGCTCTTCCGCCCACCCCCCCGATTACTCAGCCAGTTAAGACTGCACAGACCACCGAGGTCCCTGTGGGTGGGGGGGTTGGGTTAAGGGGTCCGTATTTGCCCCGTCTGCCCCAGATCGAGGGAGGGAGAAGGTCGGCTGGGGTCTCTGCTCCCCCGGCTGGTGCTAAGTGCCCCCACCTCGAGTTGTGGCCGCGCTCTGACCTCTGAGTCAGAAGGTCATGGGTTCAAGCCCCGCTCCAGAGACTCGAGCACAAAAATCTAGGCCAAAACTCCCAGTGCAGTGCTGAGGGAGTGCTGCACTGTCGGAGGCGCCGTCTTTCGGATGAGACGTTAAACCGAGGCCCCGTCTGCTCTCTCAGGTGGGCGTAAAAGTTCCGGCGGCCACTATTTCGAAGAAGAGCAGTGGGAGTTCTCCCCGCTGTCCTGCGGCCAATATTTATCCCTCACCCAACATCACTAAAACAGATGATCTGGTCATTATCACGTTGCTGTTTGTGGGAGCTTGCTGCGCGCAGATTGGCGGCCACGTTTCTGACATTACAACAGTGACTCCACTTCAAAAAGTACTTCATTGGCTGTAAAGTGCTTTGGGATGTCCTGAGGTCATGCAATTTTTTTTTATTTTTAGAAAATATGTGTATACGAACTTTAAATTGTGAGCTACATCCCTGTCTCAAAGTGACGACACGTTCACTACACACAGGCTAGTAACTGGTATTTGTAACTCAGGCCCACAACACAATGGGTAAGATTCAGCACCTCAGATGCCAAGACCGGTCCCTCCTGACCATAACCCAAATGTTTTGTCCGCTTAACGGTTCTGTGAAGCGCCTTGGGGCGTTTTACTAGGTTGAAGGCGCTATATATAAATGTAATTTGTTGTTTGGTTGGGAGGGGGGAACGGGGTGTTGCCATCCCACGGGCTGACGCGCTCCGTTTGTTGCCCTTCAGTTCCAGGTATTGCGCATCGTTTCCACGCCAACTGCGGGAAGAACGTGGCGCTGCAGAGCGACGGCTGCCGGGCGGTGCGGGTCCACGGCTTCTCCCACGGGATCGTCTTCAGCATGAAGGAGCTGAGGCCCGACGAGGTCTTTGAGGTAACTGGAATCAATGTTCTCCTTAGAGCACAGAAGGCCAGGAGGAGATTTGATAGAGGTGTTGAAAATTGTGATGGGTTCGACACAGAAAAGTATGAGGTGGTACATTTTGGTAGGCATTTGCGGAGAAGCAAATTCGTGTGAAGTGGTACAATTTTAAAGGGTGTAAGGGTTGGGGCTTCTTTAAACTGGTTAAAAGTAATTTTCCTGGTCCTGCACTCTGACCAATTACAATAAAACCAATTTTAAAACAGCGGTTTCGAATCGCTACCCCACCTTCCAGTTCTGACTGCAGGGCTTATAATTATTGATATTAAAACAGACACGTAGTTTGGATGAGAGAAAAAAATCAAGTTTTATTAACTAAAAGAAACTATAATCAAAATATCAAACTATACCACACGAACACAGTAATTACAGTAAAACTATATAACGGGGTTGCAGATGGCGAAAACGAGGGATACAATGGCTACAATGTTATTTAAACAATCTTAGCAATACCCTTAAATCACCACCCCAAACTCCTGTGCTAGGTTGCATTGTTGAGGAGTCAGAACACCCTGCTCACCTGTGGTCCAGCGAAGTGAGAGAGAGAGATAGCTTCTCAGCCGCTATCTTTATACCTGGTGAGCCCCCTGCCGTTCTGCCTTGCAAGGGCTGTGTGCAAAATTCCCCACCCAAAGGGTCCAGTACACAAGAGAAAGCTGTGATTGGCTAACTCAAAGTGGTTAGACTGGGTTAATGTGTCTTCCAGAGCTCCCTGGGCTGAAACAAAGAGAATGCAACAGCCCTATTGTCCAGTGCTGGGTGATTTAAAACCCATTCAATTCTTAAATGTTTCCCATTCAAGATACAAAAGTCTCTTCTGCAGTTTAGATGTATCCACTCGATATACAATTGTCCTTTGTCTTCGGCCATGTGGTGACAGCCATTTTTATCCCTGGAAATTTAAAAGCACAACGCCCAGGGATTCTTTAATCAAAAAAATTGATCTTCAGAACTGTAAATTATTGCGAATTCGTGCAAGGGGGTGCAAGAAGAGAGACACCTGGGGGTGTTCGTGTACAAATCTTTGAAGGTGGTTGGACAGGTTAACAAAGCTGTTAATAAAGCATATGGGATGTACAAAAGCCAGGAAGTTATGCCAAACCTATATAAAACACTAGTTCGGCCCCAGGTGGAGTATTGTGTCCAATCCTGGGCACCGCATTTTGGAAGGAATTGAAGGCTTTGGCGAGAGCACAGAAGAGATTTACGAGAATGATTCCCGGGCTTAGGGATTACAGCTATGTGGAGAAGCTGGGGTTGTTCTCCTTGGAGCAGAGAAGGTTAAGGGGAGATTTGATAGAGGTGTTTAAAATCATGAAGGGTTGAGACAGAGTAAATAAAGAGAAACCGGTTCCAGTAGCAGAAGGGCCGATAACCAGAGGGCACAGATTTTAAGTGATTGGCAAAAGAACCAGAGGCGACAGGAGGGAAAACTTTTTTAATGCAACGTGTGGTTAGGATCCGGAATGCGCTGCCTGATAGGGGGCTGGATACAGTTTCAAAAGAGAATTGGATAAATACTTGAAGGAAAAAAAAATTGCAGGGATATGGGGAAAGAGCGGGGGAGTGGGACTAACCGGATTGCTTTTCGAAAGAGCCGGCGCAGACTCGATGGGCCGAATGGCCGCCTTCTGTGCTGTAATATTCTATGATTCTGCTGTTGCTGTTCACTCCCGGAGCGCCGGCAAGTCAGGGCATACAAATGGGGGCGGGGGGGGTGGCGGCAAGTATTTGGTTTGTTTGGTCCTGCCTAATTCGAGACAGTGTAGTACTGTGTGAGGGATGATGGATAAACCCATTGGGCGCGCAGACCCTGTTTGCTTTATTCGTGTCTCTGGGATTGTCCTCTTCGGAGCAGAGAAGTTTCAAGGAAGATTTAATAGAGGTGTTCAAAATTATGAGGGGGTTTTGATAGAGTAAGTAAGGAGAAACTGTTTTCAGTGGCAGGAGGGTCGGTAACCAGAGGACACAGATTTAAGATAATTGGCAAAAGAACCAGAGGAGATGAGAATTTTTTTTATGCGGCGAGTTGTTGTGATCTGGAACGCGCTGCCTGAAAGGGCGGTGGAAGCAGATTCAATAGTGACTTTCAAACGGGGAATTGGAGAAATACTGGCAAAAGCGAAATTTGCAGGGCTACGGGGAAAGAGCAGGGGGAGTGGGAGTAACTGGAGAGCTCTTTCACAGATGTGTTTACATAGTGTCACATAGCATTACATAGGCCGTTCAGTCCATGATGGGCTGAATGGCCTCCTTCTGGGCTGTGCGATTCTATGAGCCCGCCGTCTCCCAAGGGAGGTGTCCATCTGCAGGTGATAGACGGAGCTCTGCAAACCGTCCGCCCAACCCTCGAGGAATGATTTCGAAAGAGAAATGATTTGTTTTTACACGGCAGCTTCGGCTGAATAAAACCATTAGGACCACGCCACAAGATCACATCACAAGATAGGCATGGCCGAGGAGGGTTGCTCACCTTATCTGCCTGGAAAGACCCCACAGTTCTCCCCCACCCCCCCCCACCCCCCAAATACCCAACCCCATCATGGCGCCCTTCTGTTTCTTAAATAATTCGAGTTTTAGCTCCTGCACGTGTGTGGATCACTCTTCATGTGAAAAGCTTCCTCAGTTTGCTTTTCGCCTGCTGAGGTTTGTTCTCCTCTCTTTCCCTTTATCTGATTTAATTTGAAGCTAATTCTCAGTCATCCGACCCAAGTTTGAGAAGCCCAGGGCAGGTACAGCATGAGTTAGATACAGAGTAAAGCTCCCTCTACACTGTCCCATCAAACACTCCCAGGGCAGGTACAGCACGGGTTAGATACAGAGTAAAGCTCCCTCTACACTGTCCCATCAAACACTCCCAGGGCAGGTACAGCATGAGTTAGATACAGAGTAAAGCTCCCTCTACACTGTCCCATCAAACACTCCCAGGGCAGGTACAGCACGGGTTAGATACAGAGTAAAGCTCCCTCTACACTGTCCCATCAAACACTCCTAGGGCAGGTACAGCACGGGTTAGATACAGAGTAAAACTCCCTCTACACTGTCCCATCAAACACTCCCAGGGCAGGTACAGCACGGGTCAGATACAGAGTAAAGCTCCCTCTACACTGTCCCATCAAACACTCCCGGGGCAGGTACAGCACGGGTTAGATACAGAGTAAAGCTCCCTCTACACTGTCCCATCAAACACTCCTAGGGCAGGTACAGCACGGGTTAGATACAGAGTAAAGCTCCCTCTACACTGTCCCATCAAACACTCCCAGGGCAGGTACAGCACGGGTTAGATACAGAGTAAAGCTCCCTCTACACTGTCCCATCAAACACTCCCGGGGCAGGTACAGCACGGGTTAGATACAGAGTAAAGCTCCCTCTACACTGTCCCATCAAACACTCCTAGGGCAGGTACAGCACGGGTTAGATACAGAGTAAAGCTCCCTCTACACTGTCCCATCAAACACTCCCAGGGCAGGTACAGCACGGGTTAGATACAGAGTAAAGCTCCCTCTACACTGTCCCATCAAACACTCCCAGGGCAGGTACAGCATGAGTTAGATACAGAGTAAAGCTCCCTCTGCACTGTCCCATCAAACACTCCCAGGGCAGGTACAGCACGGGTTAGATACAGAGTAAAGCTCCCTCTACACTGTCCCATCAAACACTCCCAGGGTAGGTACAGCACGGGTTAGATACAGAGTAAAGCTCCCTCTACACTGTCCCATCAAACACTCCCAGGGCAGGTACAGCACGGGTTAGATACAGAGTAAAGCTCCCTCTACACTGTCCCATCAAACACTCCCAGGCCAGGTACAGCATGAGTTAGATACAGAGTAAAGCTCCCTCTACACTGTCCCATCAAACACTCCCAGGGCAGGTACAGCACGGGTTAGATACAGAGTAAAGCTCCCTCTACACTGTCCCATCAAACACTCCCAGGGCAGGTACAGCACGGGTTAGATACAGAGTAAAGCTCCCTCTACACTGTCCCATCAAACACTCCCAGGGCAGGTACAGCACGGGTTAGATACAGTGTAAAGCTCCCTCTACACTGTCCCATCAAACGCTCCCAGGGCAGGTACAGCACGGGTTAGATACAGAGTAAAGCTCCCTCTACACTGTCCCATCAAACACTCCCAGGGCAGGTACAGCACGGGTTAGATACAGAGTAAAGCTCCCTCTACACTGCCCTAGTTCCAGAAGAGCACCAGTATAACATTGTTCTGTATCCCACACCAGTTATCCGAAACCTGCCTGAGCGAGATTGGCTATTTGTGCCATGTCGACTTGATTTAGTGGTGTACTGCTTTGAACCAAGAACTGGGCTGCGACTGTACAACTTCAGGTCAGGCCAGAGAGTTGTAGTTAGAATACAGACCAGACTTCGATCCTGTCTGTCTGGCACCCAGGTCCCAGAAGTGAAAGGAAAACTTGCAGAGCAGAGTGCTGCTTGTAAATGCGAGCAGTGCCTCCTAGTGCAGGAGGACCCCTCCACACCCGTCCTTGTTCCCCTCTCAAACCCTCGGTCTCGATGCTGCCGCCCACAGGTCAAGATCGATGAGATTGACGAGCAGTGGTCCGGGTCGCTGCACATCGGACTGACCACCCTTCAACCGGTGGAGATCTCCTGCACCTCGTCGGGGCTTCCGTCGTCGTTGCTGGAGCTGAGGTCCAAGGTCAGTTGGCTGGTCAGCGGCTCCGAGATCAGGCGGAACGGCACGCTGCAGAAGCAGAACTACGGCTTCTCGATGGAACGGCTGGCGGTAAGTCCGGGCGGGGAGGGGGTCAGGAACCTGTCCGTTGTAAATCAAACGCCTGCGGAGTCCGGCCGCGGATTGAGGCTATCTGGAGGAAGTGGTCTCGCTCTGTTTCACTTCTCTTCGGGCCTTGCCAGCAGAGTTACGCTCCACGACTCGAGCGTTTTTTTGTGTGCGCACAACAGCCTTGGCTCAGTGGGTAGCGTTCTCGCCTCCAGGTCAGACGGTCGAGGGGCGCAAAACTCACTCCAGAGACTGGAGCGCCTAATCCAGGCCGACACTCCCAGATGCCAGTACTGAGGGAGTGCTGCAGTGTCTGAGGTGCCGTCTTTCGGGTGAGACCTTAAACCGTCTGCGCTCTCGAGTGAATGTAAAAGCTCCCGTGGCACTATTTCAAAGAAGAGCAGGGAAGTTTATTTATCCCTCAACTAACATCACTAACAACATGATCTGGTCATTATCACATCGCTGTGTGTGGGGGCTTGCTGTGCGGAAATTGGCAGCCACGTTTCCCTACATTACAGCAGTGACCACACTTTAAAAAAGTACTTCATTGGCTGTAAAGCTTTTTGGGACGTCCTGGGGTCTGGTTTCGTTGGTCAGTGCAAAGCCAGAACCGCTTTGCGCCAACGGTAAACTCATGGTGTTTCCCGCCTACAGCACCCGGCCTTTGTGGAGTGCGCTGATCTCGGCGGCGGGGTGGGGTGGGGTCGGGTCGGGTGCTTCAGTTGGGAGACCCCGGGCTTCCGGCTTTCCTAATTATCCACCGACTTCTGCTGCAGAGTGAACGCTTGCAGAGGTTGCTCGAGGGTGGGTTCGGGCCCCGGCTGCGATGCTCCCCCCATCTGTGGTAGACTGGCCGCTCGGGTGAGTTCCGGCCGACGGCCAGCCTGGGAGTTGTGACCCCCGGCAAGGGGTCAGCACCATCTGGTGGGGGGGGGCAGCGTTGGGTTGCCACGCGGCTGGATTGACCGGATAGCGCGGCCGCCCTCTCGCTGGCCGCCGTTCTCACGCCGTGCCTTTTCGCCGCAGGTCGGCAACCGAGTCGGCGTGAAGCGTGGCAGCGATGACACCATGCACATTTTCGTCGACGGAGAGGACATGGGCGCTGCAGCGGCGGGAATTGCCAAGGTAAGCGGCCACCAATCGACCGAGCGCGCTGGCGAAACTGCAACCGCTGGAGTTCAACGTGGGCATCCACTTTGGCCCTCAGGAAAGAGAGAGCAGAGTATTTTCTAAATGGTGCGAAGCTAGGAAAGGTGGCGGTGCGGAGAGATTTAGCGGGTCCAAGTGCAGAAATCACTGCACAAAGTAACTCTAAAGGCTAATGGGTTGGTGTCCCTTATCTCGAGGGGGCTGGAATACAAAGGGGTGCAAGTTATGCTGCAGTTGTACGGAGCTCTGGTCAGATCCCATCGGGAGCACCGCGTTCAGT
The DNA here is from genome assembly GCF_052327205.1 of Somniosus microcephalus. NCBI lineage: Eukaryota > Metazoa > Chordata > Chondrichthyes > Squaliformes > Somniosidae > Somniosus > Somniosus microcephalus. The sequence continues at coordinate 34,979,757 of NW_028225182.1, forward strand.
TCTGGGCACCGCCCCTCAGGAAGGTTATACTGGCCTTGGAGGGGGTGCAGGGCAGATTCGCCAGAATAATACCGGGGGCTAAAAGGGTTAAATTACGAGGGCAGGTTGCACAGATTGGGCTTGTATTCCCTGGAGTATAGAAGATTAAGGGGTGATCTAATCGAGGTGTTCAAGATGATTAAAAGGATTTGATAGGGGAAGAGATAGAGAGAAACTATTTCCTCTGGTGGGGGGAGTCCAGAACAAGAGGGCGTAACCTTAAAATTAGAGCCAGGCCGTTCAGGGGTGATGTCAGGAAGCACTTCTTCACACAAAGGGTAGTGGAAATCTGGAACTCTCTTCCCCCAAAAAGCTGTTGAGGCTGATAGTCAATTGAAAATTTCAAACCTGAGATGTAGATTTTGCTGGGCAAGGGTGTTTAAAGGGTTAATGAACCAAGGCTGGTAGATGGAGTTAAGATACAGATCAATTGAATGGCAGCAACAGGCTCGAGGGGTTGAATGGCCTCCTCCTATTCCTCAGTGGCTCCGATTCACCGAAGGAAGCTCGCCAGGCCTTGAGCCGCACCGCCAATGTTGAATGGCAGCGCCGGTGACATCGTCGTGTCGCCGAGCACAAGCTGTTGGTCAGGCCAGTTGGCATCAAAGGTCATTGGCTGGGCTTGTGGGCTGGCCCCAGGAAAAGTGACCAGCCCTTGCCTGGCTCCTGCGTTGCGTGGTTTTCCCCATGAAGTGGCCGAGCCAGCAGCACCCTTGCGCAAAAGAGTTGCTATGTCGAGAAGGCCCAACTCCACCAACCTCGGGGGGGGGGGGGGATGCATGCCACTCTTGCCAGTGATGCCCACATCCTGAGAACGAGTTTACAAACCGAACATTAGCTGGTAATTGAAGATAACCAATTCACTGCGTAAAATGGTTAACCCCCCTCTCCCTGTGGTAGCGAGTTCAACATTCTCACCACTCTCTGGGTAAAGAGGTTTCTCCTGAACCCCCTATTGGATTGATTAGTGACTGTTATATTGATGGCCCCTAGTTTTCGACCCCCCCCCCCCCAACAAGTGGAGACATCATCTCTACGTCTACCCTATTGAGCCACTTTATCGTTTTAAAGACCTCTATATCAGGTCACCCCTCAGCCGTCTCTTTTTCTGGAGAGAAAAGCCCCCAGCCTGTTCAGATATGAGGCAAGCTAAACCCCCAGTGCTGGAGAGCTTTGGCAACCATAGGGCCAAAATCACCTGTTGCTCCCAAGCACGCCACACTCACCACGTGTCCCGCCTCGAATCACACTCATATATCCCAAAATGTTATCTAATTTGTATTTGAATGAATTAATACTAACTGCTTCCACTGTCTCTCTCGGGTTCCATAGACTGACCGCTCACTCACTAAAATATTGCAAATCCGTAGATCAGTTTTGACTTTATCACCCCCTGGCCCCTTACTGGCATGCTTGCGTACTAATCTTACTTACTGAAATGCATAAAGGTAGGGCACACCGGGAAACTCTAGGAACTCGAAATTGTCTGACTGAAGAGGCTACCAGAAGCAGCAGAAGATTTAGTTCACGGACCCCCGATGAGTCCGTTAATTGTGAGTATGAAGGCGACTGTCTCATAAGCACTGCATATGTTGGGTTTATATTCATTTGATAAAGATTATTGATCAGACGACTGTCTCTCCTGGTTCCACATGCATGTATTGAAGTAAAGGGATAAGGATTGTCCTAACTGCTGGGTTTATGTAAGATATTGTCACATACCCTATTGCCCTTAAGTGGAGGTATTATAGGATATTGTCATACATCCTTTACCTTGAATACAAGTTTGAGGCCAAGAAAACTTCTGATTAATGCTCTTTATTAATTCAAGTTAATGAGATAATAAAACCCAACCCCTTGCATGCAGTGTATATAAGATAGAGGTACCGATTATATTCGCATACCGAGGACTCCCTTCAGGAGATTGCAAGCATGTCATCTTGACCCAGCTAGCCTCAGCAAGACTAGACCAAAGTCCCCAGGATCTTCAAGGTGTTCTATCTTTTTATACATTTCATTACGTAGGACAAACATTGGTCTCGCATGTCATCATGTTGTGTGTGTGCTGTTGATACAGCCGCTATCATTTAGCAGTGTCTATTGACACCAGTCTGTCGGGCAATGAGTTGGAGGCAAGGTGGGACTTACTGCAGGGCTCAGAGCAAACAATCTGTTTCACAACAAACAAAGTCTATTTGCTCAACAAACAGTCTGTTTAACCCGTGCACTACAGCAAACAGTCCGCAGAGTCTATTTGAACAGGGCACTACAGCAAACAGTCCAGAGTCTATTTGAACAGGGCACTACAGCAAACAGTCCACAGAGTCTATTTGAACAGGGCACTACAGCAAACAGTCCACAGAGTCTATTTGAACAGAACACTACAGCAAACAGTCCACAGAGTCTATTTGAACAGGGCACTACAGCAAACAGTCCGCAGAGTCTATTTGAACAGGGCACTACAGCAAACAGTCCGCAGAGTCTATTTGAACAGGGCACTACAGCAAACAGTCCACAGAGTCTATTTGAACAGAACACTACAGCAAACAGTCCAGAGTCTATTTGAACAGGGCACTGCAGCAAACAGCCCAGAGTCTATTTGAACAGAGCACTACAGCAAACGGTCCACAGTCTATTTGAACAGGGCACTACAGCAAACAGTCCAGAGTCTATTTGAACAGGGCACTACAGCAAACGGTCCACAGAGTCTGAGTTTCCACGAACTGCAGCAAACAGAACCCATGACCGAAACTAGGATCAATTCTCCAGCAAAATGCAATGCGTGCAGGATAGTTACACAATACAAATTCTGTGCGTAAAGGTCAATCCCAGTCACTCCAGGCGTGATTGATGGGGGAAGTTACCCAATCATCTCCATTCTGGTCGGGAATAGTGGTGTCACTATATGCAGCCATCATTTCGTGTTACGGTTATCTGTCAACATTTGCTGTGTGCGGTTTTGATGTCTTACCTCTTCCAATCTTCAATAAGTATTCCCTTATCTTCACGAGAGTCCATTAAGCGACATTCCTTCCTCACACCCCCACCCCCTATCCCCAGTCTATGCTGAAAGCCTGTCTGATACATCTACAGGCCTTTCTGAAGTGTGTTTTAACCAAAATACCCCAGCTCAATATTATATAATGTCAACTAGCTTATTCTATTCAGCCATCTATACGTGCCAATCCTGACACTAACATTCATTTTCACAAGGGATAAGCCTTAAACTTAAATTAGGGAATTCAGGGGAAACCTCTTGACCCAGAGAGTGGTGAGAATGTGGAACTCGCTGCCACAGGGAGTGGTTGAGGCGAATAGTATCGATGCATTTAAGGGGAGGCTAGATCAGTGCATGCGGGAGAAAGGAATAGAAGGATATGCTGATAGTTAGGTGAAGAGGTGTGGGAGCAGGTTCATGGGGAGCATAAACACCAGCCCAGTTGGGCCGAATGGCCTGTTTCTGTGCTGTAGATTCTATGTAATACATTTCTTCCCAACCTCCACAGGATCTGACATTGAGAGCCACTGATTGCAATCTAAAAATACATATTTTTTCTTCCTTTCTCTCTCTCTCCTCGCCCTTCTAGAATGTTTTTGCGGTCGTAGACTTGTACGGTAAGGTTGTGTCGGTGTCCATCGTGAGCTCCAGCGCGCTGGAAGAGACGGAGAGCACGAAGCCGCCCTCGATGTCGTCGGACAGCTGCAGCGAGGAGGAGGAAGAGCTGAGCCCTGTAAGGAAAGGATGTGTTCTGTTTTCCTCTTCTCCTTCCATGAAGGCACTGACTCTCTCACTGGGACGCAGTTGCACGGGCACCGATCGTCCTTCCGGTACCTCATCCCACGGGGGGACCGCTGTTCCTGTGTAGGCCTGGACAGTTGACGGTCGGCGGGCCGCTCGGCCACGGAGAGCGACACAGACCGGCCCGAACCTGCCCTCGCCCGACAACCACACACTCGTGCGTACTTTCCAGCAGGGAATCACTGGATAGCGATCGGGAGCAGGGACTCTGGCTCGTTTTCTGCTCCCTGGAGCCCAGGAGCACTGAGGCCTGTTGGACCACCCCCAACTCCTGCCCCAGCTGTGATCGACTGATTCAGCACAGACCGGGGATCGCACCTGGGACCTTCTAGCCTGTATGTTTCTGTTGTACACAAGCCATTGGGCGAGTGCCATGATTTATTACCTAGTTGTTCCTCCGCCCTCCATGTAACTTTTGTCTGTCTCCGAGGGAATCTTAGAATAGCCATAACAGAAACAGGCCGTTCGGCCCAACCACTCTGTGCTGGCGTTGATACTCCACACGAGGCTCCTTCCATTCCACCTGCCTCACCTCAGCCTTTCAGCATATCTTTCTATTCCCTTTCCTCCCATGTACACTTCTCGTTTCCTTTTTGAAAGCATCTAAGCTATTTGCCTCCAATGTTCCCTTCAATTTTTTTTTGGGGGTGCGCGACCCATTCAAATTACCGCGCCTGCACCGTTTTTCCTACTTAAAATCCGGTGAACCGGCTGCGCAGGAGCCGCAGAGCACTGGACGGTCGAGCACGGCTTAAAGGGAACATTGTTTGCCTCAACCACTTCCTGTGGTAGCAAGTTTCACATTCTAACCGCTCTCTGAGTAAAGAAATTTCTCCTTATTTCGCCGATTGGATTTATTAGTAACTATCTTAAAAACATAGAAAAATAGGAGCAGGAGTAGGCCCTTCGAGCCTGCTCCGCCATTCAGTATGATCATGGCTGATCCTCTATCTTAATACCATATTCCCGCTCCCTCCCCATACCCCTTGATGCCTTTTGTGTCTAGAAATCTATCTATCTCCTCCTTAAATATATTCAGTGACTTGGCCTCCACAGCCTACTGTGGTAGAGAATTCCACAGGTTCACCACCCTCTGAGTGAAGAAATTTCTCCTCCTCTCAGTCCTAAATGTCCTACCCCGTATCCTGAGACTGTGACCCCTTGTTCTAGACCCCCCCAGTCAGGGGAAACATCCTCCCTGCATCCAGTCTGTCTAGCACTGTCAGAATTTTATACGTTTCAATGAGATCCCCTCTCATTCTTCCAATCGTGTATTTATGAAGTAAAAGTTGTGGGTTTTTAAAAAAAATTATTCTCTCTCGTTCATCCAAAAGCATACCGTTGCCCCAGAAAGTCGTCAGCTGCCTTGGCTGACTCCCATTATCGATAACCTAACCGGTTAATCCTTCTCTGCCTGCCTGTGGAGAACGTCCCTGACCCACTGCCTTCTGCCAGCCCGAGTAAGGTCAACAACCGGCAACGTCGGTGGATAGTGGGTGTTGGGACCCTTCTGTCCCTTGACCTTCTGCGGCAAGGGGCACCGGCAAAGCAACCCGACTGCCCTCACCGATCCGCCCCATGAGTTTAAAAAGGAAACAAAAACGCGAGGCCTGCTCATTCACCACCTTGCAGTTTGTGGGATCGTGCTGTGCACAAAATGGCTGCCACTTTGGCCTCCACGACAGTCGCTGCACTCCATAAAGGCCTCATTGTACGCCAAGCGTACAAGTTTTTCCGAGATGTTGTCGAGATGCTGCATAAAGCGATATCCTTTTACCGTACGGCCCTGGGTTTGAATCCTGGCTAGATAGGGGTGGGCGTGACATTGTAGGGACTGCCGGTCAGGGCTGGTTGCGTACCATAAACAGGGCGGGGTGGTGGGGGAAAGGTGTCTGCTTGGCTCAGTTGGTAGCACGCTTGGCTCTGAATCATGAGATCGTGGGTTCAAGCCCCTCTCCAGTGTATAATCCAGGCAAGGGATGTCCAAGCTTTTTGTCCTTGTGGGCCGCATAACCACGGATTCCAGTACAGGAACAAGGATGTCTTGCTGCAGTTGTACAAGGCCTTGGTGAGACCACACCTTGAGTATTGTGTGCAGTTTTGGTCGCCTTATCTGAGGAAGGATGTTCTTGCCATGGAGGGAGTGCAGCGAAGATTCACCAGACTGATACCTGGGATGGCAGGAATGATGTATGAGGAGAGATTGGGTCGATTAGGCTTAAATTCGCTAGAGTTTAAAAGAATGAGAGGGGATCTCATTGAAACTTATAAAATTCTAACAGGGCTAGACAGACTAGATGCAGGAAGGATGTTCCCGATGGTCGGGAAGTCCAGAACCAGGGGTCACAGTCTAAGGATAAGGGGTAAGCCAATTAGGACAGAGATGAGGAGGAATTTCTTCACCCAGAGAGTGGTGAACCTGTGGAATTCTCCACCACACAAGGCAGTTGAGGCCAATTCATTAAATATATTCAAGAAGGAGTTGAATATATTTCTTAAGGCTAAAGGGATCAAGGGATATGGGGAGAAAGCAGGGACAGGAACTGAATTTGGATGATCAGCCATGATCGCATTGAATGGTGGAGCAGGCTGGAGGGGCCGAATGGCCTACTCCTATCTTCTATGTTTCTATGAGCCTTGGGCCTACGTGTAAAATTAAATCCGTGCTCCCATTAGTCTGAATATACCTCAAATTTTTGATGCGAATGGATCTTATGGGTTCTGATTTCGGATTTACCAATGAGGCAGCAGTGCCCTTTCCAAAAACTCCACAAAACCCACATGGAGTAGGCCAACAAACAAGAATTATAAGCGCAAAGGGGGCTGATTGCTTGTGTTTCCATGGCTTGGTGCTGAATGTGGCCCACGGTCTGCAGCTGGGATTCCCCCCCGATCTAGATTTACGTAGAATTCTAGAGCACAGAAACCAGCCATTCGGCCCATCAGGTCTATGCCAGTGTTTATACTCCACACGAGCCTCCTCCCACCCCTCTTCATCTCACCCCATCAACACAACCTTCGATTCCTTTCTCCCTCGTGTGTTTATCGAGCTTCCCCTTAAATGCATCTCTGCTATTCGCCTCAACCACTCCCCATGGTAGCGAGATCCAGATTCTCACCACTCTCTGAATCCCCTGTTGGATTTATTAGTGACCATCATATATTTACGGCCCCTAATGTTTGATTCCTCCACAAGTGGAGACATCTTCTCTACATCTACCCTATCAAACCCTTCCATAATTTTAAAGGCCTATCTCGAGTCACCCCCCCCTCAGTTTTCTCTTTTCTAGAGAAAAGAGGCCCAGCCTGTTCACTCTTTCCTGATAGTTGTACCCTCTAGGTTCTGGTATCACCCTTGTAAATCTTTTTTGCACTTTCTCCAGTGCCACTCTATCCTTTTTGTAATATGGAGACCAGAACTGTGCACCAGTTACGCACTCCAGCGCAGTACAGAGGGGGTGCTACACTGCCTCGAGGTGCTGTCATTTGGGTGAGACGCAAAATGGATGCCCTGTCTGCCTGTTCAGTAGGGTAGGTTCAGGTGGGAGTTAACGATCCCATTGAAGTATTGGAAGCAGTACTCCTGGTGATCTGACCAACGCACCTGCCTCATCCACCAAGAACAGATTAACTGCTGGTTCATCGCGCTCTAGTTTGTGGGATCGTGCTGTGTACAAAATGGCCGTCTCCATGACAGTCACTGCACTTCAAAATACCACCCTAAATGTGAAGCACTTTCACAAGTTTTTGAGATGTGTCAAAGTGCTATATGAATGCAAATCCTTTTTTCTCCCCACTTAGAAATAAACAGACATCTCGGACTTGGGTTCAAACACATCCCAGACCACCGGGTTAAAAGTTTCTTCTGGCTTTTATAGTCCTACATAAAACTTAGCAGTCTACATCCTAGTCCTAGAAAGGATGGGTCCCTTATTCGGCGCAAGTTGGAAATCTTTCACACTGGGGTGCAGTAGGGGCACTCTTCTGTGATTGGAGCCGAGTTGGAATAGAGGCAGATTTACTCTGTATCTAACCCATGCTGTACCTGCCCTGGGAGTGTTTGATGGGACAGTGTAGAGGGAGCTTTACTCTGTATCTAACCCATGCTGTACCTGCCCTGGGAGTGTTTGATGGGACAGTGTAGAGGGAGCTTTACTCTGTATCTAACCCGTGCTGTACCTGCCCTGGGAGTGTTTGATGGGACAGTGTAGAGGGAGCTTTACTCTGTATCTAACCCGTGCTGTACCTGCCCTGGGAGTGTTTGATGGGACAGTGTAGAGGGAGCTTTACTCTGTATCTAACCCGTGCTGTACCTGCCCTGGGAGTGTTTGATGGGACAGTGTAGAGGGAGCTTTACTCTGTATCTAACCCATGCTGTACCTGCCCTGGGAGTGTTTGATGGGACAGTGTAGAGGGAGCTTTACTCTGTATCTAAGCCGTGCTGTACCTGCCCTAAAAGTGCTTGATGGGACAGTGTAGAGGGAGCTTTACTCTGTATCTAACCCGTGCTGTACCTGCCCTGGGGGTGTTTGAGGCCTGGAATGGAAAATGTTACATTCCCTGGCAGTAACATCGCTCAGTTTGAGCGCCCCACCCCTCTCATCTCCCCCAAAAGAAGGTGGAACATACCGATTCAGTTAGAGAGGTGTTGTTGATATGACTGAGGCTGAGCGGGGTGGGTGTAGGTTGGGGATTGGTGTATTGTAACACGTTTGTTTCAGCCTGGACAGCTCCACGCACCTTATTAATCGGATGCTCCTTCTCTTTCAGTGTGAGAATGAGGCGTCGGTTTTCATGGCGACCACAGAGTTCATGGAGAACCACGGCAGGAACATCTTGTTGTCCAACGATGGCCACACCGCCACCCGGGTGGCCAGCTACAACCAGGGCGTGGTGGCATCCGCCCAGCCGTTGCCCCGGCAACTGCTCTTTCAGGTAACGGTGGGCGCGGGATGCGGGCGGGCGGCCACCTTTACCTCAGCATTGAGCTGTCGGCCGAGTGTAGCCAGTGTCCAAGTGTCAGTGGTGAGGGCTCCATGCCCAGTCATGCTCAGGAGATAAATACAGGCAAGGGAGGCCATTCGGGCCCTCTTGGCTGGCCAGACCCTTGATAATTTAATCCCACCTGCCCAACTGGATCTCGTGTGAGCCTAGGGTTCTTGCCTCCACTTATCCTGCCCTGATGAGCTTCCGGAGTCTCTGGCATTGGGAAGTTCTTCCCAGTATCTGTCTTCAATTGACCACTTTTTAGCCTTTTGCTCCCCATATTTCATTGTCTTGCTTTACTCTGAAGCAGTGCTCATCTGCACTATTTCATACCGTACACTAGTCCGTGAGGCCCCCGCTCGGCCGTCTCCTTTCAACACGGTAGAGGTCCCGGTGTGTCTCCTCTTTGAGTCAGAAGTTCGTGGGTTCAAGGACCACTCCAGCGACTTGAGCAGAAAGTCTAGGCTGACGATCCCAGATACTCCCCATCCCAACGCCATTGATGCCATTTTTTCAGCTCAACCCCCAATCAGCTTCCCCTCCATCTCGCCCCCCCCCCCCCCCCCCAGCCTTTACCAAGCTCGCCTCCTGCTCCTTCAATCCCCACAAAAATCCAGGCCGACACTCCCAGTGCAGTACTGAGGGAACGCTGCACTGTCGGAGGCCCCGTCTTTCAGATTAAACCGAGGCCCCCATCTGCGCTCTCAGGTGGACGTCCAAGATCCCACGGCCACTATTTCGAAGATGATCAGGGGAGTTCTCCCTGGTGTCCTGGGCCAATGTTTATCCCTCAATCAACACCATTTAAAAAAAGATGATCTTGTCATTTTCGCATTGCTGTTCTGCCTCTGCCACTAACCTCTGCTCCATGACCACCATTCTGCAGTCAGATCAAGGAACAAATGAACGGAACTTGCTGCAACTGCATGAGAGCAAAACTCAAGCCATCCGGTTTGGTTCCAAACCTATAGAACCATACAGCACAGAAGGAGGCCGTTCGGCCCATCCTGCCTGTGCTGGCTCTTTGGCAGAGCGACCCAATTAACCCCACTCTCCTGCACTTTCCCCATAGCCCTGCAAATGTGTTCCCTTCAAGTATTTATTAATCCAATTCTCAGCCAGCGTGTGCACACGTTCTGACAGGATTCAATGAAGTGTGATCAGGAGTGGGAAGCCTCCTCTTCCCTCTCTAGCCCATGGCCGCTGGGGCCAATTGCAGCAACCCAACTGCTTCCATGGTTGAGATCAGCTGGCACAACACATTGAATCTGGGACTCGCCGATCAGTGTGGTTCAGCTTCACCCCTCCGAAGCGCTGAAACAAACACAGTCGCAGCAGGAGGAGGCCATTCAGGCTTCCCCCGGGCCTGTTCCGCCATTTAATTAGATCACGGCTGTTCTGTATCTGAACTCCAATTTACTCGCCTTAGCCCCGACCCAACAAATTTATCAATCTAAAGTCTTGAAAAGCCCCGGCATCCACAGCCCTTTGGGGAAGAGAGTTCCAGATTTACTGTTTGTGTGGAAAGATTGCTTCTTGATTTCACTCGTTGCACGGCTTAGCTCTAATCTTAAGATCATGCCCTCTTGTTCTGGTCACCAGAGGATAGTGATCAGGAGTGTAGAAAACCATTAATTATGTGTGTTTTTTTTTTACGTATTTCTCCTCAGATTCAGATTGATCGTTTAAACTCGCAGTGGACCTCTTCACTCTCATTGGGCGTGATTGGAAATTGCCCCGAGAGGTTTAATTTCCCGGGCACGGCCTCCTCGATCAAACGTTCTGCTTGGCTGATCCAGAGGGACTCTGTGTTTCATAATTCCTTAAAGGTGAGAACGATGAGCTTTCCATTGCTACGCTTGTCCTCCCTCACCCCAAAGGCCCTGGCCTGATTCTGTAGCGCAGTCAACATCCGCTCTTGCAGCGTGCTGGATAATCCTTATTCTTTTAATAACCGGATCATCAAAGCTAGAGACAGTAATATGTCGGACCATTAACTAGATTTATTATTGTTTCAAAACGTTCATTTTATGACTACATTCAGAGCAGTACAAGGAGTCCTACATCTAGATACTCGCGCGTAAAGAACTCCACGGGAATCGTGAGCGATTTCCTGTCCAGGCCGTTCAGGATGCTTGAAGGGAGTTGAAGCTCCTAACTGATTTGTTTTGTATTGCTCTTTCTTTACCATTTTAAAAACAAACATACATTGTCTGATTCTTGCTACATTTTAATGTTATCTCCTTATTCGTATATCTCCAAATTTGCAGACAACACAAGGCTGGGTGGGAGGTATGCTGTGAGGTGGATGTTGTGCAACACCAGTACGATTTGGACAGGTTGGGTGATTGGGCAGAAACATGGCAGATGCAATATAATGTGGATAAATGTGAGGTTATCCATTTTGGTGGCAAAAACAGGAAGGCAGATTGTTATTTGAATGGCAATAGATTGGGAGAAGGGGAAGTGCAAAGAGACCTGGGTGTTCTTGTGCACCAGTCGCTGAAGGTAAGCATGCAGGTGCAGCAGGCGGTTAAGAAGGCAAATGGTATGTTGGCCTTCGTAGCGAGAGGGTTTGAGTACAGGAACAAGGATGTCTTGCTGCAGTTGTACAGGGCCTTGGTGAGACCGCACCTTGAGTATTGTGTGCAGTTTTGGTCGCCTTATCTGAGGAAGGACGTTCTTGCCATGGAAGGAGTGCAGTGAAGATTCACCAGGCTAATACCTGGGATGGCAGGAATGACGTATGAGGAGAGATTGGGCTTGTACTCACTGGAGTTTAGAAGATTGAGAGGGGATCTCATCGAAACCTATAAAATTCTGTCAGGCTTGGACAGACTAGATGCAGGAAGGATGTTCCTGATGGCCGGGGAGTCCAGAACTAGGGGTCATAGTCTAAGGATAAGGATGAGGAGGAATTTCTTCACCCAGAGAGTGGTGAACCTGTGGAATTCTCTACCACAGAAGGCAGTGGAGGCCAATTCATTAAATATATTCAAGAAGGAGTTGGATATATTTCTTAAGGCTAAAGGGATCAAGGGATATGGGGAGAAAGCAGTGACAGGGTACTGAGTTTGGATGATCAGCCATGATCGCATTGAATGGCGGAGCAGGCTCGAGGGGCTGAATGGCCTACTCCTGCTCCGATCTTCTATGTTTCTATGTGTTATCTCCCAGTACCGACGTGGTTCCCGTTCGCCCTCGCCCCCCCCCCCCCCCCCCCCGGGTCCCGATGTGCTCCCAACGTGGTTTGTCGTTTTCCCACCCCACCAGTCCCGACGTGGTCTCCACTTTCCCCCCCGCCCTCCTCCCAGTCCCGACGTGTCCCACCAGGTGTCTCTTCCCCCCCCCCTCCCCCCTTCACCTTTGCTTCTTATCTTTGCTATTCCTGAAGTGTCACTGTGATCAAAAGGCAGGATCTGTGACCCCACAGTTTAAACCAATTCTGATCTCGTGGTTTAACCAGAATTCCTACATTAGCCGTTCTGTCTTTGTTCCAGTTAAAAACAACATCTACGTTCTTACAAGCAGCAGGAACCCTCACACACATAAATATGTTTTTTTAATAAAAACAGGACATGCTGGAAATACTCAGCAGGTCAGGCAGCATCACAGAAACCCCACAGTGCAGATAGAGGCCATTTCGGCCCATCGAGCCTGCACCGACACATATCCCACCCGATCCCCATAACCCCTATACCAACACATATCCCACCCTATCCCCGTAACCCCACGTATTTAATCCCCCTAACACTAAGGGTCAATTTATCATAACAGAGTTGACGTTTCAGGTCGATGACCCTTCGTCAGAACTTTTTCAGACCCTTTCAGATTTCCAGCGTCCGCAGTATTGTGCTTTTATATATTTTTAACGATCTTTCCCTAACTCAAAACCACTCAGGCTGGATGTGGTGCCCCAGCTATTGCACTAGCAAGACTCTACGCAGCTTGTATCTTGGACCCTCCTGGCATGTGTGGTTCAGGAAAGATGACTTGACTTGTGAGCCGTGTTTTGTTCCCCCTGCCCAGTACGTTCCTCTTCAAACCACACGTGCACAAATCGCTCAAAGTAGCGACACAAGTTAACGAGGCCATTTAAAAAAAAAAAAAAAAAGCAAACCAAGCATTGGGGTTCATTTCTAGAGGGATAGAATTGAAAAGCAGAGAAGTGATGTAGGGCAGTCCAAAACTAGCAACCATAAATAGAAGATAGTCACTAATAAATCAAATGGGGAATTCTACACAGCGAGTTACCTGTATTATAATTTGGAATGCACTGGTTTGAAAACTGATTCAATTCAAAAGGGAATTGGGAAAATACTTGCGGGGGAAAAATTTGCAGGGCTATGGGGAAAGTGTGAGGGGGGAGTGGGACTAATTGGAGAGCTCGTTCAAAGAGCCCGCGCAGGCACGATGGGCCGAATGGCCTCCTTCTGTGCTGTAAGATTCTATCGGTTAGGATCATAAGTTGCAGCATGGAAGGAGGCCATTTCGGCCCATCGTGTCCGCGCCGGCCAACAAAGAGCTATCCAGCTCTTGGTCCGTAGCCCTGCAGGTTACAGCATCCCAAGTGCACATCCGAGTACTTTTTAAATATGGTGAGAGTTCCTGCCTCTCCCACCCTTTCAGGCAGTGAGTTCCAGACCCCCACAACCTCTGGGTGAAGAAATTTCCCCTCAAATCCCCACTAAACCTTCCACCAATTACTTTAACTCTGTGCCTCCTGGTTTTTGACCCCTCTGCTAAGGGAAATAGGTCCTTTCTATCCAATTTATCTATGCCCCTCATAATTTTATACACCTCAATAAGGTCTCCCCTCAGCCTCCTCTGTTCCAAGGAAAACAGACCCAGTCTTTCCTCATAGCTAAGATTCTCTATTCCCTACTGGGCACAGATTGGAAATTGCCCCAGGCATCCTTATTGGTCTGTGAAGCTCAGTAGCACAGTTGGTGATGCCAGTGGGGCGTGACTGCTTAACTGTTGGCCAATGTAACCCATGAAATAAAGGGCATTCCAGAGTTGTGTATGGTGTGTGTTTATTTCTTCCCTGATTTTTGTTTTGTTAGATTTGTGACAATTATGGCCCCAACCTGGACACGTGCCCCGAGGGAACCGTTCTTGGACTCCTGGTGGACAACACACACAGTCTGCACCTGTTTGTGAATGGAATGGACCAAGGTGCGGCTGCCCAAGACATTCCCAACCCGTGTTTCGTAGTCATTGACCTGTACGGCCAGTGTGAACAGGTGAGTGGCTCCGCTGTGTTAGAGCGGGGAGGCCTGGAATCTTCTTCACTAAACTGAACTGAATCTCAATGGACCAACCCCCTCCCAATCACTCCCATTATATACAATCTCAATAGACCAGCCCCCATTATATATAATCTCAATGGACCAACCCCCTCCCAATCACTCCCATTATATACAATCTCAATGGACCAACCCCCTCCCAATCGCTCCCATTATATACAATCTCAATGGACCAACCCCCTCCCAATCACTCCCATTATATACAACTCAATGGACCAGCCCCCATTATATACAATCTCAATGGACCAACCCCCTCCCAATCGCTCCCATTATATACAATCTCAATGTCTTCACTCATAGGAACAGGAGGAGGCCATTCAGCCCCTTGAGCCTATTCTGCCATTCAATGAGATCATGGCTGATCCGTATCTTGGCTCCATCCACCCGTCTCGGCTCCATATCCCTTAATACCCCTGTCAGCAAAGATTTATCGATCACAGATTTAAAATTATTAATCGAGGTGGCATCTACTGCTTTTTGTGGAAGGGGGTTCCACATTTCTGTCATCCTTTTGTGTGAAGAAGTGTTTCCTAACTTCTCTCCTGAATGGCCTGGCTAGGATTTTAAGGTTATGTCCCCTTGTCCTCGACTCCCCCAACAAAGTTTCCATCTACCCTCTCAATTCCTTTCAAAATCCTAAAAACCTCAATCACTTCACCCCTTAACCTTCTATATTCCAGGGAATACAAGCCTAGTTTATGTAATCTCTTATCATAATCCAACCCTTGGAGCCCTGGTAACATTCTGGTGAATCTGTGCTGCACTCCTTTCGAGGTCAATATATCCTTTCTATGGTGCGGTGCCCAGAACTGTACACAGTACTCCAGATTTGGTCCAACCAGGGCTTTGGGTAGCTGTAGTAAAACCTCCTACCCTTTGCATTCTAGCCCTCTAGGTATAAATGTTAATATTCCATTAGCCTTTTTGATTATTTTTTGTACCTGACCGCTACATTTTAGTGATCTGTGTACATGGACCCCTAAATCTCTCTGGACCTCCACTGTTCCTAGCTTTTCGCCATTTAAATAACACTCGAATTATCCTTTTTTTGGTCCAAAATGGATGACCTCGCACCTACCTGCATTGAAATCCATCTGCCACAGTCTCGCCCACTCGCTTAATCTATCAATGTCTCTTTGTAATTTTATGCTCCCATCTCACACTACTTACTATACATGGTGTGGAGATGCTGGTGTTGGACTGGGGTGGACAAATGTAAGAAGTCACACAACACCAGGTTATAGTCCAACAGTTTTATTTGAAATCACAAGCATTCGGAGCGCTGCTCCTTCATCAGGTGAAGTGGAGAGATGCATAAAGACACAGCTTATATAGTCAGAGAATAATGCCAGATGATTACAGGTAATCTTTCTAACTGCCATTTATCACACCTCGGCAGAGAGATAATCACAGCAATCAAAGGTGTGAATGGTGTCCAAACAGGTTAGTCAGACTCCTGACTCGCGTCGTCGTTGGCTTGTTCTCTCTACACAGATGCGACCGGACCTGCTGTGATTACCAGCAAAAAAAATGTTTTTTTGTCTTTTTTTTGTTTTTCATACAGACCCCAGCATCTGCAACATTTGACCCCTTGTGACCCCACCTCATTGTTCTTTGATGTAATGTTTTCCTGACTAACCTGTTTGAACACCATTCACGCCTTTGATTGCTGTGATTATCTCTCTGCCGAGGTGTGATAAATGGCAGTTAGAAAGATTACCTGTAATCATCTGACATTATTCTCTGACTATATAAGCTGTGTCTTTATGCATCTCTCCACTTCACCTGATGAAGGAGCAGCGCTCCGAAAGCTTGTGATTTCAAATAAAACTGTTGGACTATAACCTGGTGTTGTGTGACTTCTTACATTTACTTACTATACCACCAATCATCGGCAGACTCGGATATATGGCTCTCTATTGTATTATCTTAGTCATGAATAAATATAGTGTATAGTTGAGGTCCCAGCACAGATCCTTGTGGGACACCACGTCATTTCCTTCCAATTTGAGTACATACCCATTATCCCGTCTCTGTCTTCTACCACCTAACCAGGTCAATAATTTGCCATCAAATCCATGAACTTTAATTTTAGCCAACAGTCTCTTGTGTGGAACCTTATTGAATGCCTTCTGGAAGTCCATATAAACCAAATCCATAGACATTCCCTTGTCTGCTACTTTATACTTCCTCAAAAAATTTGTTAGACACGACCTACCCTTTACAAATCCATGTGGCCTCTCTCTAATCAGCTCAAGTTTCTCTTAAGTGCTCAGTCACTCTGTCCTTAATTATAGATTCCAATAACTTCCCCACAACAGATATTACACTAGCTATAAATTCATGGTTTTTCTCTCTCACATTTCTTAAATAATGGGCTTAGATTTGCAATTTTACAATCTAACGCGACAATTTCTGAATTGAGAGAGCTTTGAAAGATTCTGGTTCAAGTATCTGCAGTTTGCTCATCTGCTTCCTTTAAAACCCTCTGTATCTAACTTGTGGTTTTGATTGGGATTTCTGACAATGGGTCAAAACTAAAGTTCCATTTCCTTCGTAACCTCCCTCGCTTTAAGTCCCAAATTTTGGGGGGAAAATGCTAAGTCGCGCTCTCAATCTAAATCTCAGGATGCCCCGAGACTAATGCGTCTTAATGTCTGGCAGGTTACCATAGTGACCAATGATGTCATGGCCATAGGTGGGGACGGCGGCCATTTACGTTGCCAAGGTGATGTGGAAAAGGCCGATGTGGTTGATGGTAAGTGAATGTGGTCCCGATGTGTTTGGTTTCAGATGACCTTTTGGTGTGGGTGGCAATAGAGGAGCATCGTTTCAGCCTCATGAACCTTTCATTTAACCCTGAACTATCTGCACAAACCATTATTTCTCCGGCCAGGGCAAAAGAAAGAAAGACTTGCATTTGTTTAGCACCTTTCACGACCTTCAGGACGTCCCAAAAAGCTTTGCAGCCAATGATGTATTTTTGGACTGCAGTCACTGTCGTAATGTAGGAAACACTGCAGCCGATTTGCGCACAGCAAGCTCCCACAAACAGCAATGTGATAATGACCAGTTAATATGTTTTAGTGATGTTGATTGGCCAGGGCACACCGGGGAGAACCCCCCCCCCCCCCCCCCCAAGCTCTTCTTCGAAATAGTCTCTGGAGTGGAACATGAACCCACAACCTTCTGACTGCGAGGCGAGAGTGCTACCCACTGAACCACGGCTGACGTACGCGGTGAATGCCAGCGGGCTATCTGATGGGGCGAGCCTCGCGGCTCAATTCCGTCTCCTCCGGGCATCCAACTGCCCATTCGCCACTGTTGCCTCCCCATCTGCCTCCCCCATCCCCCGTACCTTGTCTCCAATGGTTCACCCACTGAGATCTCTGCTCTGCTCTTCTTTCCCAGGTATCAAGGAGAATCTGTGCTGGACACCACCTCCTGAAGTGAATCCCATGAAAACGTGTGAATATCAGGCGCTTTGTGCCAGGTTTAAGGAGCTCCTTCCTCTGCCAGGTGAGACGAGTCTTAATATATTGGGGCACCTCGTTGAACATCAGTCACCGTGGTCGAGAACGCTGCTAGATTGTCGGAGCATAGTTAGACTGAGGGAGCGAAGGCGCTCCACAGTTTTCAGGTCCTGGGAAGGAACGAGTTAGAATAGGAGACAGTGCGATCGACACAGGAAGGAGGAAGGGTGTGTAGGGATTGGATGGATCATAGGACCAGGAGTAAGCCGTTCCGCCCCCTTGAGCCTGTTCCGTCATTCAATCAGATCATGGCGGATTAACACCGTAACTCCCACTTATCCGCCTTTGCTCCATATCCCTTGAAGTCCTTACCCAACAAAAATCTGTTGCTAATCGATCTAGAAGTTGAGCCCCAGTATCCACAGCCTTTTGGGGGAGAGAATTCCAGATTTCCACTACCCTTTGTGTGGAAAGAGTGGTTCCTGATTTCTTTCATAAACGGCCTAGCTCTAATTTTAAGATTGTGCCTCTTGTTCTGGATTCCCTCACCAGAGGAAATTGAATCCTGTATCCCTACATTATCGAATCCCTTTATCATTTTAAACCCCTCAATGAAATCACCCCCCAACCTTCTAAAATCAAGGGACTACAAGCCCAGTTCATGCAACCTGTCCTCATAATTTAGGCCACATCATCATTCTGGTGAATCTGCGCTGCACCCCCTCCAAGGCCAATACATCCTTCCTGAGGTGAGGTGCGGTGCCCAGGACTGAACGCTGTACTCCAGAGGGGGTCTCACCAAGGCTCTGTACAATGATCACACTTCAGAGGAATTCATTAGTGAAACACTGCGGCAACCTGAGGATTGATTAGGCACCATATACAGGAAACTTTCTGATATCCGGCACCGACGGGACCGAGCTGGTGCCGTAACATCAAAAGTGCCGGACATACCAGAGTTAATGTTTAAACATAGGAACTGAGAAGCTCCGTGTGAATCAACAAACCCTGTTGCAGCTTCAAAACAGTCAGCTGCAGCTGCAAGCGTCTGTAGCTGAAGCTGTTGCTATAGCTACAGACCTTGCAGTGCTTGACTGGGGGGGAAAAAAAGCAACGAGAACTAAAAAAAAACATAGAAAACAGCTCCTGATTTTTGCCGTTAGATCGAGTATTCCGGACATATAACCTCCGGATAAACCAAAGTTTCCTGTAAATGTTAATGAATTTGTTCTAAACATAAGAAATAGTCGGCAATTCGGCCTCTCGAGCCTGCTCCGCCATTCAGTAAGATCATGGCTGATCTTCTACCTCAACTTCACCCTCCTGCACTATCTCCATATCCCTTACCTTCGAATGCAAAAAATCTATCGATCTCTGTCTTAAATTTACTCAACGACTGAGCATCCACAGCCCCTCCGCGGTAGAGAATTCCAAAAATTCACCACCCTCTGAGTGAAGAAATTTCTCCTCATCTCAGTCCTAAATGGCTGTCTAGGGCTGACTATGCCCCCTAGTTCTAGTCTCCCCAGCCAGGCGAAACATCCTCTCAGCATCTGGCCTGTCAGGCCCCTTAAGAATTTTATACGTTTCAATGAGATCACCTCTCATTCTTTTAAACTCGAGGAAATTTAGGCCGAGTCTACTCAATCTCTCCTTGTAGGACAATCCCAGGAATCAGTCTAGTGAACCTTTGTTGCACTCCCTCTATGGCAAGTGTATCCTTCCTTAGGTAAGGAGACCAAAACTGTACTCCAGGTGTGGTCTCACCAAAGCCCTGTATAATTGAACTAAAACTTCTTTACTCTTGTACTCCAATCCCTTTGTAATAAAAGCTAACGTACATTTGTTTCCCAATTGCTTGCTGTACATGCATGTTAATTTTGTGATTCTTCTACAAGGACACCCAGGTCCCCCTGAACACCAACATTTCCCAGTCTCTCTCCTTTTAAGAAATATTCTGCTTTTCTATTTTTCTTACCAAAGTGGCTAACTTCACATTTCCCCACATTATACTCCATCTGCCATGTTCTTGCCCACTCACTTAACCTGTCTATATCCCTTTGCGTCCTCCTCACAGCTTACATTCCCACCCAGCTTTGTATCGTCGGCAAACTTGGATATATTACACTCGGTAGCCCCTGACATGAATCAGTCATTCATGAAAGAAAGACTTATGAAATAATACTGAGCGGCCTGCGGGTGGCGCTGTCCAGGGAGAGTATAAATACTCTGGCACGGGCCCAGCTTGCGCAGGACATTCTTAACGGGAACTAGTGAAGGACACAACTAGACCTCCATGTTGTAAAACCAAGTGCCTAGTAGTTTTTTTACGTCAGCCCCCATGAAGGATTCTCATGTGGTGAGCCACGCTCCATTGGAATATGGTGATATTGTCCGTGGACAACACCACAAGTGATTTGCTGCAGAGTTTTACATAGTATTTACAGCATAGGAACAGGCCTTTCGGCCCAACTGGTCTATGCCGTTTATGCTCCACATGAGCCTCCTCCCACCCTACTTCATAACTGTCTTAAAAATATGTAATTCTGTAGAATGGATACAATCCACGTTGAGCCGGACGCAATGATCAACACCTTGCATTTATATAGCACCTTTAACGTCGTAACATGTCTCTGGCGCTTCACCGAAGCGTTAGCAGACAAAATTTGACACCGAGCCACATGAGGACAGACTTGGTCAAAGAGGTAGGTTTTAAGGAGAGTCTTCTAGGAGGAAAGAGACGTGGAGAGGTTTAGGGAGGGAATTCCAGGGTTTGGGCCTAGGTAGCTGAAGGCACGGCCGCCAATGGTGGAGTGATTTAAAATCGGGGATGCGCAAGAGGCCAGAATTGGAGGAGCGCAGATATCTCGGAGGGCTGGAGGAGGTTACAGAGATAGGGAGGGATTTGAAAACATGGATGAGAATTTTAAAATCGAGTCGTTGCTTAACCGGGAGCCAATGGAGGTCAGCGAGCACAGGGGTGATGGGTGAACGGGGCTTGGTGCGAGTTAGGACACGGGCAGCCGAGTTTTGAATAATCTCAAGTTTACATAGGGTAGAATGTGGGAGGCCGGCCAGGAGTGCGTTGGAATAGTCAAGTCTAGAGGTAACAAAGGCATGGATGAGGGTTTCAGCAGCGGATGAGCTGAGGCAGGGGCGGAGTCGGGCGATGTTACGGAGGTGGAAATAGATGGTCTTCGTGATGGCGTGGATATGTGGCCAGAAGCTCACCTCGGAGTCAGATATAACACCAAGGCTGCAAACAGTGTGGTTCTGCCTCAGACAGTTGCCCGGGAGAGGGATGGAGTCAGTGGCAAGGGAACGGAGTTTGTGGAGGGGACCGAAAACAATGGCTTTGGTCTTCCCAATATTTAGTTGGCGGAAATTTCTGTTCATCCAGCACTCAATATCGGACAAGCAGTCTGACATAACAACAGAAAATGCTGGAAAAACTCAGCAGGTCAGGCAACATCCGTGGAGAGAAATTTGAGTTGACGTTTCGGGTTGGACCCTTCTTCAAAACTGGAAAGAAAAGAAACTAGATCGGAGGCAGGGCTGCGATCGGACAAAAGAATAAAAGAAACAAAAGAAGTAAAAGAGATTAGAAGCTAGACGCGATGGTGATAGGCTGGGTTTAGGTGTAAAGTGTACTGGCAGGGCAAAAGATAGCTGCCAGGTGTGAGAGAGAAACAAAAGGAAAGGGGGGGGGGGGGAAAGGAGTGGAACAATTACAAGAGAAAATGAAATGGGGGCCGAGCTTATGATCTGAAATTGTTGAACTCGATATTGAGTCCGGAAGGCTGCAGACTGCCTAATCGGAAGATGAGGTGCTGTTCCTGGAGTTTACGTTGAGCTTCCGTGGAACAATACAAGAGGCCAAGGACGGTGAGGTCCGAGTGGGAATGGAGCGGTGAATTAAAATGACAGGCGACCGGAAGCTCCGGGGTCACCCTTACGGACTGAACGGAGGTGTTCCGCAAAGCGGTCACCCAATCTGCGTTTGGTCTCCCCAATGTAGAGGAGACCGCATCGTGAGCAGCGAATACGGTATACTAGATTGCGAGAAGTACAAGTAAATCGCTGTTTCACCTGGAAGGGGTGTTTGGGGCCCTGGACAGTGGGAAGGGGGGAGGTATAGGGGCAGGTGTTACATCTCCTCCGCTTGCACGGGAAGGTGCCAGGCGAAGAGGAAGGGCTGTTTGGGGTGATAGAGGAGTGGACTAGGGTGTCTCAGCGGGAGCGGTCCCTGCGGAATGCTGAAAGGGGAGGGGAGGGGAAGGGAAGATACGTTTGGTGGTGGGATCACTTTGGAGGTAGTGGAAATGCCGGAGGATGATCCGTTGAATGTGGAGGCTGGTGGGGTGAAAGGTGAGGACAAGGGGAACCCTGTCGTGGTTCCGGGAGGGAGGGGCAGGGGTGAGGGCAGAAGTGCGGGAGATAGAACTGACACGGTCGAGGGCAGTGTCAACCACAGTAGAGGGGAATCCTCGGTTGCGGAAAAAGGAAGACATGTCTGAAGCACTGGTGTGGAAGGTGGCGTCGTCGGAGCAGATGCGGCGGAGGCGGAGAAACTGGGAGAATGGAATAGAGTCCTTACAGGAAGCGGGGTGGGAGGAAGTGTAGTCCAGGTAGCTGTGGGAGTCAGTGGGCTTGTAGTAAATATTGGTCGATAACCTATCCCCAGAGATGGAGACGGAGAAGTCGAGGAAGGGAAGGGAAGAGTCAGAGATGGACCATGTGAAGGTGAGGGAAGGGTGGAAATTGGAGGCAAAGTGAATGAAATTGTCAAGTTCGGGGCGAGAGCAGGAAACGGCACCGATACAGTCATCAATGTATCGGAAAAAGAGGTGAGGGAGGGGACCCGAGTAGGACTGGAACAAAGATTGTTCCACATAGCCCACGAAAAGGCAGGCATAGCTAGGACCCATGCGGGTACCCATGGCAACACCTTTGATTTGGAGGAAATGAGTGGAGTTAAAGGAGAAGTTGTTCAATGTGAGAACAAGTTCAGCCAGGCGGAGGAGGGTGGTGGTTGATGGGGACTGGTCGGGCCTCTGTTCAAGGAAGAAGCGGAGCGCCCTCAGGCCATCCGGGTGGGGGATGGAGGTGTAGAGGGATTGTACGTCCATGGTGAAAAGGAAGCGGTTGGGGCCAGGAAACTGGAAACTGTTAAAGTGGCGGAGGGCGTCCGAAGAGTCGCGGATGTAGGTGGGAAGAGACTGGACAAGGGGAGAAAAGATAGAGTCAAGATAGGAAGAGATAAGTTCTGTAGGGCAAGAACAGGCTGAAACGATGGGTCTACCAGGGCAGTCCTGTTTGTGGATCTTGGGAAGGAGGTAGAAGCGGGCTGTGTGGGGTTGGGGAACTATGAGGTTGGTGGCAGCAGGGGGAAGATCTCCAGAGGAGATGAGGTCAGTGACAGAGGAAATCGGTGATGGGGGTGGGGGGAAGGTGAAGAGAATTGGAGGGGGGCCGGGGGTGGGTGGTGGCGGGAGGACGAGCAAGAGAAGGAGATTGACCTCTACAGTGACTCGTATGGTCTCTCGTTGCCATGACGCTGCGCTTGCATTGCAGACGGCTACTTCAACGAGGAGCTGAAGTGCAACTTGTGCTACTGTGAATCCTGCCACAAGTTGCGCGGGGACGAGGCTTACTACAAGCGAGGCGACCCACCCAAGGACTACGCCCTCCCGTTCGGGTGGTGCAGGTTTGCACTCAGGTAAGCGGTCGAGGTCAGTGGGGGGGGGGCGCGAGGGTCACGGCGCCGGTCTGTCTGAACGCACTCGGCCACAGCACACACCGGGAGAGTTGACCCATTTGAAGGCCAAAGGAACCTTGCTAGATTTAATCAGCAGGGAAGGGACCGCACCGATCCTTCCTTCCATGGAAACTGGTGGGGGTGTTGGGTCATGTTTCAGTGTCGGTCACAGGGCAACTGTCTCGCTGTAAAGCTGGTCATTTAAGTGCCTGTCCCACCTCAGGATGACGACCTAGTTCTGTTGCCGTTAACCCGTAGGGAACGGTAGCATAGTGGTTATGTTACTGGACTAGTAATCCAGAGGCCTAGATTAATCAGCAGACGTGAGTTCAAATCCCACCACAGGCTGCTGGGGAATTTAAATTCAATTAATTAAATTAATCTGGAATTAAAAGCTAGTATCAGCAATGGTGACCATGAAACCACCGGATTGTTGTAAAAACCCATCTGGTTCACTAATGTCCTTCAGGGAAGGAAATCTGCTGTCCTTACCCGGCCTGGCCTACATGTGACTCCAGACCCATGGCAATGTGGTTGACTCTTAACTGCCCCTCTCTGGTTCAAGAAGGCGGCTCACCACCACCTTCTCGAGAGCAATTAGGGGTGGGCAATAAATGCCGGCCTTGCCAGCGACGCCCACATCCCATGAACGAATAAAAATAAAACCCTGTGGGCTTGTGGCCGCAGCTGTCTTCCATTGGCCGCGAAGCGCTTTGGGACATCCCAAGGACGTGAAATTCGCCGCGCCAATGCAAGACCGTTCTTTTTCGTGTGCGTTGCCTTAACGTGTCGCCTGTTGGGTCCTGCAGGCTGAATCCGCGCTGTGAGGTTGCCAACGTTTACAAAAAGTGGCACACGGCCTACCACGGAACGTGTGTGGGGTCCCTGAGGCGGGCCTTGGATCACGGGGAGCTGGTGTCAGGTATGTGACCGGGAGCAGACTGGGGAGGGTGGGAATCGTTCAAGTTCGAACACCCAGTTAACACTTCGGGAAGATAATAAGATTCCATCGAGCCAACTGACCCAACTCGTCCCATTGTTTAAGCCTGTTGGAATCGCTACCTGTCTCCATGTCATGTCGCAAGCACGGTCCTGTGTGGCGGGGGGGGCGGGTTTTGTGGGCTCTCACGACCCATGCGATGAGGGATTTGGGGGGTGGGGGGAATCGCCCACGCCCACCGGTTGCTGGATGCCAACTCGGAATTGAAACCCAAGCTCCTGTCTCCACTCGCCAGGACTGGCCCGGAGCAAGGTTCGAATCCCCCCCCCCCCACCTTCTGACTCGCTGACGAAAATGCTACCACTGTACATAGGAACATAGGAAGCAGCAGTAGGCCATACAGCCCCTCGCGTCTGCTCCGCCATTCCTGCCCGATCTCCATATCCCTTGATTCCTCGAGAGTCCAAAAATATGTCATCTCAGCCTTGAATTGACGCAACGATTCAGCATTCACAGCCCTCTGGGGTAGAGAATTCCAAAGATTCACAACCCTCTGAGTGGAAAAAATTGCTGCTCATCTCAGTCTTAAATGGCCGACCCCTTATCCTGAAACTATGCCCCCTAGTTCTAGACTCTCCAGCCAGGGGAAACAACCTCTCCCCATCTACCCTGTCAATCCCCTCAGAATCTTAAACGTTTCAATGAGATCACCTCTCATTCTTCTAAACTCCTTAGAATATAGGCCCATTCTACTCAATCTCTCCTCATAGGACAACCCTCTCATCCCAGGGATCAACTGAGTGAACCTTCATTGCACCGTCTCTAAGGTAAGTATATCCTTCCTTAGATAAGGAGACTAAAACTGTGCACAGTGCTCCAGGTGTGGTCTCGCCAAATCCCTGTACAATTGTAGTAAGACTTCCTTACTCTTGTACTTCAACCCCTTTGCAATAAAGGCCAAGATGCCATTTGCCTTCGTAATTGCTTGCTGTACCTGCAGGCTAACTCTTCGTTTCCTGTACGAGGACACCTAAATGTCTCTCAACACCAACATTTAATAGTTTCTCACTATTTTAAAACCCATTCTGTTTTACTATTCTTCCTACCAAAGTGAATAACCTAGCTGTAGGCAAACACGTCCCGGACAGATACAGATGGCAGCACGGTGGCATAGTGGTTAGCACTGTTGCCTCACAGCGCCAGGGACCCGGGTTCAAATCCGGCTTCGGGTGACTGTGTGGAGTTTGCACATTCTCCCTGTGTTGGCGTGGGTTTCCTCCGGGTGCTCCGGTTTCCTCCCACAGTCCAAAGATGTGTGGGTTAGGTTGATTGGCCATGATAAAAAATTGGCCCTTAGTGTTAGGGGGGATTAAATACGCGGGGTTACGGGGATAGGGCTTGGGTGGGATGGCTGTCGGTGTAGGGACCGGGTGCTAGGGTTTGGATGATCAGCCATGATCTCGTTGAATGTCGGAGCAGGCTCGAAGGGCCAAATGGCCTACTCCTGCTCCTAGTTTCTATGTTTATGTTTCTATTACCAAATTATGGGGGGCAGTGGAGTCGGAAACAGCTCAAAAGTAGCAGAATGAGTTGGACAAAATATGGGCAGAAGTATGGCAGATAAGATTTAATGCTGGCAAGTGCAACTCATAGGAAGGGAAATTTATTTTGTTTTTCGGATCTTCGCTCTTCCCTCGGAGAACAGTGTGAAGCAGTGGAAGGATTTGCGGGCTGATTAACCGTCTGGCAGGGTGGCGTATTTGTTGTTTTTGTATCTCCACACTCCCCCCTCGGAGATCAAGAGTGGAAGGATTCTCAGGCTGATTAACAGCCTCAGTCGCGAGGTGAACGCTCCTTCCATGGCCATAACCAACCAATAGCGGTGGTAGGCAAGGTTAGTCCTATATGGCGGGAGCGGTTTAGAGGCTTTCTCGGCCCACACGATGAGGGAGCGGGCCACCCACATCCACCAGACACGAGTATTTCACTGGATGTTAACCCAGAATTCAGAGCTGGGGGGCGGACGGGTGGAGGTCAGTCAATTGTTGAGAGGCAGTGCAGAGAAGAGCCACGAGGCTGGTCCCTAGTGTTGTGGTGGGGGGGGTCTGTGTTACGGGGAAAGAGCCGAGAGACTTGAATTTTTGGGCCTAGAAAGCAGGCTTCTGAGAGGTGATCTTACAGCGGGACATGCAATACTTAAGGGAACGGTAAATGGGAACGGTAAATCTGGAATATTACTTTAAATCTCACATCGAATAGGACAATGATTCAAACTAGCAAAGGGTCAATTAGGACTGATATCGTGGAATTCTTCGTCATAATGAGAGCGAACAAGACTTGGAGTGGACTCAAGGATAGAGAATCATAGGCGAAAACCCTCGAATCATTTAAGAACCAATTGGATGCTCCAGTGGATCCCTACTTTAGGGTCTATCGAGAGGAATGATTTTAAATTGGCTGAATGAGCATTCCTCATCCATAACGGCATTGTAATCTTGAGTAAAGCTCCCTCTACACCGCCCCATCAAACATTCCCAGGGCAGGTACAGCACGGGTTAGATACAGAGTAAAGCTCCCTCTACACCGCCCCATCAAACATTCCCAGGGCAGGTACAGCACGGGTTAGATACAGAGTAAAGCTCCCTCTACACTGTCCCATCAAACACTCCCAGGGCAGGTACAGCACGGGTTAGATACAGAGTAAAGCTCCCTCTACACTGTCCCATCAAACACTCCCAGGGCAGGTACAGCACGGGTTAGATACAGAGTAAAGCTCCCTCTACACTGCCCCATCAAACATTCCCAGGGCAGGTACAGCACGGGTTAGATACAGAGTAAAGCTCCCTCTACACTGTCCCATCAAACACTCCCAGGGCAGGTACAGCACGGGTTAGATACAGAGTAAAGCTCCCTCTACACTGCCCCATCAAACACTCCCAGGGCAGGTACAGCACGGGTTAGATACAGAGTAAAGCTCCCTCTACACTGTCCCCATCAAACACTCCCAGGGCAGGTACAGCATGGGTTAGATACAGAGTAAAGCTCCCTCTACACTGTCCCCATCAAACACTCCCAGGGCAGGTGCAGCACGGGTTAGATACAGAGTAAAGCTCCCTCTACACTGTCCCATCAAACACTCACAGGGCAGGTACAGCACGGGTTAGATACAGAGTAAAGCTCCCTCTACACTGTCCCATCAAACACTCCCAGGGCAGGTACAGCACGGGTTAGATACAGAGTAAAGCTCCCTCTACACTGTCCCATCAAACACTCCCAGGGCAGGTACAGCACGGGTTAGATACAGAGTAAAGCTCCCTCTACACTGCCCCATCAAACACTCCCAGGGCAGGTACAGCTCGGGTTAGATACAGAGTAAAGCTCCCTCTACACTGTCCAGTAATCGTGAGCTATGTGCTGTGTATCTTGTGCTTTCAAATTATCCTAAAGAAATAACAGAAATTCTGGCTTTCTTTTTGACTCCACATTTCTCTTCCCTTTGCCTCCTCACCTCTGCCCCTTTGCCTCCTCACCTTCTCGCCCCATTGCCTCCTCACCTTCTCGCCCCTTTGCCTCCTCACATTCTCGCCCCTTTGACCCCTCACCTTATTGACCCTTTGACCCCTTGCCCCTTTGACCCCTCACCTTCTCGCCCCTTTGACCCCTCACCTTCTCGCCCCTTTGACCCCTCACCTCGCCCCTTTGACCCCTCACCTTCTCGCCCCTTTGACCCCTCACCGTCTCGCCCCTTTGACCCCTCACCGTCTCGCCCCTTTGACCCCTCACCGTCTCGCCCCTTTGACCCCTCACCGTCTCGCCCCTTTGACCCCTCACCGTCTCGCCCCTTTGACTCTTCCACCTTCTCTGCCCTCTTCTCTTCTCAACACCCTCCTCCAAATTAAAGCAGGGAATGCATCGATGTTCTGCACCAAACAGGCAAAAGTGGAGCTGCAGAATGGATATAATGACCCTGAGGAAAACAGCGTGCAGGAGAAGGACATTGTGAAAGTTAACCTCTCGCCGACAATGCGATACGTGGGACTTGACCGGTTCTGTCCTAAAATACAGTAAGTGCTGAGTGAATGTGAACAAACGGTAGAACTAAAACTGTCACTTCAGCAGGGGATAGGGGGGGAGTAAGATGGCTGATCTGCCTGTGCCCAGAGCTCAGATTCGCTGTGCGGATGGTTTGATAGTGTGGCGGTTAGAAACTCCGAGATCGTGAGTTCACATCCCAACGAGGCAACTTGTGAAATTTTTGAATTGAATAAATCTGATGATTTGTGGGCTGGCACCAGATAAGATGGCCGTGGAAACTGCCGGCTTGTCATTAAAACCCAAGTAGTTCACTAATGTTCTGCAGGGAAGGGAACCTGCCAACCTTTTTTTGGACTGGCCTACACGTGACTCCAGTTCCACACTGTGTCGGTGACTCTGAATGCAAGCCACTCAGTTGTACAGATAATTGCACTGAAGCACAGTAGGAGACCCACCACCAGCACCTTTGCAAGGCAACTTGGGATGAGCAACAATGCGGCCATGCCAGCAATACCCACATCTGAGAAGCAGACAAAAAGACTATTTGTAAGTGTTTGCCGATGGCGCCTGACATGAATCAACTGAGCGGCCTACGGGTGGCGCTGTCCAGGGAGAGTATAAATACTCGGGCACAGGCCCAGCTTGCGCAGGACATTCTTAATAGGAACTAGTGAAGGACACAACCAGACCTCCATGTTGTAAAACAGTTGATTAAAGCTTTGTTTAACGCTTAGGCCTAGTAGTTTTCTTCCGTCAGCGCCCATTTCTACTACTCCACCACTGCCCTTCACTCCATGACTGCCCCCATGCTGTCTGGCGTCAAGGCTCGTTTGAGCCAGGACTTTGCCCAGCTCAAGACCGAAGCCACCCAGTTTGACTTTACTACAGAAACTCGGTACTCAAATGCCTCAAATCCCTTTCCCCCCATCCACCCCCCCCCCACCCTCCCGATCTATCCATAACTTGTCTGACCCCAAGCTAAGTCTCACAATCATCAAGACTGCCCATTGCCACCTCCGCAATATCGCCTACCTCCTCCACTCAAACCCTCGCCCGCACCTTCTCCCGGGTTTGACTTCTCTCTCGGTGTCCCTACAGGCCTTCCCAGCTCAACCCTCCGTAGACTGCCAGCTTGTCCAAAAGAAACGTAGAAGATAGGAGCAGGAGTAGGCCATTCGGCCCCTCGAGCCTGCTCCGCCATTCAATGCGATCATGGCACGCGCCCATAAGACCCATGTCCTTGTCCACCTTCATTGGCTTGTCATCCCTCAACACATCGCCCTCCTTTACAAATGCCTCCCCGCCTCTGAAACCTCCCCCAGCCCCACGCTCCTCGCATTCTTCGGTCTTCTGACCCTGGCCTCCTGTGGATTCTCACGCCCTGCCCCAATCGTCGATGAATCCTTCCCGCCATCAGAGACCAGCGCTCTGAAACTCCCTCCCTAAAACCCCAAATCCAAATATGCCTCAATCTTTCTCTATGGGCATCAGTTACCTCTCCTATCTCTTCCAACCCTTGATTGCCGTCTGTTTACCCTAACTCTTTTTTGTGAGGTGCCTTGGGATATTTTGAAAGACTTGCATTTATACAGCGCCTTTCACAACCTCAGGACGTCCCAAAGCACTTTACAGCCAATGAAGTACTTTTGAAGTGCAGTCACTGTTGTAATGTAGGAAACACAGCAGCCAATTTGCGCACAGCAAGCTCCCACCAACAGCAGTGTGATAATGTTGGTTGAGGGATAAATATTGGGCCCAAGACATCAGGGAGAACTCTCCTGATTTTCTTCCGATACGTCCACCCGAGAGGGCAGATGGAGCCTCGGTTTAACATCTCATCCGAAAGACGGCACCTCCGACAGTGGAGCATTTCCTCAGCACTGGCGCTGGGAGTGTCGGCCTGGATTATGGGCTCAAGTCTCTGGAGTGGGACTCGAACCCACGACTTTCTGACTCGGGCGAGAGTGCGACCCACTGAGCCACAGCTGACCCCTTTTTGCTACATTAGCAGTGCCGTAAGAGTACAGGATGTTGTTCTGGTATCTCCCAGCATCCAGCTTGGCTGGGGTGTGCGTGACTGCTTGTGCCGGTACCCGACGCTCCCTATCGAGTGCTCCGCCTGCCTATACCCCGAGTGTGGTATGGCATGACAGTGCAGTTAGGAACGAGCCTACTGCTAG
Source organism: Somniosus microcephalus (assembly GCF_052327205.1). Classification (NCBI taxonomy): domain Eukaryota; kingdom Metazoa; phylum Chordata; class Chondrichthyes; order Squaliformes; family Somniosidae; genus Somniosus; species Somniosus microcephalus. Next base: position 35,010,276 of record NW_028225182.1, read on the forward strand.
TTAACCTGCTCACTAACCTGCCAAGGAAAAGAATTGACAAGCAAGGAATTTATGGTAAACCTTTATCAATCACTTAGTTAGTTGGGCCTCAGCTGGAGTATTAGAAACATCGAAAAATAGGAGCAGGAGTAGGCCATTCGGCCCTTCGAGCCTGCTGCACCATTCAATATGATCATGGCTGATCCTCTATCTCAATACCATATTCCCGCTCCCTCCCCACACCCTTTGATGCCTTTTGTGTCTAGAAATCTATCTATCTCCTTCTTAAATATATTCAGTGACTTGGCCTCCACAGCCTTCTGTGGTAGAGAATTCCACAGGTTCACCACCCTCTGAGTGAAGAAATTTCTCCTCATCTCAGTCCTAAATGTCCTACCCCGTATCCTGAGACTGTGACCCTCTCGTTCTAGACCCCCCCAGCCAGGGGAAACATCCTCCCTGCATCCAGTCTGTCTAGCCCTGTCACAATTTTATACGTTTCCACGAGATCCCCTCATATTCTTCTAAACTCGAGTGAATTCAGGCCTAGTCGACCCAATCTCTCCTCATACGACAGTCCTGCCATCCCAGGAATCAGTCTGGTGAACCTTCGCTGCACTCCCTCCATGGCAAGTATATCCTTTCTTAGGTAAGGAGACCAAAACTACACACAGTACTCCAGGTGTGGTCTCACCAAGGCCCTGTATAACTGTAGTAAGACATCCTTGCTCCTGTACTCAAATCCTCTTGCAATGAAGGCCAACATACCATTTGCCTTCCTAACTGCTTGCTGCACCTGCATGTTTGCTTTCAGTGACTGGTGTACAAGGACACCCAGGTCCCTCTGTACATCAACATTTCCCAATCTATCACCATTTAAATAATACTCTGCCTTTCTGTTTTTCCTACCGAAGAACTTCACATTTATCCACGTTATACAGCATCTGCCATGTATTTTCCCTCTCGCTCAACTTGTCTAAATCGCCTTGAAGCCTCTTTGCATCCTCCTCACAACTCACAATCCCACCTAGTTTCGTGTCGTCAGCAAACTTGGAAATATTACATTTGGTTCCCTCATCCAAATCATTGATATATATTGTGAATAGCTGGGGCCCAAGCACTGATCCCTGCGGTACCCCACTAGTCACCGCCTGCCACCCTGAAAAAGACCCATTTATTCTTACTCTCTGTTTCCTGTCTGTTAACCAATTTTCAATTGGTGTTGGTCAAGGTTTTGGAGCAGGTTAGCAAGTTGTGAGGAGGACACAAGGAGTCTGCAAAGGGATATAGATCGGTTAAGTGAGTGGGCAAAAATTTGGCAGATGGAGTATAATGTGGGAAAATGTGAGGTTATCCACTTTGGAAGGAAGAATGAAAAAGCAAATTATTATTTAAATGGAGTAAGACTACAAAATGTTGAGGTACAGAGGGATCTGGGGGTCCTAGTACATGAAACACAAAAAGTTAGCATGCAGGTACAGCAAGTAATTAGGAAGGCTAATGGAATGTTGTCCTTTATTGTAAGGGGGATGGAGTATAAAAGTAGGGAAGTCTTGCTACAACTGTACAGGGCGTTGGTGAGACCACACCTGGAGTACTACGTACAGTTTTGGTCTCCATATTTAAGGAAGGATATACTTGCATTGGAGGCAGTTCAGAGAAGGTTCACTAGGTTGATTCCTGGGATGAAGGGGTTGACGTACGACAAAAAGTTGAGCAGGTTGGGCCTATACTCACTGGAATTTAGAAGAATGAGAGGTGATCTTATTGAAACATATAAGATTCTGAGGGGGATTGACAGGGTAGATGCTGAGAGGATGTTTCCCCTAGTGGGGGAATCTAGAACTAGGGGCATGGATTCAGAATAAGTGGTCGCCCATTTAAGACGGAGATGAGGAGGAATTTCTTCTCAGAGGGTCGTGAATCTTTGGAATTCTCTACCCCAGAGAGCGGTGGAGGCGGAGTCAGTGAATATATTCAAGGCGGAGATTGACAGACATTTGTACTACAGGGGAGTCGAGGGGTACGGGGAGAGAGCGGGAAAGTGGAGTTGAGGCCAAGATTGGATCCGCCATGATCTTATTGAATGGCGGAGTAGGCTCGAGGGGCCGACTCCTGCTCCTAATTCTTATGTTTCAAAGGAGGTTTACCAGAATGTTACCAGGGATGAGGGACTTCAGTTTTGTGGAGAGACTAGAGAAGCATTTTTATATATTCGTTCCTGGGATGTGGGCGTCTCTGGCAAGGCCAGCATTTATTGCCCATCCCTAATTGCCCTCGAGAAGGTGGTGGTGAGCCGCCTTCTTGAACCGCTGCAGTCCGTGTGGTGAAGGTGCTCCCAGAGTGCTGTTAGGGAGGGAGTTCCAGGATTTTGGGCCGGCAACGCTGAAGGAACGGCCGATATACTTCCAGGTCAGGATGGTGTGTAACTTGGAGGTGGTGGCGTTCCCATGCGCCTGCTGCCCTTGTCCTTCTAGGTGGAAGAGGTTGCGGGTTTGGGAAATGCTGCCGAAGAAGCCTTGGCGAGTTGCTGCAGTGAATCTTGTAGATGGTACAAGGATTGTTGACCGGGATTGTTCTCCTTAGAGCAGAGGAGGTTAAGGGGAGATTTAATTGAGGTGTTCAGAATCATGAGGGGTTTTAATAAGGGGAAACTTTCGACTGGAAGAAGGGTTGGTAACACAGAGGACACAGATTTAAGATAATTGGCAAAAAATCCAGGGAAAGATGAGAATTTTTTTCTTGCAGCGAGTTGTGATCTAGAATGTGCTGCCTGAAAGGGCAGTGGAAGCGATTCAGTCTTAACTTTCAAAAGGAAATTGGATAAATACTTGAAAAGGATTCATTGGAGAGCTCTTTTAAAGCACAGGCACGATGTGCCGAATGGTAAGATTCTAAAGAATTCTTGTATTTTGTTTTGGCAAATTCTTCCCTTAGGTTCAAGGACCTGAAATCCCAACGACATCATCAGGCGCAAGTGGCCTTCCAGGTGTGCGTGCGGCCGGGGTCGTACAAGGTGGGGCCACAGTCGGTGGGGGCCAGCGAGTCGATCGACCCCAGGTTCAGCAACAGCGAGATTGAGTGGGTCACCAAGGAGAGAGCCTCGACAGTCCTGTACGGCCTGTTGATCCGGGTGGAGTGAAGGATTCCCCCCCCCCGCCCCCCCCCCCTCCCGCCCGCTGCCGCTCGCAAACTTTGAGAGAGAGAGAGCATGAAGCAGACTGGAGGGAGACGATCCCACTTTGGTGCCACGATCCAAGTGCAACAGCAGCAGTGGGGGTAATGGGTGGTGTTGGGACACTGTGGCATCTGCACTTGCACACTTACACAACCGGCTCTCGCCAACGGAACGCTGCACTTTTGACTTTTGTGTCGTCCAAAAGAAGAAGAAAAAACACGTCGAACTAAAACGTTCAGTTGGATTTAATCTTGCGTTTTGGGGAGGGGGTGTTCTTGTTAGGTGGCCCCCGCCCCCAGGTTCCGCTGTGGCAAACTGTTAAAACAAAAAAAGGAAAGAAAAAAAAAAGCTTGGGCATTTTGAACTCTGGAGGGTTCCGCCAACCAGACATCAGAAGCCTGAGGCGCAGGCCCGGACATCGGAAGCCTGAGGCACAGGCCCGGACATCAGAAGCCTAGGCCAAGACATCAGAAGCCTGAGGCATAGGCCGGACGCAACATAGATTTAAAAGAAGAAAATACCTGACGCTGGATATTTCCTCTTTGGAGGGAGCTGGGGGGGGGTGGTTGTTGGGGAGATGGGATCTGAAATGATGGGGAGGGGCACAGAAAAGATGCGTGACTATGTAGTATCGTACAGGTAGCCAGCAGAAGCGCACTCACCCAAGGGACACGCTTACAAATGCTGTATTGACTTTTAAGACGACAGACTTCCTCCAGAAAACCTGTGTACGTGAATGCATGCCCACTGCAGGGATATTTAAAACCGTGTACAGAGTGTGAACTTCTAGGGGTGGGGTGGGGGGCGCGGTAGGGTGGGGGTGGGTGGGGTTTGTTGTAAATGAATGGGGCGCGAGGGGAAGAGAATGGGATTACTTGAATCTCCTACGGCAGTCTGATCTCGGGGAGGAAGAAATAAACCCCCCCCCCCCCCCCCCCCCTGCACACGGCTGATCCAACACGTCGCGGCAAAGACGTCGTTTCCACCGAGGTGGGTTTCACCGTCTGAAGACTAAGCTAGGCAAGCGATCGTTGTCTGCTTTTCCCCCCCCGCCCCCCTCCAACCAGCGGCCCACTGCGGACCAACTTGCGCCCCTTTGTGACCGTCAGGTTTTTTTTTTGCGCTGGGCTCTTTCCAGCCAATTGGCTGCTTGTCGCCTGATGTTTTTGTCATTTTCACCTGGTATTTTTTTTTTAATCTGCAATTTTAAAGACGGGGATTTTAAGAAGAGTACCGCCCAGCCGGAACGGAACTGAATGGAATGGATTACAATTTGATTTGATCTGTCAACTGAATTATGACTTACAGCTGAAGAGCGAGAGAGGGGTGGGGGGGGGGGGGGGGAAACTTGAGAAGCATGGGAAAGATTCAATCGATCAGCAAGACTCCAGCCGCTCCCCCTGCACATTAAAGAGCAGCCTGCAGCGGTCGGAGCGCAATTTGTGGACATGTTTCGGCAACTGTAGCCACACGAACCCACAACCCAACGGCAATAACCGATAAGGACGGCATGCGTTTCATTCGGGTCTCGGCGCGCGCGCGCCGAGTGTCCATTTTAACCCCGTCTGCCTTGCATTTCCCCTTCTGCTCCCCCCCCCCCCCCCCCCCCAGCCTTGCCTCGTCGTGCTGTGGCCTACACACGGGTACACTATCCTCGCGACATGTTGCTTGTTTGATGTATTTCACGCGGCGATTTTATGGAGAGTTTTTGCTGATAGAGAAAGGAGAACGTGTTAACTTTAACCCCGTGTGTGTGTGTGTGTGCGCGCGTGCGTATGTGTGTTGTAACTTATTTCTGTTTAGACTGTAATGTGCAAGAAGCTGAAACGTGATTTGGGGTTTTTGTTAGTTGGTGCGGCAGGAATCATTTTGGTCAGGGACGGGGGGGGGTGGGGGGGGAAGCTGGTGTTCGAAACAGGGCAGCTCCGGGACACATTCCAGACAACCATTTCTGCTCGTTGAACCCTCCATGTTCTGCAGGGAGACTGAAGCGACGCAAGCTCGATCGACCACCTCTGCGACTGTGCACCATCTCTGGTCGCTCTCGACCATGTGGCTAATTTATCCTTTTCAATCGTTAATTTTCTGGCTTGCAAGTCATTATCTGTTTTAAAAAAAAAAAAAAAATTTTGGCTGGAAACAGCAGATCAGAGAATGGGAGTTGGCATTTTTATATTAATAAAAACTAAATGTATAAATATATATATTATATATATATAACGGTCTTTAAACCACTTCGATGAGTCTTTGTAAAAAATAAAAAATAAAAAATCTAAGACTGCAGCCTTGGAACTTTGAATTATAATGTGAGACTACTGCAATTTCCACTGCCTTCTTTCCATCCTTTGAACTTGCTTCTTCAAGTTGGCTTGCAAGCCAGAAAAAAAAGGCTCCTGACTGCTGTGCCACTTTGAACGAGACACAATCCTAGCCTGTTCATCCCAGGGTGCGATTCTTCATCCGGTTTTTTAAAAGTCATTTCTACTCATCACCTCGTAACCACCCGCTTAGGGCTAGCGTGCAGTGCAGTGAGGTGGGTGGATGGGGAAGGGAGCGAGTGAGCTGGGCCCATTGCCTGGGGGAGCACTCCGATGGACGGTGAGACGCTGCTGGTTTTTCTGTGGTGGCCGAACATGCGGGTGGACGAGTCCCGGAAAGTCCAGGAGTTTTTTTTTCTTCCGTTTCCGCTGAGAGACTATTTAACAAAAAATACACAAACAAGCGGTTTAAGATTAAAGACTGTTACTTGTCACACACGGTATCCTTCCGATTCATAAAACGTTACCACAGAAAACAAACAAACATCGTGCTGTGCTCCGATTTCTTTTTGTGCGAATGAGCGAGTGCTGGCAACTGACTACATCGCCTGGGTATACCCCACGTGCCGATGAGGGAGGCTGTTCTACCCACCCAACTCGTCCTGCCCGAGAGCGTCATTCCCCCACGAGGAGTACAGTGGTTCAAGGAGAAGACCTATTCTACCCCCCCCCCCCCCCCTTCCTCAGGCCACAGAGGGATGGGCAATAAATGTGGCCGCTCCAGCATCACCTGGAAATGAATTTTTAAAAAACCTATTCTAGAATGATTCGAGTTTTTGCCTCCACTACTCTACCCAGGTAAAGAAAGACTTGCATTTATACAGCGTCTTTCACAACCACAGGACGTCCCAAAGCGCTTTACAGCCAATGAAGTACTTTTTGGAAGTGTAGCCAATTTACGCACAGCAAGTTCCCACAAACAGCAATGTGATAATGAGACCTTCCCCCCCCTCCCCTGTTCCAATAATACCACGGTATCTTTTGCATCCACCTGAGAGAGCAGATGGGGCCTCAATTTAACGTCTCAGCCGAAAGATGGCACTTCCAACAGTGCAGCACTCTCCTGGCGTGTCGGTCTAGATTTTTGTGCTCAAGAGTCTGGAGCGGGACTTGAACCCACAACCTTCTGAATCCAAGGCGAGGGTGCTACTAACTGAGCCACAGCTGACACTTTTTTTTAAACACAGCAGGAAAAGAGGAAACTAGTCAGGCCCTCGAGCCTGCTCTGCCATTTAATTAGGTCATGGGCCTTAACTGTAACAACTCCATCTGCCCGCTTGGTTTCATAACCCTTAACACAGAAATCTAGCGATCAGAGTTTTGAAGTTTTCAATTGACCCTTAACCTCAACAGCTTTTTGGGGGTGGGGGGGGGGAGCGTTCCCGATTTTCATTACCCTTTGTGTGATGAAGTGTTTCCTGACATCTACTCTGAACGGCCTGACTCTAATTTTAAGTTTAGGCCTCTGCCCCCCCTCTGTTCTCGATTCCTCCACCAGGGGGCGTAGTTTCTCCCTATCTACCCGATTACAACAGTGACTCCACTTGAAAAGTCCTTCATTGGCTGTAAAGCGCTTTGAGATGTGTGGTGGTCATGAAAGGCGCTGTAGAAATGCACGTCCTTTTTCTATCAACTCTTAATCATCTTAAACACCTCAATGAGATCATCCCTTAATCTATATTCAAGGGAATACTAGCGCAGTGTGTACAACTTTATATAAACTCTATCGCTCTTCCTGACATCACTTGCCTTTACCCAGTTTCTACCTATATCCCCATATTCTGCTGCATCTTAAACCAGTGTTGCAGCTTAACTTTAATCCACTTGGTATCTTGTGCACTCTTTTTTATTAATTCCCGGGATGTGGATGTTGCTGGAAAGGCAGGCATTTATTGCCCATCCCTAATTGCCCCTTGAGAAGGTGGTGGTGAGCCGCCATTTCAGAGGGCAGTTAAGAGTCGACCACATTGGTGTGGGTCTGGAGTCACATACAGGCCAGACCGGGTAAGGACAGCAGATTTCCTTCCCTAAAAGGACATTAGTGAACCAGATGGGTTTTTGCAATAAGACGGTAGTTGCATGGTCACCATTACTGCTACTAGTTTTGTTATTCCACATTTATTTATTTAACCTGAATTTAAATTCCCCAGCTGCTGTGGCAGGATTTGAACTCGCGTCTACCGGATCATTAGTCCAGTAACGTAACCACTATGCTACTGTATCCCTGAGCTTCTAAAAGGTCCTCTCTCTGCCTTTTTTCGTAAGGACCGAAGGGCAAGTTCTTCTGTTCCAGGGACCAGCCTCAGGGCTTTGCCCACAGAACTTGCGCTTTAGAAACATAGGAGTAGGCCATTCAGCCCTTCGAGCCTGCTCCACCATTCAACGAGATCATGGCTGATCATCCAAACCCTAGCACCCGGTCCCTACACCGACAGCCATCCCACCCAAGCCCTAACCCCGTAACCCCACATATTTAATCCCCCCTAACACTAAGGGCCAATTTTTTTTTATCATGGCCAATCAACCTAACCCGCACATCTTTGGACTGTGGGAGGAAACCGGAGCACCCGGAGGAAACCCACGCAAACACGGGGAGAATGTGCAAACTGCACACAGACAGTCACCCGAGGCCGGATTTGAACCCGGGTCCCTGGCGCTGTGAGGCAACAGTGCTAACCACTATGCCACTGTGCTGCCCTTTGAGGGTCATCACCGAGCACAACGCTCAAGGTGCGGCCTCGACTGTTGCAGTCTGCGCTGACACTTGAACTCGGGCTTCCTGAATGAACAACAGGTTTTTTTGGGGGGCGGGGGGACTCACATTGGCCTGTTCCTTCCCCTGCTCTTGCTAATCAACTGAGTGGCCACGGTTTAGACTGGACTTAACTGTGAATGCAGTCTAACCTGTTGACTGTTCCAGCCAGTGGAATGAGTTCTTCAGTTTACAGCGCAGAACATCAATTTACACCTGGACTTTGGTTTAAGTGGATAACAATAACTTGCATTGATAGTGTCTCGGACTGAGTAAAGCGTTCAAAGGAGCGTTATCAGAAAAAACTTGACACCGAGTCAAAGAGGTAGGTTTTAAGTAAAAACAAGATGCTGGAAATACTCAGCAGGTCAGACAGTGTCCAGGGAGTGAGAAGCAGAGTTAACGTTTCAGGTTGATGACCTTTCATCAGATGCGATTTCCAGCATCCGCAGTATTTTGCTTTTGTAGGTAGGTTTTAAGGAGCGTCTTAAAGGAAGAGAGAGGTGGAAAGGTTACGGGAGGGAATTCCAGAGCTTAGGGCCTAGGCAGCTGAAGGCACGGCCGCCAATGTTGGAGATAAGAAAATAAGGGATGCACAAGAGGCCAGAATTGGAGGAACGCAGAGATCGTGGAGGGCTGGAGGAAGTGTACAGAGATAGGGAGGGGGCGAGGCCATGGAGGGACTTGAAAACCAGGATGAAAATTTTAATATCGAGGTGTTGCTGGACCAGGAGCCATTGTAGGTCAGTGAGCACAGGGGTAATGGGTGAACAGGAGTTAGGATACAGGCGATATTTGGATGAGCTGAAGTTTACGGAGGGTGTATGTTGGGAGGCTGGCCAGGACAGCATTGGAATAGTCCCATTTTTCCATCCTTGTTGGTGTTTTGTCAGTTCTCTCAAATGATGCACTGCTTGGAAATGTTACATTTGTCACACTGGAACAATTCTGTCCTGCTTGGAGGAGCCCCCCCCCCCCCCCTGTTGCCCAGTCACCGCACTGATGCCAGCCAAGCAGGGGACCAGTCTGTAGCTGCCCCTTTCCCAATGGAACGGTGCAAATGCTTCCACCAGATCCATGAAGCAGAGAAGGCTGCAGGACAGGGATACATAAAGAAAGAAGAAAAAGAACTTGCATTTATACAGCACCTTCCACGACCTCAGGCTGTCCCAAAGTGCTTTGCAGCCAATGAAGTACTTATGAAGCGTAGTCACTGTTGTCGGAAACGCGGCAGGTGATTTTGCGCACAGCAAGCTCCCACAGACGCTATAGTGATAATGGCCAGATCATCAGTTTTATTGAGTGATGTTGGCTGAGGGATAAGTATTGGCCGGGACACATGACCAGGGTTCCTGCTCCTGGTGTCCATTGATCCCTAATGGAAGGGCTGACGTGCGGATATTGGGTGAGGACGGGAGCAGTCTCAGCTATGATGCTGTTTCAATAATCAAATATCCTGCTGCCACCCAGTATCCAGGCTCTCTCTCACTGAGAGTGGCCACTTGGGTGTAGTAAAGGAGGGTTGTTGATCCTGGGGAACTGTGCTCTGCTATTCGGCACTGGTTTTGTGAGAGGTGCGGGAAGAGAGCGCTAATGGGAAGGAGTATTAGGAGGGGACAGGGAAAATGTTCAACCCCCAACCCCTCAGGGACAAGTGCAAATACAGCCCAGCCTGATCAACATATCTCTGTCAGCTTAAAAATTGAGGGGGCTTGGGGCAATCTTGAGCCCATTCCTAAATAACAACAGAGAATGCTGGAAAAACTCAGCAGGTCAGGCAACATCCGTGGAGAGAAATTTGAGTTGACGTTTCGGGTTGAAACCCTTCTTCAAAACATAGAAGATAGGAGCAGGAGTAGGCCATTCGGCCCTTCGAGCCTACTCCGCCATTCAACGAGATCATGGCTGATCATCCAAACCCTAGCACCCGGTCCCTACACCGACAGCCATCCCACCCAAGCCCTATCCCCGTAACCCCACGTATTTAATCCCCCCTAACACTAAGGGCCAATTTTTATCATGGCCAATCAACCTAACCCGCACATCTTTGGACTGTGGGAGGAAACCGGAGCACCCGGAGGAAACCCATGCAAACACGGGGAGAATGTGCAAACTCCACACAGACAGTCACCCGAGGCCGGATTTGAACCCGGGTCCCTGGCGCTGTGAGGCAACAGTGCTAACCACTATGCCACCGTGCTGCAAAACTGGAAAGAAAATAAAAAGATCGAAGGCAAAGCTGCGATCGAACAAAAGAAGAAAAGACAATAAAAGGTATGCGAAGCCAGATGAGATGGTAATGGGCCCGTGGAGACAAAAGGCAGCTGAGATTAGGTGTGAAGTGTACTGGCAGGATAAGGACAGCTGCCAGGTGAGCGAGAGAAACAAGGAAAGGCGGGGGGGGGGGGGGGGGAGAAAAAAAGGACCCAAAACAAAGGGGTGGAAAAAATTAAAAGGAAAGAAGTGATAGGGGCCGAGGTTATGATCTGAAATTATTGAACTCGATATTGAGTCCGGAAGGCTGCAAAGTGCCTAATCGGAAGATGATTTGCTGTTCCTCGAGTTTACGTTGAGCTTCCGTGGAACAATGCAAGAGGCCAAGGACGGTGAGGTCCGAGTGGGAATGGGGCGGTGAATTAAAATGACAGGCGACCGGAAGCTCGGGGTCACCCTTACGGACTGAATGGAGGTGTTCCGCAAAGCGGTCGCCCAATCTGCGTTTGGTCTCCCCAATGTAGAGGAGACCACATCGTGAGCAGCGAATACAGTATACTAGATTGCAAGAAGTACAAGTGAATCGCTGTTTCACCTGGAAGGGGTCCGCATGAATGATCTGGCACTTTCCTATCAATCTCAGGTGATTTTGATGATCTGTCACTCTGGTACAGTGTGTGGGGGCCCATGGGTTACTGCTCTGGGAGTAGGATGATATCACAGTCTGGAGACTGTTTTACCATGCTTTAGGTGTCAGCCTTGGCTCAGGCAGCAGCACTTTCGCCTCTGAGCGTGGGCTCAAGCCCAACTCCAGAGACTTACAGGAACAGGTGCAGGACATTCAGCCCCTCGATTCCTTTATCGTTTTCAATACCTCCATTAGATCGCCCCTCAACCTTCTAAACTCAAGTGAATACATCCCAAGTTTATGCAACCAGACCTTAATTAAACCCTTTTAGCCTCGGTATCATTCTGGTGAATCTGCGCTGCACCCCCTCCAAGGCCAATATATCCTTCCTGAGGTACGGTGCCCAGAACTGAACGCAGTTAATCCCGATGGGGCCTCACCAAGGCTTCCGTACAACTGAAGCATAACTTCCCCACTTTAGTAATACAACTCCCTTGAGATAAAGGCTGACATTCCATTAGCTTTTGTGATTTACTTTCTGCACCTGCGCTCCAGCTTTTAGTACACTTGGATACCCAAATTGGTTTGTTCCGCCACAGTCCCTGGGTTCTTGCCATGAAGAAGACATTCTGTTTTGGCTCTCTCCGATCCAATGTAGATGACCTCACACTTCCCCACATTGAGCGCCATCTGCCATAGTTTTGCCCACTCGCTCTGTCTATATCACTTTGTAACTTCTTTGTGCCTCCCAACTTATCAGCTGCAAACTTGAATATAAAACTCTGGTCCTTCACCGAACTCATTAATAAATATGATGAAAAGCAGAGGCCCCAGTACAGATCCCTGAGGAACACCACTTGTCACATCCCGCCAATCACGGAAGGGTCTCTTTAACCCTACTCTCTCTCCTACATCCCAACCAATTGCCAACCCACGTCACAAGGTTGCCACCAATTTTCAGACGCTTTCATTTTGGCTGATAATTTCTTGTGCAGAGTTTGAGCGCATAATCTAGGCTGACACTTCAGGGCAGGACTGAGGGAGTCCTGCCCTGTCAGAGGTGCCAGCTTTCTGTGGAGCCGTTAAGCCGAGGCCCCGACTGCCCTCTCAGGTGGATGCAAAAGATATCACGGCCACTATTGGAAGAGCGGTGTTCTGGCCAGTATTTATCCCTCGACCATAGAATCATAGAAATTTATGGCACAGAAGGAGGCCATTCGGCCCATCGTGTCTGTGATGGCCAAAAAAGAGCCATCCAGCCTAATCCCACTTTCCCGCTCTTGGTCCATAGCCTTGCAGGTTACGGCACTTCAAGTACATATCCAAGTACTTTTTAAATGCGATGAGGGTTTCTGCCTCTACCAACCTTTCAGGCAGTGAGTCCCAGACCCCCAACACCCTCTGGGTGAAAAAAGTTCTCCTCAACTGCCCACTAATCTTTTTTTAACTCATTCACGGGATGTGGTCATTGCTGGCAAGGCCAGCATTTATTGCCCATCCCTAATTGCCCTTGAGAAGGTGAGCCTTCTTGAACCGCTGCAGTCCATGTGCTGAAGATACTCCCACAGTGCTGTTAGGGAGGGAGTTCCAGGATTTTGATCCAGCGACGATGAAGGAACGGCCGATGTATTTCCAAGTCTGGATGGTGTGGAACTTGGAGGTGGTGGTGTTCCCCTGCGCCTGCTGCCCTTGTCCTTCTAGGTGGTAGAGGTCGCGGGTTTGGGAGGTGCTGCCAAAGAAGCCTTGGCGAGTTGCTGCAGTGCATCTTGTAGATGGTACACACTGCAGCCACGGTGCGCCGGTGGTGGAGGGAGTGAACGTTTAATGTGGTAGATGGGGTGCCAATCAAGTGGGCTACTTTGTCCTGGATGGTGTTGAGCTTCTTGAGTTGTTAGAGCTGCACTCATCCAGGCAAATGGAAAGTATTCCATCACACTCCTGCCTTATAGATGGTGGAAAGGCTTTGGGGAGTCAGGAGGTGAGACACTCGCTGGAGAATACCCAGCCTCTGACCTGCTCTTGTAGCCACAGTATTTATGTGCCTGGTCCAGTTAAGTTTCTGGTCAATGGTGACCCCCCAGGATGTTGATGGTGGGGGATTTGGTGATGGTAATGCCGTTGAATGTCAAGGGGCGGTGGTTGGACTCTCACTTGTTGGAGATGGTCATTGCCTGGTGCGAATGTTACTTGCCACTTAACAGTCCAAGCCTGAATGTTGTCCAGGTCTTGTTGCATGCGGGCATGGACTGCTTCATTATCTGAGGAGTTGCGAATGGAACTGAACACTGTGCAATCATCAGCGAACAGCCCCATTTCTGACCTTATGATGGAGGGAAGTTCATTGATGAAGCAGCTGAATATAGTTGGGCTTAGGACACTGCCCTGAGGAACTCGTACAGCGATGTCCTGGGTCTGAGATGATTGACCTCCAACAACCACAACCATCTACAAAAGCATAATACTGCGGATGCTGGAAATCTGAAATAAAAACAGAAAATGCTGGAAATACTCAACAGGTCAGGCAGCATCGGTGGAGAGAGAAGCAGTTAATGTTTCAGGTCGATGACCCTTCATCAGAACTGGAAAAAGTTGGAGGTGGAACAGATTTTTAAGCATGTGTAGGGGCAGGGAAAAGGGGGAGGGGAGGAAAGAACAAAAGGGAAGGTCTGTGATAGGATGGAAGGCAGGAGAGATTAAAAGACAAAAAGGATGATGGTGCGAGGCAAAAGGAGATGGTAATAGGACAAGTTAAAAAGCAAAAGATGACTAGATGAAGTGTAAATGGCAATGGCAGAATGATCGATAGCTGCCATGTAAGAGAGAGAAAAAAAATGAAAAAAAGATGGGGGCGGGGTTATGGTCTGAAATTGTTGAACTCGATGTTGAGTCCGGAAGGCTGTAAAGTGCCTAATCGAAAGATGAGGTGCTGTTCCTCGAGCTTACGTTGAGCTTCATTGGAACAGTGTAAGAGGCCAAGGACGGAGAGGTCAGAGTGGGAGTGGAGCGGAGAATTAAAGTGACAGGCGACTGGAACCTCGGGGTCACCCTTACGGACTGAACAGAGGTGTTCCGCAAAGTGGCCACCCAATCTGTGTTTGGTCTCCCCAATGTAGAGGAGACCACATCGTGAGCAGCGAATACAGTATACTAAATTGCAAGAAGTACAAGTGAATCACTGTTTCACTTGGAAGGGGTGTTTGGGGCCCTGGACAGTGGGAAGGGAGGAGGTAAAAGGGCAGGTGTTGACCAGGTAAGGCCTCAGGGCGTCGGTGGGAACTCAGCAGCAGCAGCGGGGCTATAAAAGTCCCAGAGACCAGGTAAGGCCTCAGTGCGTCGGCGGGAACTCAGCGGCAGCAGCGGGGCTATAAAAGTCCCAGAGACCAGGTAAGGCCTCAGTGCGTCAGCGGGAACTCAGCGGCAGCAGCGGGGCTATAAAAGTCCCAGAGACCAGGTAAAGCCTCAGTGCGTCGGCGGGAACTCAGCGGCAGAGCGGGGCTATAAATCCCAGAGACCAGGTAAGGCCTCAGTGCGTCGGCGGGAACTCAGCGGCAGCAGCGGGGCTATAAAAGGCCCCAGAGACCAGGTAAGGCCTCAGTGCGTCGGCGGGAACTCAGCGGCAGAGCGGGGCTATAAAAGGCCCCAGAGACCAGGTAAGGCCTCAGTGCGTCGGCGGGAACTCAGCGGCAGAGCGGGGCTATAAAAGTCCCAGAGACCAGGTAAGGCCTCACAGCGTCGGCGGGAACTCAGCGGCAGCAGCGGGGCTATAAATCCCAGAGACCAGGCAAGGTTTACCAGTCTCCAGTCTGGGAACTCGGAGGGAAGGAGAGAGGTAAAAAGTAATCCAAGTGTGACGTCACCAGAAAGCGGGTAAGTGATTGGTTGGTAAGTATTTCTCCCTTTTTAAGCTTAAATCTCTTTGGTTTATAGTTCCTAAGGTGTCATATTCACCATCTAGAATTGGGGCAGAGGGTATTTAAGAATAATATTAATAAATTTAATTAATTACATAGAATGGGAGATCAGGTGATGTGTTGCTGCTGCAATATGTGGGAGCTGGTGGACACCATTGATGCTCACGGTGATCACATTTGCAGTAAGTGTTGGCTGCTCGAGGAATTCTGTCTCCGTGTTGAAGAGCTGGAGTCCGAGCTTCAAACACTGAGACACATCAGGGAGGGGGAGAGTTACCTGGACTCTGTGTATCACGAAGTATTCACACCAATTAGATTAATTAATTCAGATGTAGACCGTGGCCAGGGTCAGGATGGTGTGACTAGAAGTGAGGCAGGTACGGGGATCCAGGAGGTAGTGTTGGAGGAGCCGCAGCCCTTGCACTTGTCCAACAGGTTCGAGGCTCTTACTCCCTGTGAGGATGGGAACAGGGACTGCGGGGAGGATGAGCAACCTGGCCACAGCACCGTGGAGCGGGGGGCCATTCAAGTGGGGGGAGTTAAAAGAAATGTTGTAGTGGTAGGGGATAGTATCGTTAGGGGGATAGATAGAGTTCTTTGCAGCCGAGAGCGAGAGTCCCGAAGGCTGTGTTGCCTGCCCGGTGCCAGGGTTAAGGACATCTCCTCTGGACTGGAGAGAAACTTGGAGTGGGAGGGGGAGGATCCAGTTGTCGTGGTCCATGTTGGTACCAATGACATAGATAGGACAAGGAAGGAGGTTCTGCTGAGGGAGTTTGAGCAGCTAGGGGCCAAATTAAAAAGCAGTACCACAAGGGTAATAATCCTGAGCCACGAGCGAATTTGGCTAGGACAAATAAAATTAGAGAGTTAAATGCGTGGCTCAAAGACTGGTGTGGGAGAAATGGGTTTTGCTTCCTGGGACACTGGCACCAGCACTGGGGCAGGAGGGAGCTGTTCCGTTGGGACGGTCTTCACTTGGCCAGTGCTGGGAATAGAGTCCTGGCGGATCATATAACTAGGGCTGTAGAGAGGGCTTTAAACTAACTAGTTGGGGGGAGGTTCCTAGAGAGCAAATAATAAAAATGACAACAGAGAAGGTCATAGACTTAGGTAGCAGTGGGGAAATTAAAAACCAGAGCGTGTCAGGAAGGGGCAGAAGGTATGGAGTAAAAGGTAAAGTAATAAAAAGGGCAAAAGCAGGAACTAAGTGTCACAAAACATATTTGAAAGTTCTCTATCTGAATGCACGTAGCATTCGTAACAAAATAGACGAGTTAATGGCACAAATAACTACATATGGGTATGATCTTGTGGCCATTACAGAAACATGGCTGCAGGGTGACAATGCCTGGGAATTAAACATACCAGGTTATTTAACGATTAGGAAGGACAGGCAGACAGGAAGGGGAGGTGGGGTGGCTATGTTAATAAAGGAAGGAATCACTGTAATACAGAGAAATGATATTGGGTCAAAAGATCAGGATAATGAAACAGTTTGGGTGGAGGTAAGGAATAATAAGGGGAAAAAAACACTAGTGGGCGTAGTCTATAGGCCTCCGAACAGTGGCAACTCTGTTGGACGGAGTATCAATCAGGAAATAGTTGAGGCTTGTAATAAGGGAGCATCTATAATTATGGGGGATTTTAACTATCATATTAATTGGACAAATCAAATTGGGCAGGGCTGCCTTGAGGATGAGTTCATTGAGTGTATTAGGGATGGGTTTCTTGAGCAGTATGTAACTGAACCAACCAGGGGGCAAGCAACCTTAGATCTGGTCCTGTGTAACGAGACAGGATTAATTAAAAATGTCCTAGTAAAAGATCCCCTTGGAATTGTTAAGTCCGTGAATGATTTAGACACGGACTAGCAGGAGTGAAAACAAACAGATGTTTACTGGTGAAAGTCCATAACGAAACTAAACAACAGAGGCTCTCTAGCACCTTTTATACAGGGGTGGTCACTGCCGGTACTGCAGTCTGAGACCAGTTATTCTCTTAAAGGTACATACACAACAATTCCTCCCCTTTTAGATAAACAGTACATAACATTCATTTAACAACTAAATGATAACGAATTACAATCACAATTACTGTTACTAGATACAGCGGTTAAGTTTAAGCAATTATAAGTTCAGTCTTTGAGGAGGCTTCCTGATTCTGTCTGGATAACGCCTCTTTGGGGTAACAGGTTCTTCTGGCAATGTTGAGTTGGAATCAATGTCGTTGTTTGGTTCATCTACTTCCAATATTACCGGTTCTGCGGTAGCTGCAACTGGAACGTCGATTTCATTACCAGGTGTATCAGATCGTGGTGTGGAGTTGACGTTTTCCAGTGACTCTAGAATCTGGTCAGCAGGACGTCTTACAATGCTCTCCCCAACGTCCACGGTATACATGAGAGGTCCTTGTCGTGTACAAATCGTTCCTGGCTGCCATTTCTCAGTGCAGTAGTCCTGGGCCAAAACTGGTTGACCTATCTTAAAACTCCTAGTCGGCCTTTCATTCATATTCTGAAACTGCCTGTTCTCCACATCTCTTCGGACGTTTGGCTTAACCAAATCCAAGCGGCATCGTAGTCTTCGATTGAAGAACATCATGGCTGGAGTTTGGTTGGTAACTGCATGTGTTGCATTCCGGTAGGCAAACAAGAAGTTGTCCACCTTGTGTTGTAGGGGTATATCTTCATTACACATTGCCTTGATAGCCTTCTTGAATGTTTGGACAAACCTCTCAGCCAATCCATTAGTGGCTGGATGATATGGGGCAGATGTGTAATGCTTAACACCATTGTTCTTTAAGAACCTCCGGAACTCTTCAGACACAAACTGTGGTCCATTGTCAGAGCAAATCTGTTCAGGCAGCCCATTCCTGGCGAATATGGTTCGTAAAACTGTGATAGTTTTTTCCGTGGTGGTTGAGGACATTTTTATTACCTCTGGCCACTTTGAATGTGCATCCACCGCAATTAAAAACATCGAGTCCATGAAGGGACCAGCAAAATCAATGTGCACCCTTTGCCATGGAGATGAGGGCCACTCCCATGGATGCAGAGGAGCTTGTGGTGGGGCGTTTTGGACCTTCTGGCATCCTGCATAGCTCTTGGTCATCTCTTCGATTTCTCTATCGATTCCCGGCCACCACACAAACGCTCTGGCTAAGCTCTTCATTTTTACCCCACCCAGATGACCCTCATGAAGCTCATTGAGCACTCTATCCATCAACTTAGGTGGAATTACTACTCTGGATCCACACATCAAGGTTCCTCTGCACACTGACAGCTGTTCTCTTCTCGGTGAGAATGCTGGCAGCAGTGGTTCGCCATGTGCTGGCCATCCCTTCACCGTTAAATCATAGACCCGTGATAGTGTCGGGTCATTCCGTGTTTCCTTTTCTATGTTTGCATTCGTCACAGGGAGACATTCGACTATGGTCAAGTGGAATAACTCCATTGGATCCACTGCAAGGTCTTCTTCTTACACCGTCGGCAACGGTAGACATGACAATCCATCAGCATTTCCATGCTGTTTAGTTCCTTTGTACTCGATGTCATATTGGTGTGCCCCTAGGAAAAGGGACCATCTCTGCAGCCGTTGTGCTGTCATTATCGGTACGCCCTTCTGAGGGTTGAAAATGGAGACGAGGCTGATGATCGGTTAGTAGAGTAAATTTTTGACCGTGCAGATAGTGATTGAACTTCTTCACCCCCCACACTAGGCTGAGGGCCTCTCTGTCAATCTGGGCGTAGTTACGCTCGGCAGAAGTTAACGAGCGTGACGCAAAAGCTATCGGCCTCTCCAAACCATCAAGGAATTTATGTGACAGTACCGCCCCAATGCCGTAGGGAGACGCATCACACGCCAGCCTGATTGGCAGTGCTGGGTTGTAGTGAGCCAATACTTCCTTCGAAGTGATTAAGTCCTTACTCTTCTGAAAAGCACGTTTACAATCATCGCTCCATTTCCATGCTACCCCCGTTCGTAGCAGGCCGTTCAGTGGGTGCAGAATTGTCGACAAATTCGGCAAAAACTTATGATAGTAATTCACCAACCCGAGGAATGACCTCAGTTGCGACACATTTTCAGGCGCTGGGGCCTTAACAACCGCTTCAATTTTGTCAGGGGACTTATGTAACCCCTCTTCATCAATCACGTGGCCACAATACGATATCTGTTTCTTTAAAAATTCGCACTTGGGGCGGTTGGCTCACAGCCCATGTTCCCGTAGTCTAGTGAGCACCTGTTCTAGGTTGTTAAGGTGTTCACTGTCATCTTCACCTGTTACAAGGATGTCGTCCAAGTAACACTGAGTCCCCGGAATCCCTTGCAGGACTTGTTCCATCGCTCTTTGCCATATCGCCGGAGCCGATGCTACTCCGAATACCAATCGATGATACTGGTAAAGACCTTTGTGAGTGTTTATCGTGAGATACTTCCTAGAGGACTCCTCAACCTCCATCTGCAAATATGCTTGTGCTAGGTCAATTTTTGTAAAACGCTTCCCTCCAGACAGTGAGGCGAAGATGTCTTCTATCCTTGGAAGAGGATATTGTACTGTGTGAAGGACAGGGTTCACCGTCACCTTGAAATCCCCACAGATGCGAATCTTCCTTGGCTCTCCGGACTTATTGCTTAACGTTTTCTTCATGACAGGAACGATGGGTGTCGCCCACTCGCTCCAGTCAACCTTAGACAACACACCCGCCTTCTCCAGATTCTCCAGCTCTGCCTCGACGGATGGGCGAATTGCATATGGTACCGGTCTCGCTTTGAAAAACTTGGGAACTGCATTCTCTTCTATTTTTAACGAGGCGGTTATGCCTTTAAGCGTGCCCAGTTCTTGTTGAAATACCTCTTTGGCGTTAGCTAAGATTGTTGACAATCGTCCAGGAGTGACGTCTTCATCTTTTTTACCATCCACCGTCATTGCATGAATGGAATGCCAATCTAAGTTTATCTTCCTGATCCATTCCCGTCCCAATAACGGTGGTCCACCATTTGGCAGTATGTAGAGATACAATTTCCGTATTTTCTTGCCATTGTACTTGACAGGCACCCTTATTTTTCCTCTGGGGTATACTTTTTGCCCCGTATACGTCGTCAAGGCGATGGATGTCTCTCTCAAGGGTATGTGTGAAAATAGCCGCTCGTAATCTCGTCGATTCATACGGTTAGCGCTGATCCTGTATCCAATTCCATTTTAACTTGGGACCCTGCTATCGTGAGAGTGACCCAAATGGTTCAGTGATCCTCTTTTGCGATTACATTGTGAAGTTTGAGACAGCTTAGTCTCCTGTTTCCGGATTCACTATCGCTCATCTGGTCTTTGGAACTACTGTCCGTCATCTTTTGTACTTTCTTGTACGGTTCCTTAGTAGCCTTTTTGTTGTCGCTGGTCTTCTTCCCAGACCTACAAACTCGTGCAATGTGTCCAATCTTCCCGCATTGTCTGCATATTTTGTCTTTGGACCAGCAGTCCTTCTGGTCATGGTTAGTTCTGCTGCAGCGATAACATTTTGCAAATCCCCGTGTCATTTCGTGGGTGCCGTATTCCTGTGGTTTTTGTTGAATTTCTGCAGCTCCCCTGGCTGCTGCTTCATACGATACTGCCACGCTGAAAGCCTTATCTAGCGTCAGCTCTTTTTCTGCGAGTAACTTCTTCTGTGTTCCTTCACTCAGGAGTCCACAGACAAATTTGTCCCGTAGGGTATCTGCCAGTCCTGCTCCGAACTGGCAGTGCTTTGATAGCTTGCATAGTTCCGTAAGATACTCAGCATTGCTCTCATCTTTGTGCTAAGTTCTCCTGTGGAATTTAAATATTTCTGCTATCAACAGCGGTGCAGGGTTTAAGTGCTCCTGTAGAACAGCAACAATTTTGTTAAAACTCTTCGCCTTCGGTTTGGCTGGAGTAATCAGATCCCGCAATAGGCCGTACGTTCTAGCGCCCGTTAAGTTTAGCAATATTGATGCCTTTTTCCCCTCCGCTATTTCATTTGCCTCGAAATATACCTTGACTCTTTCCACATACGTGGTCCAGTCCTCTAATGTATTATCAAAAGCAGTGATACAGCCAGACTTCGGCATCTTGCAAATCTAAAATGGCGCCTCCCGCGCTTTGCCTTCTTCTCCGATTTAACAAAATGGCGCCTCCCGCGCTTTGTCTTCTTCCCCGCTGTTGTTAGCGCTGCTTTCCACGGTTTCTTGCGCGTATTCTTTTTCTTTTATTATTTTCCCGTCGTGGAGCGGACCCTCTGGGACACTTCCCTCCCTCTTCTGAGGTCCGAACGCTGCCCAGCTTCGAAACACCGGCCGCGCCCTGTATGCTCCACCCTCTCTCTCTCTCTTTGCTTCCCGACTCGCTGCCCGGCCCCGTTGAAAAGCCACCCGATCGAGCTTCAGCCCGCCGCAGCCCAGGAAGGATCAGAGCACTACCTGCCACCAGCGCGATTAGCTGGGAAACCACGGACCGAGGAACCCAGCCTGGCTCTGGAAAGTCGCTCCTGCAAAGCCTTGAACCCGATGATTGATGGCCGACGCCCGTTTCTCGAGTTCCAATGGACTCTATTTTTTTTTTCTTTCTTCTGGCTCCAACCTTCAACAACGTCGTCGGAGCTGCTGCCGAGTTGCAGGTAAGTACGTTTCTTACTCGTCACCAGAGTTAAGTCCGTGAATGATTTAGACACGGACTAGCAGGAGTGAAAACAAACAGATGTTTACTGGTGAAAGTCCATAACGAAACTAAACAACAGAGGCTCTCTAGCGCCTTTTATACAGGGGTGGTCACTGCCGGTACTGCAGTCTGAGACCAGTTATTCTCTTAAAGGTACATACACAACAGGAATGAGTGACCATAACATGGTTGAATTCCATATTCAATTAGAGGGTGAGAAGGTTGGATCTCAAACAAGCGTGCTAAGCTTGAATAAAGGAGACTATGAAGGTATGAGAGTGGAATTGAGTAGAGTGGATTGGGAAAATAGATTAAAGGGTAAGACGATACATGATCAGTGGTGTACATTTAAGGAGTTATTTTACAACTTCCAAAAAATATATATTCCACTGAGAAGAAAAGGGTGTAAAAGAAAAGACAGCCATCCGTGGCTAAGTAAAGAAATTAAGGATAGTATTCGACTAAAAACAAGGGCATATAAGGTAGCCAAATCTAGTGGGAGGATAGAGGATTGGGAAAACTTTAAAAGACAGCAAAAAATAACAAAAAGATTGATTAAGAAAGGGAAGATAGATTTTGAAAGTAAATTAGCAAAAAATATAAAAACAGATAGTAAGAGTTTTTATAGTTATTGTAATGAAATCTGTTTGTCTTGCCTGTATTTGTTTGCACTCATGTATATTACCCTCCCCCACACGGTGTATAGTTTCACTTCCTCTTCCCTGACTAACCTGGAAGGTGCCAGGTCTTGGCTCTTGGCTCCACCCCTGACTTCTCTTACTTAAAGATCCCAGGATCTGTATGACTCATTCCTGTGAGCCAGTCAGTGTGTTGAGATGTTAGCTCTGATCTTAGTGATTAAAAGCCAACTTGTTAAAGTCTATAACTTCTAGTTTTGTGGTTATTGAAGGCACATCAGTTATATAAAAAGAAAAAGGGTGGCTAAAGTAAATGTTGGTCCCTTAGAGGATGAGACCGGGAAATTAATGGTGGGAAATATGGAGATGGCAAAAACACTGAATGAATATTTTACATCAGTCTTTACAGTAGAAGACACTAAGAATATCCCAACACTGGACAAACAGGGGGCTAAAGGGGGGGAGGAGCTAAACACAATCAAAATCACTAAGGAAGTGGTACTCGGTAAAATAATGGGGCTCAAGGCGGATAAATCACCTGGACCTGATGGCTTACATCCTAGGGTCTTGAGGGAAGTGGCGGTAGGGATTGTGGATGCATTGGTAATAATTTTCCAAAACTCCCTGGACTCGGCAAAGGTCCCGGCAGACTGGAAAACTGCTAATGTAACACCCTTATTTAAAAAGGGCAGTAGACAGAAGGCTGGAAACTATAGACCGGTTAGCCTAACATCTGTGGTAGGTAACATTTTGGAGTCCATTATTAAGGAGACAGTAACAGGACATTTGGATAATCATAATTTAATAGGACAAAGTCAGCATGGTTTTATGAAGGTTTGACAAATTTGCTGGAGTTCTTTGAGGAAGTAACATATAGGGTGGATAAAGGGGAACCAGTGGACGTAGTGTATTTAGACTTCCAAAAGGCATTTGACAAGGTGCCACACAAAAGATTATTGCTTAAGATAAAAAATCACGGGATTGGGGGTAATATTCTGGCATGGATAGAGGATTGGCTATCTAACAGAAGGCAGAGAGTTGGGATAAATGGTTCATTCTCAGACTGGCAATCAGTAACTAGTGGTGTTTCGCAGGGGTCAGTGCTGGGTCCCCAACTCTTTACAATCTATATTAACGATTTGGAGGAGGGGACTGAGTGTAACATATCAAAGTTTGCAGATGATACTAAGATGGGAGGGAAAGTAGTGAGTGAGGAGGACATAAAAAACCTGCAAGGGGACATAGACAGGCTAAGTAAGTGGGCAGAGATTTGGCAGATGGAATACAATACTGGAAAGTGTGAGGTTATGCACTTTGGCAGGAAAAATCGTAGAGCAAGTTATTATCTTAATGGCAAGAAACTGGAAAGTACTGAAGTACAAAGGGATCTGGGGGTCCTGGTGCACGAAACTCAAAAGGTTAGTATGCAGGTGCAGCAAGTGATTAAGAAGGCCAATGGAATGTTGGCTTTCATTGCTAGTGGGATAGAATATAAAAATAGGGAGGTATTGCTTCAGTTGTACAAGGTATTGGTGAGACCGCACCTGGAATACTGCGTACAGTTTTGGTGTCCATACTTAAGAAAGGACATACTTGCTCTCGAGTCAGTACAAAGAAGGTTCACTCGGTTAATCCTTGGGATGAGGGGATGGACATATGAGGAGAGGTTGAGTAGATTGGGACTCTACTCATTGGAGTTCAGAAGAATGAGAGGCGATCTTATTGAAACATATAAGATTGTGAAGGGGTTGGATCGGGTGGATGCGGGGAGGATGTTCCCGATGATGGGTGAAACTAGAACTAGGGGGCATAGTCTTAGAATAAGGGGCTACTCTTTCAAAACTGAGATGAGGAGGAACTACTTCACTCAGAGGGTGGTAGGTCCATGGAATATGCTGCCCCAAAAAGCTGTAGAAGCTATATCATTACATAAATTTAAAACAAAAATAGACAGTTTCCGAGAAGTAAAGGGAATTAAGGGTTACGGGGAGCGGGCAGGAATTTGGACATGAGTCTAGGTTCGGATCAGTCATGGCCCTGTGGGTAGCGGAGCGGGCCCAGGGGCCGTGTAGCCTGATCCTGCTCCTATTTCGTGTGTCTAATTCTGTTAGATTCAGGAGATGGTTCTGTGATAGTGGATTGGCGGTTAGGATCAGATCAGCCATGATCTTATTGAATGGCGGAGCAGGCTCGAGGGGCCGATTGGCCTACTCCTGCTCCTATTTCTTATGTTCTTATGTTCTTATCTCCTGTGCTTGCACGGGAAGGTGCCGGGTGAAGGGGAAGGGCTGTTGGGGGTGATAGAGGAGTGGACCAGGGTGTTGCGGAGGGAACGATCGCTTCGGAATGCTGAAAGGGGAGGGGAGGGGAAGATCTGTTTGGTGGTGGGATCATGCTGGAGGTGGTGGAAATGGCGGAGGATGATCCATTGAATGTGGAGGCTGGTGGGGTGAAAGGTGAGGACAAGGGGAACCCTATCGTGGTTCCGGGAGGGAGGGGAAGTGGTGAGAGCAGAAGTGCGGGAAATAGAATGGACACGGTCGAGGGCCATGTCAACCACAGTACAGGGGAATCCTCAGTTGAGGAAAAAGGGAGACATGTTGGAAGCACTAGTATGGAAGATGGCATTGTCAGAGCAGATGCGACGGAGACGGAGAAACTGGGAGAATGGAATAGAGTCCTTACAGGAGGCAGGGTGGGAGGAAGTGTAGTCCAGGCAGCTGTGGGAGTCAGTGGGCTTGTAGTGAATGTTGGTCGATAGCCTATCCCCAGAGATGGAGACAGAGAAGTTGAGTGTTGTGTCTCAAGGGGTTTTATACCCTTACCTATGTAACAATTAAGAAGGACTCCGGGGTGGAGAGTTTAGTTAACGGCCATTTTATTTACAATGTGCTTCTTCACTCAATGCACTACATTTCCCATAGTGCATTGCAAATCACCACTGCGGTATCCCATGTGGGACAATTCTAATACACATTCAAAATACACAACATATTTCCTCCCACTTTGGAAGAGAGGGTAGACTGCCTCCACATTCCGCTAACCCTGGGGATTATTCTGCCCCATGCACACAGGTTAGCACTAACCTGCCTTTCTCTTTGGGGGTAACGCCTAGTCTCAGGAGCAAGCTCTGGCTGGCTCTCCCGTGACCCTGCAGGCGTGGCTTCCTCCCTCGATGGCACAAGAGTGGATGGTGCCACCGTCTCAGGGTCGGACGACCAGTCCCTGCTGGAGCCCCCAGCAGGCCCTTGATCCTCTGTTTCTTGGGTTACCTGTGGCAACTGTCTTGGCAGTAACTGGTCTACATGCCGTCTCCATGTTCGGTCGTCTCCGGTGCAGACTCGGTATGAAACGGGGCCCGTTTTTTGAATGACCGTAGCCAGGACCCACCGCTCCGGGGTGGTGTAGTTACGCGCTAGGACTTTGCCCCCCACCACAAAGTGTCGTTCTTTGGACCTCTGAGCTCGTCTGCTGACTTGATCCTGCTGATTGGCATGCACCACTGCTTCTGTGGACGTTGGCCTCAGCAGGTCAAGGCGTGTCCGTAGCTGCCTTCCCATGAGTAGGTAAGCAGGAGATGCTCCAGTCGTAGCATGAGGCGTGTTTCGGTATTTCAGCAAGAAAGCATTCAGGCGCTACTTTAGAGGAGCATCACTTCTTGCGGCTTTCAACGCGCGTTTCAGCGTTCTGACAAATCTCTCCGCCAATCCATTCGTGGATGGATAAAGCACGGAGAACGCGTGCTGGATTCCATTGCTCTTGAGGAACTCCTCCATCTCCTGGGATGTGAACTGTGTTCCATTGTTGGTTACGATCTGCTCCGGCAGACCAAATCGCCCGAACATCTCTCAGAGTCTCGATGGTTTTCTCCGTAGTGGTAGTGGACATTACTGCAACCTCCGGCCATTTGGAATGGGAGTCCACCGCGACCAGAAACATCGCTCCTTCCACTGGTCCCGCGAAGTCCAGATGGATCCGTTGCCACGGTGTCGCCGGCCATTCCCATGGATGCAGTGGCGCTGCTCTTGGCTTATCCCTGGTTGTCTCGCATGATGGGCATGATTTCGCTTCAACTTCAATTTCATGATCCAGACCGGGCCACCAGAAGTAACTTTGTGCCAGCTCCTTCATCCGGACAATACCACAATGTCCTGAGTGCAGCTCGTCGAGGACATGTTTCCGTAGCTTTGGTGGTATGATCACTCGCATGCCCCAAAGGAGGCATCCTGACATGACAGACAACTCCTTCCCTCTTGACAGGTAAGGTAGGAGCTCAGGTGGTGCGTCTGACACCCGTGATCCGTCTCCTCGCATCACCCGATCCAGCACCTTGGATAGCGTAGGGTCCACTCTGGTCTCTTTCTTGACTTGCCGGGCCGTGACTGGCATTGCTCACCATGTCAAAGTAGAAAATCTTCTGCTCACAGCCTTCAGAGGGCACAGGCAGCGGAAGTCTTGACAATCCGTCCGCATTGCTATGTGCTGCTGACCTCTGGTACTTGATGTTGTAATTGTGAGCGCTTAACATCAGCGCCCAGCGCTGCATCCTGCACGCTGCCAGGGAGGGTATTCCTGTGTGTGGACCAAAGATCGATGTCAGAGGACGATGATCCGTCAGAAGGTGAATTTCCTTCTGAACAAGTAGTGATGGAACCTTTTGATTCCAAAGATGATGCCCAAAGCCTCTTTTTTGATCTGCGGGTATTTCACCTCCGCCTTGCTCAGGGACCTTGACGCGAATGCAATCGGCATCTCTTCGCCTGAGGGAAAGATGTGGGACACGACCGCGCCAGCGCCATAAGGCGACGTGTCACAGGCCAGCTGAATCTGCAACGACGGGTCAAAGTGCGTCAACACCCTGGGGTCAGTCAAAGCTGCTGTGGCTTTCTTGAATGCAGCTTCGCACTCCTTCGTCCACGCCCAGGCCTTGCCCTGACACAGCAACTCATGTAATGGCTTCAACAGTGATGCCAGCTGTGGAATAAACTTTCCGTAATAGTTCAGGAGGCCTAAGAATGACCGCAGCTGGCCGACATTTGTAGGTGCAGGAGCGTCGGCAATGGCTTTCACTTTCGACGGTGCTGTGTGTAGGCCGTCCGCGTCGATGACATGGCCTAGGTACTCCACTGATGGCTTGAAAAATTCGCATTTGTCCTTGCGAACGCATAAGCCATATTCTTCAAGTCTTCCCAGTGTCTTTGTCAGGTTCTGCAGATGCTCGTTGTCGTCCTTTCCTGTGACAAGGATATCGTCGAGATAACATTGTACCCCTGGAATGCCGCTTAAGATCTGGTCCATAGCCCGCTGAAACAATGCTGGTGCTGACGTTATACCAAAGGGTAGGCGGCAGTACCTGTAGAGGCCCTTGTGGGTGGTGATGGTGAGGTACTTCTGTGAGTCCTCTTCTACATGCATCTGCAAGTAGGCTTGGCATAGATCAATCTTGCTAAACTTCTGACCGCCTGCTAGACCCGCGAAAAGATCTTCAATGATGGGGAGGGGGTACTGTTCAGCTGAGAGCACAGGATTCACTGTTACTTTGAAATCTCCACATAAGCAAACCGCGCCATCACTCTTCATCACTGGTACCATGGGCGTGGCCCACTCACTGTGCGAAACCGGCACCAGGACCCCTATCTTGACCAGATGCTCCAGGTCAGCCTCCACCTTTGGTCTGAGGGCGTAGGGAACGTTCCTGGCCTTCAGGAATCGTGGCTGGCTGTTAGGCTTCACCTTGAGTTTGACCGTAATCCCCTTCATACTCCCCAATTCTCTGTCAAAGACAGCCGCATGCTTTGTCAACACTGCCGCTAGCCCCGCCTCTTCGACTGACACTGCATTCACTGTTTTCCAATCCAGATGAATTTTCTCCAACCATGGCCTGCCCATCAGGGATGGATAGTCACCCTTGACCACGTAAACTGGCAGCATCACGGTTTGTCCATTAAGCTCCACCTTGACCTCCGTCTTACCCAGCATTGGGACTGTTTCCCCAGTGTAGGTCTTTCAGATGAGCTTGGCCGGCGTCAGTGATAGGTGGTTCAGTTTTTCTTTGAATAACTTCTCTGAAATCAAGGACAAATGTAGAAAGTTACACAACACCTTAGGAGCAGCGCTCCGAAAGCTTGTGATTTCAAATAAAGCTGTTGGACTATAACCTGGTGTTGTGTAACTTCCTACATTTGTCCACCCCAGTCCAACTCCGGCATCTCCACACCATGAAATCAAGGAGACAGCGGCCCCCGTATCCAGCTCCATTTTGACCGGTATTCCCTCTAGTAGTGGAGTGACTCCATAGCCTGATGAGCCTCCATTCACCATTAACACATGGAGATTCAGCTCCCCATCAGAGTCTGTGTCACTGTCTTCCTGTTCTTGTTTCACCATGTGTAGATTTTTCTTTTTAGAACACCAGTTGGATGTGTTTCCTTGTTTGTTTTTGTGTGTCTCTGTGTAGGATTGTTTGCTTTGCCCTTTACACACACGTTCAATGTGTCCTTCCTTTTCACATTTCCAACAGGTCAGGTCTTTACACCAGCAGTCAGATGGCTGATGACCTGACCTTCCACATCTGTAACACTCTCTGGCGCCCCTTGCATGCTTATCCGGTGTAGCTGCTACCCTGTGCACTCTTGTTGCAGCCCCCAACAGCTGTGCATCTTTAGCTGCTAACTCCATAGACACAGTGTGGTAAACCACTGTTTGTATTCCACTGTGTACATGCCTGGACATGCCTCGGCTGACTCCTCCCACAAGTCCTAGTATAAAGGTGACTGCTCCCCAGCCCTTTGTATTTCTGGACCGGTCGACCACTCGAGGCAGACCTTCATTCTTTTGTTAATAAAAGCCTTTAGTTACTCTCTTAACTCTCAGTCTTTTATGAGTAATTGATAGCGCATCAATTTTATTAACAAAATTTTTATAATGGAGAAGATCCTCACACCAGCATGCCTGGACTTAGATCATCGGGAGGCGGACTCATCCACCAAGTTTACTCACTGGCTTAAGTGTTTCGAAAAATTCCTGACCGCCTCCGCAGCAATCAAATCGAGCGAGGACAAACTGGATGTCCTGACCTCCAAAGTGAACCACCGAGTGTACTCGGTCATCCAAGACGCGACCTCGTACGCGGACGCTATCAAGCTCCTCAAGGACCAGTACACGCGCCCAGTGAACGAAGTGTACGCCAGGCACCTTCTGGGGAGTCGTAAACAACAACCTGGGGAATCGACCGTGGAACACCTTCAGGCACTGTCTGTGCTTGGCCGGGCCTGTGGTTGTAAGGATGTAAAGGCCGCCGTGTACACAGAGGAACTTATCCGGGACGCTTTTGTAGCGGGCCACAGATCCAATTACACCCGACAGCGACTGTTGGAGCAGAGTGACCTCGACCTCAACAAGGCCTCTGAACTCGCACTATCATTGGATGCAGCCTACCGGGGCATGGATGCCTACTCCTCTGCACCGTGGACGCCGCGGGGAATGACAGCCTGGGACACGGTAGGACCGCCTCATAGCGCCGTGCCACCCCGGCCACACCCCAGCAACGGCCCAACTACCGCAGCAGTGTCCCAAGGCCAGACAGCAGTGCCCCAAGGCCAGAAATGCTACTTCTGTGGCCAGGCAAAACACCCCAGAGCGCGCTGCCCGGCGAAAAACGCGATCTGCTCGGGCTGCGGGAAGAAGGGACACTACGCTAACGTCTGCAGGGCCAAAGCCACCCCGAACCCCAGCAGCGCCGCGTGTGGGCCAGGCGGGCCGCCATCTTGGGCCTCCCCGGCCATGTGCGAACCACCGGTACAGCAGCCATTTTGGACGCCTCCAGCCACATGGGGATCATGGACGCCGCCATCTTGGACGACAGCCGGAACGCAGCAGGCCCCCAACACCGCTTCATCTGATACCCGCAGCGACACACCGACCCCTACGCTGGCATCCGTTACACTGGACCAAGCGAGACCGCACCAGCTGGCCAGTTCCACAATGGACATTAAGGTAAATGGCCACGATACAATCTGCCTTTTTGACTCTGGGAGCACGGAGAGCTTCATCCACCCCGACACGGTGCGGCGTTGCTCTCTCCCAGTCCTGCCTGCGCACCAGCAGATTTCTATGGCCTCCGAGTCCCAGTCGGCGGACATCGGCGGCTACTGCGTGGTGACACTCGTAGTAGACGGGACCGTGTACGATCATTTTAAACTTCTGGTCCTGCCCGACCTCTGCGCTGCCGTCCTGCTGGGGTTAGATTTTCAGTGCCACCTTAAAAGTGTTACGATGGCGTACGGTGGACCCCTACCCCCACTCACAGTCCGCAGCCAGCAGCTCCCAAATTGCCCGCCGCGCACCAGGTGCAACCTCTCCACACTCAGAGTCACCCCCCCCGCACTGTTTGCTAACCTCATCCCCGACTGTAAGCCCATCGCCACAAAGAGCAGGCGATACAGTGCCGGGGACAGGGTTTTCATTAAAACCGAAGTGGAGCGGCTCCTGAAGGAAGGGATTATTGAGGGCAGCACCAGCCCCTGGCGAGCCCAGGTTGTGGTCGTTAAGACCGGCGAGAAGCAGCGCCTGGTCATCGACTACAGCCAGACAATAAATCGCTACACCCTGCTGGACGCCTACCCACTCCCCCGCATAGCTGATATGGTCAACCAGATCGCGCAGTACCGCGTCTTCTCGACCATTGACCTGAAATCAGCGTACCACCAGCTCCCTATCCGCCCTGAGGACCGCCAGTATACTGCCTTTGAGGCAAACGGCCGCCTCTACCACTTCCTTAGGGTTCCCTTTGGCGTCACCAACGGGGTCTCCGTCTTCCAAAGGGAGATGGACCGGATGGTAGATCAAAATGCGTTGCAGGCCACTTTCCCATATCTGGACAATGTGACCATCTGCGGCCGTGACTTGCAGGACCATGACGCAAACCTCGAAAAATTCCTCCGCACCGCCCAACTCCTGAACCTGACATATAACAAGGAGAAGTGCATATTCCGCACAAACCGCCTCGCCATCCTTGGCTGTGTTGTGGAACACGGAGTCATCGGCCCCGACCCCGACCGGATGCGTCCCCTTATGGAACTCCCACTGCCCCAAGGCCCTGAAGAGGTGCCTAGGGTTTTTCTCCTATTATGCCCAGTGGGTCCCCTACTATGCGGACAAGGCCCATCCGCTGATCAAGTCCACCTCTTTTCCCTTGACGGCAGAGGCCCGCTTAGCCTTCCACCGTATCAAGGAAGACATTGCCAAAGCCACCATGCACGCAGTGGACGAATCCATCCCCTTCCAGGTGGAAAGCGACGCGTCCGACTTTGCCCTGGCCGCTACCCTCAATCAGGCGGGGAGACCCGTGGCCTTCTTTTCACGAACCCTCCAAGGCCCGGAGACCAGACACTCCGCTGTTGAGAAGGAGGCCCAGGCGATTGTGGAGGCTGTGCGTCATTGGAGGCACTACCTGGCCGGAAAACGATTTACCCTGCTCACTGACCAACGTTCAGTTGCTTTCATGTTTAACAACAAGCAGAGGGGCAAAATCAAAAATGACAAGATCTTGAGGTGGAGAATCGAACTTTCCACCTACGATTACGAGATCTTGTACCGGCCCGGGAAGCTCAATGAACCCCCGGATGCGCTATCGCGTGGCACCTGCGCCAGCGCGCAGATCGATAGACTGCGGGCCCTCCACAATGACCTCTGCCACCCGGGGGTCACCAGGTTCTTCCACTTCATCAAGGCCCGCAACCTGCCTTACTCTATTGAGGAGGTCAGGACCATGACCAGGAACTGCCAAGTCTGCGCTGAGTGCAAACCGCACTTTTATAGACCAGACAGGGCCCACCTGATAAAAGCCACTCGCCCCTTCGAGCGCCTGAGTGTTGATTTTAAAGGGCCTCTCCCCTCCTCCGACCGCAATGTGTACTTCCTCAATATTATTGATGAGTACTCCCGTTTCCCGTTCGCCATCCCCTGCCCGGACATGACCAGTGCCACGGTCATTAAATGTCTGAACGACCTCTTCACCCTGTTCGGTTTCCCCAGCTATATCCATAGCGACTGGGGCTCATCGTTTATGAGCGACGAACTCCGTCAGTACCTGCTAACTAGGGTATTGCCACAAGCAGGACCACCAGTTACAATCCCCGGGGGGACGGACAGGTGGAAAGAGAAAATGCGACAGTTTGGAAGGCCGCCCTGCTAGCCTTAAAGTCTAGGGGCCTTCCAACCTCCCGCTGGCAGGATGTGCTCCCCGATGCGCTCCACTCTATTCGGTCACTGCTCTGCACTGCCACTAACGCCACCCCTCATGAGAAAATGTTTGTCTTCCCAAGGAAGTCCACATCGGGGACATCGCTACCGCCATGGCTGACGTCCCCAGGGCCGGTCCTACTGAGAAGGCACGTGAGGACCCATAAAACGGACCCCCTGGTCGAGAGGGTCGACCTCCTCCACGCCAACCCCCAGTATGCTTACATTGCATACCCGGACGGGCGGGAGGACACAGTCTCCATAAGAGACCTTGCACCCTCAGGGGCCGCAGTAACCCACTACTCACTACCACCACCCCCCCCACGATCCGATATCCAGCCCCAGCAGATGGCAGGCCTGGGCCCCGCGACCCGCTCGACATCTACGAGGACGACACGCCTGTGCCACAGCCCACGCAGGACTCGACGCCGGAAGCTCCACTACCCCTGCCGTCGCCACGCCGATCACAGCGGCAGACAAGACCTCCGGAGAGACTCCAATACACTAACTTTTAATACACTTCACCCCGCCGGACTCAATTTTAAACAAGGGGTGAATGTGGTAAACCACTGTTTGTATTCCACTGTGTACATGCCTGGACATGCCTCGGCTGACTCCTCCCACAAGTCCTAGTATAAAGGTGACTGCTCCCCAGCCCTTTGTATTTCTGGACCGGTCGACCACTCGAGGCAGACCTTCATTCTTTTGTTAATAAAAGCCTTTAGTTACTCTCTTAACTCTCAGTCTTTTATGAGTAATTGATAGCGCATCACACAGCGAGCTCCACTGCTGATTTAAGTGACAGTTTGTCAGTCATGAGCAAGTGCTTCTGTGTTGCTTCACATCTTAATCCACACACAAACCTATCACGGACAGTGTCATTTAGAGTTTCACCAAACTCACAATGCTCAGTTAGCTTCTTTAGCACTGCAACATATTCGGCTATGGACTCACCCTCCCCTTGGTTTAGTTTGTGAAACCTGAACCGCTCGGCAATCAGCAGCGGCTTGGGTGCGAAATGTGTTTCCAAAACTTCCACAATCTGATCATATGTCTCAGCGCCGGGCTTATCCGGGTGCATCAAACTCCGTAACAAGCCAAATGTTTTTGCTCCGATCACACTGAGGAACGTCGCCACTTTCACGTCATCTTTAATGCCATTTGCAGTCACAAAAAATCCGAAACGCTCTGTATAAGCACTCCATTGCTCCGCCGTTTCATCAAATGGTCCAAACGCTCCGGTTAGCATAGCCATTTTTTTTTTTTTACAGTCCTTTTCCTCCACTTCGTTTCACTGTATCGTTACTCTCCCCCTTCTTATTTGTGTAACACATGAACTGCCACCTTTACGAGGCGATTGCATCAGCACTAAACTGCGGGCGCGCCATTAAGAAAAGACAGGAACTTCTTACTTTAAACATCACCGATTCCAGTGAAAAGTGATGCGCAAGGCCGTCTTCCTCGTCACCAGTTTTGTTGTGTCTCAAGGGGTTTTATACCCTTACCTATATAACAATTATTAAGAAGGACTCCGGGGTGGAGAGTTTAGTTAACGGCCATTTTATTTACAATGTGCTTCTTCACTCAATGCACTACATTTCCCATAGTGCATTGCAAATCACCACTACGGTATCCCATGTGGGACAATTCTAATACACATTCAAAATACACAACATCGAGGAAGGGAAGGGAAGAATCGGAGATGGACCATGTGAAGGTGCGAGAAGGATGGAAACCACAACCATCTTCCTTTGTGCTAGGTATGACTCCAGCTAGTGGAGAGTTTTCCCTCTGATTCCCAGTGATTTCAATTTTCCTAGGGCTCCTT
Source organism: Somniosus microcephalus (assembly GCF_052327205.1). NCBI lineage: Eukaryota > Metazoa > Chordata > Chondrichthyes > Squaliformes > Somniosidae > Somniosus > Somniosus microcephalus. Next base: position 35,044,633 of record NW_028225182.1, read on the forward strand.
GATGCCACACTCTGTCAAATGCTGCCTTGATGTCAAGGGCAGTCACTCTCACCTCACCTCTGGAATTCAGCTCTCTTGTCCATGTTTCGACCAAAGCTGTAATGAGGTCTGGAGCTGAGTGGTCCTGGCAGAACCCAAACTGAGCATCGGTGAGTAAGTGTTGCTTGATAGCACTTTCCACAACACCTTCCATCACTTTGCTGATGATTGAGACTAATTGGGCAGTAATTGGCCAGATTGGATTTGTCCTGCTTTTTGTGGACAGGACATACCTGGGCAGTTTTCCACATTGTGGGGTAGATGCCAGTGTTGTATCTGTACTGGAACAGCTTGGCTAGAGGCACGGCTAGTTCTGGAGCACGTCTTCAGCACAATAGCCGGAATGTTGTCGGGGCCCACAGCCTTTGCTGTATCCAGTGCACTCAGCCATTTCTGGATATCACGTGGAGTGAATCAAATTGGCTGAAGACTGGCTCCTGTGATGGTGGGGACCTCAGGAGGAGGCCAATATGGATCATCCACTCGGCACTTCTGGCTGAAGATGGTTGCAAACGCTTTAGCCTTGTTTTTTGCACTCACGTGCTGGGCTCCACCATCATTGAGGATGGGGATATTCATGGAACCTCCTCCTCCCGTTAGTTGTTTAATGGACCACCACCATTCACGACTGGATGTGGCAGGACTGCAGAGCTTTGATCCGATACGTTGATTGTGGGATTGCTTAGCTCTGTCTGTAGCATGCTGCTTCCGCTGTTTAGCATGCATGTAGTCCTGTGTTGCAGCTTCCCCAGATTGGCACCTCATTTTTAGGTACACCTGGTGCTGCTCCTGTAATGCTGTTCTGCACTCCTCATTGAACCAGGATTGGTCCTCTAGCTTGATGGTAATGGCAGAGTGAGGGATATGCCAGGCCATGAGGTTACAGGTTGTGATGGAATACAATTCTGCTGCTGCTGATGGCCCGCAGCGTCTCATGGATGCCCAGTTTTGAGCTGCTAGAGCTGTTCTGAATCTATCCCATTTAGCACGGTGGTAGTGCCACACAACACGATGGAGGGTCTCATCAGTGTGAAGACATCACTTGATCTCCACAAGGACTCTGCAGTGGTTACTGCTACCAATACTGTCATGGACAGATGCATCTGCGACAGGTAGATGGGTGAGGACGAGGTCAAGTATGCTTTTCCCTCGTGTTGGTTCACTCACCACCTGTCGCAGGCCCAGTTTGGCAGCTATGTCCTTCAGGACTGGGTCAGCTCGGTCAGTAGTGGTGCTACCTGTTACGTCCGTGTATCTTAATGTTGTGTCCTTCAATAATCAGACAACAGACTGCAGGGAACGATTCAACAGGTGTTTACTGAATGAGGGTTACTCTAGAACTAACTGTACAGATCACTAATCAGGGTTTATATACAGGTGTGGTCACTGCCGGTACTACAGTATACAGGAGCTGTAAAAAGTAGTTCTCTCCCTTAAGGTATATATACATTACATACATTACAATTCCTCCCCTTTTAGATTAACAGTACCATAATACTCATTTAACAATTAACATTTTTAATATACAATGTTATATGAAAATAGTCCATTCATATATTCAGTCTCTGGGGAGGCTTCCTGATTCTTTCTGGATAACGCCTTTCCCGAGTGTCTCGCTCTTGGTGCGGAGGCGATTCTAGCACCCTGTCGTCAGTTGATTCATCAGCTTCCAATGCTATTGTTTCTGAGGTAGATGCGACCTGTACGTCGGGCTCCTCACCAGGTACGTATGGCCGAGACATGGGGTTGACTCGTTCCTGTGACTCTAGGATCTGGTCAGCATGGCGTCTCACAATGTTCTCCCCAACATCCACTGTGTACATTAGTGGCCCCTGCCGTGTGCATATCGTTCCTGGTTGCCATTTCTCTGTTCAGTAGTCGCGGGCCAAGACTGGTTACCCTACATTGAAGCTCCTTGTCGGCTTCTCATTGATGTGCTGGAATTGCTTACTCTCAACATCTCTTCGTACATTTGGTCTGGGCAAATCCAGACGAGTTCTCAACCTTCGGTTAAAGAACATCATGGCCGGGGCCTGGTTGGTGACTGCATGTGTCGCATTTCAGTAGGCTAACAGGAAATTGTCCACCTTATGCTGCAGTGGAATGTCGTCATCGCACATGGCCTTTACTGCTTTTTTAAAGGTTTGTACGAACCTCTCAGCCAATCCATTTGTGGCTGGATGATACGGGGCAGATGTGTAATGCCTTACCCCATTCCTTTTCATAAATCTTCGAAGCTCTTCGGAATCAAACTGTGGTCCGTTATCAGAGCAAATCTGCTCTGGCAAGCCGTTCCTGGCAAAAATGGTCCGTAGGACTGCAATAGTTTTCTCCGTGGTGGTGGAGGACATTTTGATCACCTCAGGCCATTTCGAGTGCGCATCCACGGCTATTAAAAACATTGAGTCCATGAATGGACCAGCAAAATCAAGATGCACCCATTGCCATGGAGTTGAGGGCCACTCCCATGGGTGTAGAGGGGCATGTGGTGGTGCATTTTGGACCTTCTGGCATCCTGAGCAGCTCTTTGTCAGGTCCTCGATTTGCTGATCGATCCCCGGCCACCACACATAAGCCCTAGCAAGGCTTTTCATTTTCACCCCTCCCAGATGACCTTCGTGAAGCTCATTGAGCACTCTCTCCCTTAACTTGGGTGGAATTACCACTCGGGATCCACACATCAAGGTCCCCTGTGTAAGATTTGCGAAATTTTCATTAAATAATCACGTAGGAAAATAGGGTTAATAAAACAGCTTTATTGACCCAAAGAAGCTTATACAGAGAAACCTGTTAAGTCTGTGTGTTCTAGTTATTGTTAATAAGAATCACTGCACACAGACTACAAGAGTAAATTCAACAGGTCTTTACTAGTCGGAGGTCAGGCTGAACTGCCCAATAAATCATTACACAGCACTTATATACCGGTGTGGTCACCACCGGTATTACAGTATACAGCAGCCAAGATAAAGTAGTGCATCTCTTAAAATAGTTCTCTTAAAGGTGGAACGGTTACATACACCACAATCCTCCCTTTTTAGCTTAACAGTATATATTCCCCATTAAACATAACATAATAACATATATACACAACTTCATGTAAAAACAGTTCACAGATTCAGTCTCTGAGGAGGCCTCCTGATCCGAGACGGATAACGCCTTTCAGGGGTCTCTGATTCTCGTTGCTGGGGTGACTCATCTAGCTGATCCCCTATTGATAGGACATCATCATCAGGTATATTCACTTCTGAGGTAGATGCTTCAGGTTCACTAACTTCCTCCACGGTTGTCTCTGTCGTAACCATGGGCTCGACCCTTGTTCTCGATCCCACCAGTTGGTCAGCATGACGTCGCATTACATTTTCACCAACATCTACCGTGTACATCAGGGGTCCTTGTCTGGCCCGAATTGTTCCAGATTGCCATTTCTCGTTTTTATAGTCCCTGGCTAACACCGGTTGTCCTATTTCAAAACTCCGAGTGGGCTTGTTATTGATATGCTGGAACTGTTTGTTTTCGACTTCCCTCCGCACATTTGGTTTTAACAAGTCCAACCTGGACCGCAACCTCCTGTTATAGAACATCATGGCAGGACTTTGGTTTGTTGTTGCATGGGTGGCGTTTCGATATGCCAGTAGGAAATTGTCCACCTTGTGTTGCAGTGGAATCTGATCTTCGCTCATGGCCTTTATTGCCTTTTTGAACGTCTGTACAAACCTCTCGGCCAGCCCATTCGTAGCTGGATGATATGGGGCAGAGGTATAATGTTTCACCCCATTCTTCTTCAGGAATTTCTGGAATTCCTCTGACACGAACTGTGGTCCGTTGTCTGAACATATTTGCTCTGGCAATCCATTTCTTGCAAATATCGTTCTTAGCACCGCGATCGTCTTCTCCAAGGTAGTGGTAGTCATTTTAATCACTTCTGGCCATTTAGAATGTGCGTCCACCGCAATTAAAAACATGGAATCCATGAATGGACCAGCAAAGTCAATATGTACACGTTGCCATGGGGTTGAAGGCCATTCCCATGGATGCAGCGGTGCAATTGGAGGTGCATTTTGGACTTTTTGGCACCCTGAGCAGCTTTTCGTCAGATCCTCTATCTGTTGGTTGATACCCGGCCACCACACATAAGCCCTAGCAAGGCTTTTCATCTTGACTCCCCCCAGATGACCTTCATGTAGTTCTTCTCTTAACTTAGGAGGGATAATCACCCTTGTTCCATACATCAATGTTCCCTGACAGATGGACAGCTGTTCTCATCTTGCTGAGAATGCCGGTAACAGTGGATCACCATGGGCTGGCCATCCCTTTACTGTCAATTCGTAGACCCGGGACAGTGTCGGGTCATTCCTAGTCTCCCTTTCAATATTTGCATTGGTGACAGGTAAACATTCGATGATGGTCGAGTGAAATAACTCCACCGGGTCAACCGTCGGTGCCTCCTCCTCAGTAGGTAGTGGCAGGCGCGACAGCCCATCAGCATTACCATGCTGCTTTGTACCTTTGAATTCTATCTGATATTGATGTGCCCCTAGGAAAAGGGACCATCTCTGGAGCCTCTGTGCTGTCATCACCGAAACACCCTTCTTAGGGTTAAAAATGGATACCAACGGCTGGTGGTCTGTCAGCAGTGTAAACTTCTGGCCCTGCAGGTAATGATTAAACTTCTTTACTCCCCACACAAGGCTGAGAGCCTCCCTATCTATCTGAGCATAGTTGCGCTCAGCGGAGGTCAATGATCTGGATGCAAATGCGACTGGCCTTTCCAAGCCATTTAGCAACTTGTGTGAGAGTACTGCTCCAATACCATAAGGAGAAGCATCACAAGCTAAACGAATAGGTAGCGTTGGGTTGAAGTGAGCCAACACTTCCTCTGAGGTGATCAATGCCTTGCTTTTGTGAAAGGCCTTCTTACAGTCCTCATTCCACTTCCATGGTACTTCTTTCTGCAAAAGAGCGTTCAGTGGGTGCAGCACCGTGGATAGATTTGGCAGAAACTTATGGTAATAGTTAATCAACCCTAGGAACGACCTCAACTCGGATACATTTTCCGGAGCGGGAGCCTTCACAACAGCTTCGATCTTGTCAGGTGACTTGTGCAGCCCCTCCTGGTCAATGACATGACCACAGTACGAGATCCGTTTCTGAAAGAACTCACGTTTCTGGCGATTAACTCGAAGTCCATATTCCTTCAATCTGGTGAGCACCAGTTTCAAATTTGCAAGGTGTTCCTCATCGTCATCTCCTGTAATCAGGATATCGTCCAAGTAACATTGAGTGCTTGGAATTCCCTGTAATACCTGCTCCATGGCCCTCTGCCAAATTGCTGGAGCCGAAGCCACTCCAAAAACCAGTCTATTATATCGATATAAGCCTCTGTGCGTGTTGATTGTGAGATACTGGCGCGACTCTTCCTCAACTTCCATCTGTAAGTACGCTTGCGCCAGGTCTATCTTGGTGAAGTGTTTCCCGCCAGACAATGAAGCAAAGATATCCTCAATCCGCGGAAGCGGATATTGCACCGTGTGAAGCACCGGATTAACCGTGATCTTGAAGTCTCCACAGATGCGGACCTTCCCCGGTTCCCCTGGCTTGTTACTCGATGAACGCTTCATGACGGGAACAATGGGCGTGGCCCACTCACTCCAGTCCACCTTAGACAGTACTCCTGAACGTTCTAGCCCTTCCAGCTCAGCTTCCACAGCAGGTCGTATCGCATAAGGTACCGGTCTGGCTTTGAAAAATTTTGGGTTTGCATGTTCTGCAATCTTGATTTTTGCCGTAATTCCTCTCAGTGTTCCCAGTCCCTGTTGGAACACCTCTTTAACCTCATCCAATATTCTAGACAATCGTTCAGGTTTGACATCTTTTTTTCCGGAATCTACCGTTATTGCTTTTAGGGAGTGCCAGTCCATATTTATTTTCCTGATCCACTCCCGTCCCAGAAGTGGTGGACCTCCCTCAGGTAGTACATATAAGTCCATTCCTTGGTGTTCTTTGCCCTTGTGTACCACCTTGACTTTTATCTTTCCGATGGGGTATACTCTCCGTATCCCATAGGGGAATATGTGTGAATAACCTTTTGTAATCTTGCTTATTCATGACCGTCAACGCCGATCCGGTGTCCAATTCCATCTTCACTTGGACTCCTGCTATCTGAAGTGTGACCCAGATAGTTTGTAGGTCAGCTTCCTTACTCACATTGTGAATTCTCAGACTACCTAGTTCCTTGCTGTTGGAGTCTGAATCCGAATTCTATTCATCCGAACTCTTCTCAGCCACCTTATGTACCTTTCTGCACTTTTCCTGCGGTGACTTTTTGTTGCTGGTCTTCTTTCCTGACCGGCATACTTTAGCTATGTGACCAAGCTTGCCATATTTTCTACATTCCTGATTTTTAAACCAGCATTGGTTCTGATCATGTGTTGTCTTTCCACAACGATAACATTTCGCTGTACCCAAAGCCATTTGATCTACGCTGAGTACCGCTGCCTTCAGCTGCATTTCCACAGTGCCTCTCGCTGCGGCTTCGTGCAATGCTGCAATAGTGACAGCCTTATCAAGTGTAAGATCATTCTCTTCAAGCAGCCGCTTTTGTGTTCCTTCTTTTGACAATCCACACACAAATTTGTCTCTCAGTGCCTCTGTCAGTCTTTCCCCAAACTGACAGTATTTCGCTAGCTTACACAGTTCAATTAAATACTCCGCGTTGCTTTCCTCTTTCAGTTGCGTTCTCGCATAAAATTTAAATCGTTCCGCTAACATCAGCGGTGTGGGGTTCAAATGATTTCTCAGGACAGCAACAATATTAGCGAAAGCCTGATCCGCTGGTTTAGCTGGTGATAGAAGATGCTTCAATAGCCCGTATGTCTTTGCACCCACTGAGTTTAGTAAGGTTAGTGCTTTATCTTCATCTGATATTTTATTTGCCTTACAATAAATCTCTATGCGTTCTACATACGTGGCCCAATCTTCAACATCGGGATTGAAATCGTTGATGTTACCACGCTTAGGCATCCTCGCAATCTTCTTGAGAAACAAAAAGAATTTTTTTTTTTTTTTTTTCAAAATGGCGGTTTCCCGCGCTTGTCTTCTTCCCCCGCCTACGAAAATGGCGGCTTCCCGCGTTTGCCTTTCTCCCCCGCTGGCTGTAATGGCGATTGCCGTATTGCTGCGTTCGCCCTCCCCAGCGGTTCTCAAATCGTGCCTCCCAGCCCCTCTTGCAGTCCGGTCCTTTCCCCCGGCTGCGGCTGAGTTCGCCGCGTTTTAAAATTTTTTTTATCCCACGCCTCGCGGCCTCGGTAGCTGCCCGGCCTTTTTCCCCGGTCGCGGTCGAGCTCTCTCTCGACGCTGTTGCGTCTCCCAGCCCGCTTGCAGCCCGGTCTTTTACACCGGCTGCGTTTGCATTCACCGCGGCTCCCGTGCCTTACGCTGCCCCAGTCTCAGCGCCTCTGGCCCCGACTTCTGTCCGGCTCTTTTCCCCGGCCGTGGTCGAGTTCTCCGCCCTTATATCCTCCGTTTTTCCCTCCCCTACTTCACAGCCAACGTGGCCGACTTGCTGCTCGTCGCTGATCGGCTTACCCACCACCGTGATAGAAGGGATGATCACTGCCTGTTGCTGATGGAAGGCTTCGTGTCAGGATTCTTCCTTGCTCTTCAGACCCGAGTCTTTTCTCAGCAGGATGATGAGGGCGGATGCCTCTTCTCGACGCCCGTTAAACTGCCTTGGATATATCTCTGCCGCAGGGTAAGATCGTCATCGTCGCCACTGTTAAGTCTGTGTGTTCTAGTTATTGTTAATAAGAATCACTGCACACAGACTACAAGAGTAAATTCAACAGGTCTTTACTAGTCGGAGGTCAGGCTGAACTGCCCAATAAATCATTACACAGCACTTATATACCGGTGTGGTCACCACCGGTATTACAGTATACAGCAGCCAAGATAAAGTAGTGCATCTCTTAAAATAGTTCTCTTAAAGGTGGAACGGTTACATACACCACAAAACCTTTGATAAAAGGGCACACAAAATGGCCGCCAGACCTCGTGACCAGCTTCTGAGACCATTTGAATTTCTGTTACTGCAAGCCAGACAGGCTTGTGGATTGAGGGCATTAAAAGCCCGCGAAAACCAGTTTCGGGAAGCCGAAACTCATGGAACTGAGCATACATATTGATTAGATTATAAGTACAGGACAGATTTGGGTGGCAGGATGAGACCCATCAAGAAATGGGCGGACAATTGAACGAACGCTTTAACCCATTACACTGTACAAAGAGAAGCCGTTTAACAGCCATCCAGGGCAATCTCCAGACCGATCAATATACAAACCAAGTTACGGTGACAAAGCAAAGACATTATCGGCCCAGGAAGGCCAGTTCAGCTATCACCAACTCCCGTTATGAAGACAAAACACCCCTGCAGAGAGTTCTGCCCGCCAAAATTATTACAAAGACAGGACTATGATTTGGCAGGAGATAAGAATGTTCCAAAAAGTATGACTGTGGATTGAGTAAAGTCCATGGACACTCTCAGCTTCGGTTCGGCTCTTCGGTTCGGAACGTGTTCGATTCGTGGTTCGGTAAACGGTGTCCAGCGGGGTGTTCAGCTGTGTGGTCCGCGACTTTGGGAGGTTCGGCCAGGCAAGGCCCGGCCACGACGAGAAGACGACGAGAAGAATTCGGCTTGGAAGCCAGCTCGGCCAGGCAAGGCCCGGCCACGACGGGAAGACGACGAGGGAGGCCCGGGTACTTTTGTCGGGAGATCATCGACGACCCAAGCCGGAGAAGAAGACACTCAGGTCCCGGAGTGGGCATCCAGTTCAACATCACATCGGTAATGGATCCATCCGTGGCGAGCGCTCACCAAGGCTGTATCGGCTGCCTCATCGCAGGAGAACCAAGAGGAAAACAAGCTGCGCCAGAAGCTTCCAAACCCATGTGACGACGGAAAGCTGTGTCGAAAGGCAGCAAAGCCTTTTTTTCGCAATTCTTAAAGTGGTGAGCATGATCCCGAGTCCCTCAAATCAAAACTTAGTTAGGTTTAGGGGAGGGGGTTAAGGGTAATTGTAATGTGTTACCCCTTTCACGATGTGCATGTATTTTATAATGCTGCAAACTGTTCAATAAAGGCATCCATTTCGTGCTATTCGACCTGGTCTATTGAGTTTTTCTGCACTACAGCTCCCTGCACCTAAGTCCAAGGTCTAGAACCGTAGGGGCGAGTGGGTCGAACCACTCACGGGTAATTATTGCAAGAAGCCTGGCAGGAGACCAGAGCAGGCAAGAGAAACCCCCTACACCTGGCATACTGACAGCTGTTCTCTTCTGGATGAGAATGCTGGCTGTGATGAAATATTTCCATTCATCACTGCCTGTGACTGAGATCGGTTTCAGTGTCATTTCCCTTCCCCCAGACCTCATTGTATTGTGTACTGGAATGTGCTGTATTGTATACTGGAATGTGCTGGAATGTGCTGTGTGTAGGGCTCCGCCCATACCTGGGCCCGTTTGTAAGCTAGCTTCAGTCTAGCCCCAATCTCCAGAAGGACGACATCTCTCTCGCTTACGTGTTTCGTTCTAAGTTAATAAAAGCCTTGTTTTGTTCTGCTACCTTCGAGTCTCGGAATTATTGAGGCACATCAATTTTATTAACTTATTTTTTCAACACTATGGATCAACTCCTGAAACCTGAACGTTTGGATTAGGATCAACATGCTCCGGACGCATCAGCACGCTTCGGACACTGGTTTGAGTGTATGGAATTCTTCCTGGACAATTCCGCAGCCGTCAAAGACGCTACGGACGCTGCAAGGATGAGACTCGGAATTCTGCGGAATTGGGTAAGCCACCGGGTTTACCCCCTCATCCAAGACGCCGAGACGTACCTGGCCGCCTGCGACATCTTAAAGGCGCATTACCAGCAGCCTACGAATGAGGTGTATGCTAGGCACCTGCTCGCCACCCGCGCACAGCGACCTGGGGAATCGGTGGAGGAGTTCCTAAGCACCCTGAAAATGCTTGGCAAAGACTGCAAGTGCCGAGATGTAAAAGCCGCGGTGTACACTGACGAGCTTGTTCGCGATGCCTTCATCACAGGCCTCAGCTCCACTTACATCCGGCAAAGACTGCTGGAAAAAACGGGGTTGGACCTGAAACAGGCTGCGGACACCGCGCGATCCCTGGATGTGGCCCAGAGAAACTCGGACGCCTACTCTTCAGCCCGCGCCGTCCACGCCGCCACGTGTGCACCGAGGGCGCCGCCATCTTGGAAGGCATCTTCCCCGCCCGACAGCCCGACACCGGCTGGGCCCCGCTCTCCCCCCAGAAGCCCTACGACAGCCGCGGCGCGTCAGGGACCCAACTGCTACTTCTGCGGGCAGCCAAAGTACACCAGAAACCTGTGCCCGGCAAAAGACACCACCTGCTTTAAGTGCGGTAAGAAGGGGCACTTCGGGAAGGTGTGCAGAGGGAACCCCGCCGGAAAACCCGCCACCGCCGCGTGTGCGCCGTGGGAGCGGCCATCTTGGACGCCATCTTGCCCGACCTCGTGGGGTCCGCCATCTTGTGAGCAGACAGCGTGGATGCCATCTTGTATTGATCAGGGCCCTACAGTGGCATCGGTCACAGTGGACCAGACCAGGCCGCACCCGCTATCCAGATCAATGGTGGACATCGAGGTAAACGGGTGCCGGGTTAAATGCTTAATTGACAGTGGAAGCACGGAGAGCTTTATCCACCCAGAACTGGCACAACAACTCTCCCTAAAGGTGGTCCCTACTCAGGGTACCATCTCTATGGCTGACAAAACCCAGACATCGACCATTCTGGGTTACTGCACGGTACAATTGTGCGTTAACGGAACTGTATGTAGCCAAGTGGGAAAATGCAGTGAATATTTAAGTCCACTAGATGGCGCGGTTCATTTTCCCCTTTAGAATTTGAAAAAAGGAGAAAAGGGTTATGGGTAAGGCCATGTGATGCCAAAGGAACCTCCCCTTTCTTCACAACCTCCATTTTCTAGATCCAGCGTGGGGGGTGTGCTCTGAGGAGAGTTGGGGTGAATATGACTTTTGAAATGAACTTAGTCTGCGTAAAGTACAACTAAAACAGCATTTAGTGCAGCCAGACATAGTTTTAAAGTGATATTGTTTCCCAAATCACTCGATATCACGGGGATGCTTGTAGATTGTCCCACCATGTGCTGGTGTTAACCTTTGTTAAAATTGTTGTTGAGTCCTTGGGGCTACGTTTCGAACGAGTTTAATACTTTCTGTTTGCTTGTAAGAGGTGACAAGTGATAACGGGACATACGAATGTATGGTATGATATGTTTTGTTTTGTATAATGATCGTTAGTTAATTAACTGCCTTCACCTGTGGTTTGCCTCATGTTCTGTTTTGCAGCAAGCCACTGCCGTATTTTGTCGACTGTGTTTTATGTATTTACAATTTCATCCTAAACCTAGACCCAAGTTATTAATACAGAATAAAAAACCCCAAAAACGAAAGTTCGTGTCCTGTGCTGCTCCATTTCGCCAGGCTACACATTTATGATAATTTTAAAGTATTAATCATGAAGAACCTATGTGCGAGCGTGATCTTGGGCCTGGATTTCCAGTGCAACCACCAAAGCACTGGGGAGGGTATAGGGACAGATCCAGAGAATTTCAGGGGAGGGTATAGGGACAGATCCAGAGAAAATTGCCGCCGTAAAGAAGTGGCCGGTCCCCAGTACAGTCAAAGATCTGAGGTCATTTCTTGGTTTCTGTAGTTATTACAGGAGGTTCATTGAGGATTTTTCTAAACGAGCTGGCCCTCTCCATGACGTAGTCAATGCATGCCTTAGGGAAGACAGCCCAGCAAAAGCAAAACGGTTGTTTGAAGGTTCATGGACAGCGGCGTGCCAAGCTGCTTTCGAACAGCTGAAAGAAAAGCTGATCAGTGCTCCAGTGTTAGGTTACGCAGATTTCACTCAGCCTTTTATTGTAGAGACGGATGCCAGTAACCTAGGATTAGGTGCCATCCTCCACCAGCAGCAGGGAGATAGGAAGAGAGTGATAGCATATGCCAGTAGGAGGCTCCGGAATGCTGAAAGAAATGACAGAAACTACAGCAGTATGAAACTAGAGCTCCTCGCCCTCAAATGGGCTGTTTCAGAGAAATTTCGAGGTTACCTTCTAGGTTCCAAGTTCACTGTCATAACAGATAACAACCCCCTGTGTCACCTTTCTACAGCTAAGTTAGGTGCTGTTGAGCAAAGATGGGTGGCTCAGTTAGCTGTTTTTGACTTTGACGTCAAGTACCGCCCAGGCCGCTGTAATGCAGCAGCAGATGCCCTCTCTAGGCAGCCGTTAGCAGGGGAGCCCGAGTCAGACAGTGGGGATGCGGACTATGATGGTTGTGTGGCCATATGTAATGTCACTCACAAGGGAACAGCTCTAGGACCAGACTTAGGGACAGCAGGAGTCAAGTGCTGTAAAGTCAGACAGATCCGTGTTTCGGACGCAGAAGAAAGTACTGAGCGTAGTGAGTTGCAGGGTAACACACCAACACTTCCCGGTTACTCTAAAGAGGAACTACGTAAGTTTCAGGACACAGACCCCACCCTCAGCGTGTTTAGGAAGTTTTGGGGTGAGCAGCGAAGGCCAACTTACAAGGAGAGGTCGCAGTTATCCAAGCTAGTATTATCCACGTTAAAGCAGTGGCCCCGTATTTGTGAGCAAGATGGTTTGTTGTACCGTGTAATCGAGGATGTCCATGTTGGTGAGTGTCACCAGCTACTACTGCCCTCTTGTTTGAAAGAAGTCGTGCTTGAAGGTGTGCATGATCGTATGGGCCATCAGGGAATAGAGCGCACACAGAACCTTTTGAGACAGAGATGTTTTTGGGTTGGGATGTATGAGGATGTGGAACAGTGGGTCAAGAAAAGCGAGAGGTGTGTTTTGACAAAAATGCCCCACCCCAAGATACATGCCCCTATGAAATCATTTCTAGCCTCCCGGCCCCTTGAAGTAGTTGCTGTAGATTTCACCATGCTGGAACCGGCCTCCGATGGTCGTGAGAATGTGTTAGTGGTGACCGATGTTTTCACTAAATTCACACAAGCCTTCCCTACTCGGGACCAAAGGGCTGATACCACGGCAAAAGTCCTTCTCAAAGAGTGGTTCATGAAGTATGGGGTCCCAGAAAGATTGCATTCAGACAGAGGTCGAAATTTTGAGAGTGAAATCATTGCCGAGCTGTGTAAGCTTTATGGTGTAAAGAAAACCCGCACTACCCCACACCACCCAGAAGGAAATGCTCAATGTGAGAGATTCAACAGATCTTTACATGATCTTTTGCGTACACTGCCTCCAGAAAAGAAGCGCCGCTGGCCTGAGCACTTATCTGAGTTGGTGTATGCCTACAATGTAACACCCCATGCTACGACTGGCTACTCACCGTACTATCTGCTTTTCGGGGTTCATCCACACCTTCCTGTAGATGCTTTATTAGGTCAGGAGCAAGTGTTAGACAAGAAACATGAGTGGTTGGTTGTCCACCAAGAGCGTTTGAAGGAGGCACATGCAAGGGCAAGAGAGTACACTGAAAAGAAATCAGCTCAAAGAATTGAACTTAACAAAGACAAAGTGTACTGTCCAACCATTGAGGTGGGTCAGTTGGTATACTTACGACACAGGCCTTTGGGTAGGAACAAAATTCAGGATGCTTGGGGTCCTACTGTGTACAGAGTGGTGGAGGTACAGGGTACTACACATGCAGTTGAGCCTGTAGAGGGCGGTCCTTTAAAAAGGGTCCATAGAGTTAATCTTAGGCCATGTGTTACCCCTGTCCCTGAGCCTAGGCGGACGAGAACCAAGTCCCCTGTCACCGTACCCCCTGTCACTCTTTTGACAGAATCGTTGCCAGAGCCCTCTGATACTGAGTTTGTTGTGGTAGAGGAAGTCACCTATCCAGAGTTAACTCAGGAGGAAAAAGTAAACAATGATCCTGTTGGTAACGCCCAAGATGTACAGGAATCAGAGGCTGTTTCTGAGCCAGAGCATTCAGATCCTTCTGAATGTGGGACTGAGGTTGAGGTACCCATTCCGGCTCCTCGCAGAACTAAAAGAGCCAATGCTGGGGTAAACCCTAACCCATACCATTTGCCTCAGTCAGCCTGTAATGCAGTCTCACTCAGTCCTGAGGTGTTCTCTCATGTTTTATCGAGTCTGGGTACTGCATTTTTTTCGAGAAGCTGTAAAAGAAGTGAAAAACGGGTGCTAAGTCACCGAGGACGTTGACTTTAAAGCAGGGGAGAATGTAGCCAAGTGGGAAAATGCAGTGAATATTTAAGTCCACTAGATGGCGCGGTTCATTTTCCCCTTTAGAATTTGAAAAAAGGAGAAAAGGGTTATGGGTAAGGCCATGCGATGCCAAAGGAACCTCCCCTTTCTTCACAGCCTCCATTTTCTAGATCCAGCGTGGGGGGTGTGCTCTGAGGAGAGTTGGGGTGAATATGACTTTTGAAATGAACTTAGTCTGCGTAAAGTACAACTAAAACAGCATTTAGTGCAGCCAGACATAGTTTTAAAGTGATATTGTTTCCCAAATCACTCGATATCACGGGGATGCTTGTAGATTGTCCCACCATGTGCTGGTGTTAACCTTTGTTAAAATTGTTGTTGAGTCCTTGGGGCCACGTTTCGAACGAGTTTAATACTTTCTGTTTGCTTGTAAGAGGTGACAAGTGATAACGGGACATACGAATGTATGGTATGATATGTTTTGTTTTGTATAATGATCGTTAGTTAATTAACTGCCTTCACCTGTGGTTTGCCTCATGTTCTGTTTTGCAGCAAGCCACTGCCGTATTTTGTCGACTGTGTTTTATGTATTTACAATTTCATCCTAAACCTAGACCCAAGTTATTAATACAGAATAAAAAACCCCAAAAACGAAAGTTCGTGTCCTGTGCTGCTCCATTTCGCCAGGCTACACATTTATGATAATTTTAAAGTATTAGTCATGAAGAACCTATGTGCGAGCGTGATCTTGGGCCTGGATTTCCAGTGCAACCACCAAAGCATCACGCTCAAGTACGGTGGGTCCCAGCCGCCCCTCACAGTGTGCGGTCTGGCTACCCTGAAGGTAAAGCCGCCTTCGCTATTCGCGAACCTTACCCCTAACTGCCGGCCAATAGCGACCAAAAGCAGGAGGTACAGCTGGGAGGACAGGCGGTTTATCGCGACCGAGGTAGACAGGCTCCTGAAAGAGCGCATTATTGAACGCAGCAACAGCCCGTGGCGCGCCCAAGTGGTAGTGGTAAGGGGTAGCGAGAAGAAACGGATGGTGATCGACTATAGTCAAACGATCAACAGGTACACCCTACTAGACGCCTACCCGCTACCCCGCATATCAGAAATGGTGAACCAAATCGCCCAATACCGGGTGTTCTCCACCATCGACCTCAAGTCAGCGTACCACCAGCTCCCTATCAGACCAGAGGACCGCCCGTACACCGCCTTCGAGGCGAATGGACGCCTCTACCAATTCCTCAGAGTCCCCTTTGGGGTGACGAATGGGGTCTCGGTCTTCCAGAGGGAGATGGACCGCATGGTCGATGACCACCACTTGCAGGCAACCTTCCCCTACCTCGACAACGTCACCATCTGCGGTCACAACCAGCAGGATCACGACTCGAACCTCGAGAGGTTCCTGAAAACCGCACAAAAACTCAACCTCACCTACAACGAGGACAAGTGCGTTTACAACACCACGCGCCTCTGCATACTAGGCAGCGTGGTGGAGAATGGGGAAATCGGACCAGACTCCGACCGATTGCGCCCCCTACGGGAGCTGCCCCTGCCCAACACTCCCAAAGCCCTGAAAAGATGCCTGGGGTTATTTTCTTATTATTCCCAATGGGTCCCCAACTACTCCGACAAAGCCCGCCCCCTCTTGAAAGCATCCTCTTTCCCGCTCTCTGCTGAGGCCCACGCCGCCTTCAAAAGCATTAAGCAGGATATTGAGCGGGCCACGCTACAGGCAGTGGACGAGAACACTCCATTTCAAGTGGAAAGTGATGCGTCTGACTTCGCCTTGGCGGCCACCCTCAACCAGGCGGGGCGGCCTGTAGCTTTCTTCTCGAGGGCCCTCCAAAGGCCCGAGATCAGACACTCCTCCGTGGAAAAGGAGGCCCAAGCCATCGTGGAGGTAGTGCGCCACTGGCGCCACTACCTAGCCGGCAAACGCTTCACCCTACTTACCGACCAGTGGTCGGTAGCGTTTATGTTCAATAATAAACAGAGTGGGAAGATTAAAAATGATAAGATTCTTAGGTGGCGGATCGAGCTCTCCACCTTCGAGTACGACATCATTTACCGGCCAGGGGCCCTTAACGAATCCCCTGACGCCCTCTCACGAGGGATGTGTGCCAGCGCCACCGGGGATCGGCTACAGACCCTCCACAACGACCTCTGCCACCCAGGGGTCACGCGGCTGTTCCACTTCATAAAGTCCCGTAACTTACCCTACTCGATTGAGGAAGTTCGGTCCCTGACCAGGAACTGCCGCACTTGCGCTGAGTGCAAGCCTCGGTTCTACCGCCCAGATAGAGCCCACTTAATCAAAGCTACACGGCCCTTTGAGCGGCTCAGCTTAGATTTCAAGGGCCCCCTCCCGTCCGTCGACCGCAATGTTTACTTCCTGAACATTGTGGACGAATACTCCCGGTTCCCATTCGCCTTCCCCTGCCCAGACATGACCAGCGCCACGGTCATTAAATGCCTCAACAGCCTGTTCTGCCTGTTCGGTATGCCGAGCTACATCCATACGGATAGGGGGGCGTCCTTCATGAGTGAAGAGCTACGCCAGTACATGCTGTCCAAGGGGATCGCCACGAGCCGTACCACCAGCTACAACCCCCGGGGTAACGGCCAAGTGGAGCGAGAGAACGGGACAGTATGGAAAGCAGTCACTCTAGCTCTAAGGACCAAGGGCCTCCCTATCTCCCGCTGGCAGGAAGTCCTCTCGGATGTGCTCCATTCGATGCGGTCGCTATTGTGTATGGCCACTAATACCACGCCTCATGAACGAATGTTTGTCTTTCCCCGGAAATCCACCTCAGGCGTATCCATGCCGTCATGGCTCTCCACCCCAGGTCCGGTACTCGTGCGAAGGCATGTGAGGGGCCACAAGACGGACCCTCTCGTGGAGCCAGTACACCTACTCCACGCCAACCCCCAATACGCATATGTCCGGCACGCCGACGGAAGGGAGGACACCGTGTCCATAAAAGACGTCGCCCCAGCCGGCATCAACAACAACCACGGCAATAGCGGCAACGACGATCACAGCAACTCTTACCCACCCACTACTCTTTCATCACCCCCGGAAGAACACCGACCAACGGCACCCCCACCAACTACCCCTTCAACAACCCTGGCGGCACCCCCGGCAGAGACCCAGGAGGCTACCGGGGACACCCAGCCGACACCCGCGGCACCGCAACAGCCACGTCGGTCGCAGAGGACTATCAAACCCCCGAACAGACTAAATCTATAGAAGGGGTGAATGTGATGAAATATTTCCATTCATCACTGCCTGTGACTGAGATCGGTTTCAGTGTCATTTCCCTTCCCCCAGACCTCATTGTATTGTGTACTGGAATGTGCTGTATTGTATACTGGAATGTGCTGGAATGTGCTGTGTGTAGGGCTCCACCCATACCTGACCCCGTTTGTAAGCTAGCTTCAGTCTAGCCCCAATCTCCAGAAGGACGACATCTCTCTCGCTTACGTGTTTCGTTCTAAGTTAATAAAAGCCTTGTTTTGTTCTGCTACCTTCGAGTCTCAGAATTATTGAGGCACATCACTGGCAACAGTGAGTCGCCATGTGCTGGCCATCCCTTCACCGTCAAATCATATACCCGAGAGAGTGTCGGGTCATTTCGGGTCTCCTTCTCTATACCAGCGTTAGTTACTGGCAAGCATTCAATTATAGTCGAATGAAATATTTCGACAGGATCCACTGCTGGTGCTTCCTCCGCAGTAGGCAGTGGCAGGCGCGATAGCCCATCAGCGTTTCCATGCTGTTTCGTGCCCTTATACTCGATTTCATATTGGTGCGCCCCTAGAAAAAGGGACCATCTTTGTAGCCGTTGCGCAGTCATCACCGGAACGCCCTTCTTTGGATTAAAGATGGAGACAAGTGGTTGGTGGTCATTCAGCAAGGTGAACTTCTGCCCGTGCAGATAGTGATTGAACTTTTTCACTCCCCACACTAGGCTGAGGGCCTCCCTGTCAATCTGGGCGTAGTTACGCTCGGCTGAGGTTAGTGACCGAGACGCAAAGGCTACTGGCCTCTCCGAGCCGTCCGGGAATTTGTGCGACAGCACCGCTCTAATGCCATAGGGTGATGCATCACACGCCAACCGAATTGGTAGTGCTGGGTTGAAATGAGCCAACACTTCTTTTGATGTGATCAATGCTTTGCTCTTCTGGAAAACTCGTTTACATTCGTCACTCCACTTCCATGGTACCCCCGTTTGCAGTAGGGTGTTCAGTGGGTGTAGTACGGTAGACAAATTCGGCAAGAACTTATGGTAGTAGTTCACCAGCCCGAGGAACGACCTCAGTTGTGACACATTTTCCGGTGCTGGAGCCTTGACTACTGCCTCAATCTTTTCAGGGGACTTATTTAACCCCTCTTTATCAATAACGTGGCCACAATACGAGATCTGCTTCTGGAAAAACTCGCATTTGTGGCGATTAGCTCGGAGCCCATATTCCTTCAATCTAGTGAGCACCTGCTCCAGGTTGGCGAGGTGATCACTGTCATTTTCGCCCGTGACCAGAATGTCGTCCAAATAACACTGGGTCCCTGGAATCCCTTGCAGGACTTGTTCCATTGCCCTTTGCCAAATAGCCGGAGCTGATGCTACCCCGAACACCAGCCGGTTGTATTGGCAGAGACCTTTATGAGTGTTGATCGTGAGGTACTGTTTCGAGGCTTCTTCTACCTCCATTTGCAGATCAATCTTAGTGAAGAGTTTCCCTCCAGATAGCGAGGCGAAAATATCTTCAATCTGCGGAAGCGGATATTGTACAGTGTGAAGGACTGGGTTCACTGTCACCTTAAAGTCCCCACAGATGCGAACCTTCTTTGGTTCCCCAGGCGTATTACTCAACGACCTCTTCATCACAGGAACGATGGGTGTAGCCCACTTGCTCCAGTCCACTTTGGACAGTACTCCTGAATGTTCCAAACCTTCCAGCTCTGCTTCGACGGCTGGGCGGATCGCATAAGGTACCGGTCTGGCCTTAAAAAACTTTGGGCTTGCATTTTCCTCTATTTTGATCGTCGCTGTTATGCCTTTTAGTGTTCCGAGTCCCTGCTGGAACACTTCTTGTGCGTCAGTTAGCATTTTTGACAGTCATCCAGGTGTGACGTCATCATCCTTTTTGGCATCTACAGTCAGTGCTTGTATGGAATGCCAATCTAGCTGTATCTTCCGGATCCATTCACGTCCTAGTAGTGGTGGTCCTCCATCTGGCAATATATATAGGTCCATTTTTGGTGTTTCCTTGCCGTTATATATAACGTTCACCCTTATTTTTCCTTTGGGGTAGACTTTTTGCCCCGTGTACGTCTTCAAGACAATCTTTGTATCTCTCAAGGGTATATGTGAGAATAGCCGCTTGTAGTCTCTTAAAGTATCTGCTAGTCCCGTTCCAAACTGGCAGTGTTTCGATAGCTTGCGCAGTTCCGTTAAATACTCAGCATTACTTTCATCTTTATGCTGGTTCCTTTTGTGAAACTTAAATCTTTCTGCTATCAGCAGCGGTGTGGGGTTTAAGTGGTCCTGTAGGATTGACACTATGTTTTCAAAATCTTTTTCTACTGGCTTCTCTGGGGTTACTAGGTTTCGTAGTAAGCCATACGTTTTTGCACCCATTGAATTCAACAATACCAGCGCTTTCTTATCATCTGGCACTTCATTCGCCTTGCAGTATACTTCTATGCGTTCGACATATGTCATCCAATCTTCGACTTCATTGTCGAACGCTGTGATACTGCCACTCTTCGGCATTTTTGGGTGTGGTTAGACTGGCTTAAAATGGCGTCTCCCGCGCTTTCCTTTCTTCCCCGCTGCGGCTTAAAATGGCGTCTCCCGCGCTGCTGCCAACGCCGCTCTCGGCGGTCCTCGTGGCAAATGGCGACGCCCTGTGGGTTTCGCGCGCTGCTCCTGCGCTGCTGCCAATGCCGCTCTCTGCGGTCCTCATGGCAATGGCAGCGCCTCGTGTTTTCCTGCGCGCCTCTCTCCCCCGTTGACGCTGCTCGGCCCTTGAACACTGGCTGCGCTATGCTCACTCTCGTCTCTCTCCCCCGTTGATGCCACTCGGTCCTGAACACCAGCTGCGCCCTGTGCGCTCTGCCCTCTCTCTCTCCCCCGTCGATGCTGCTCGGCCTTTTTCTGTGCCGCTCGGTCGGGCTCTAGCCCGCCGCTGTCCGGGAAGGGTCTGCGCAGTACCTGTTGCCAGCCCGTTTCCCTGGACCACCGTGACTGGAAAGCCAAGCCTGGCTCTCGACAGCCTCCCCTGTGATGCTCAAATCTCCGCTGGATGACTGGGCGGTTGCCCGTGGTCGACGCCCGTGCTTCTGGACTCGACCTTCTTCCACTGTTCTCCAGGACCGAATCCCTGGGAGGTGATGCAGAGTTGCAGGTAGGTTCGCATCTGCCTCGTCGCCAATGTTACGTCCGTGTATCTTAATGTTGTGTCCTTCAATAATCAGACAACAGACTGCAGGGAACGATTCAACAGGTGTTTACTGAATGAGGGTTACTCTAGAACTAAGTGTACAGATCACTACTCAGGGTTTATATACAGGTGTGGTCACTGCCGGTACTACAGTATACAGGAGCTGTAAAAAGTCGTTCTCTCCCTTAAGGTATATATACATTACATACATTACACTACCGAGCCACTCTTGGCGATGGACATTGAAGTCCCCCAGCCAGAGTACATTTCTGTGACCTTGCTTCCCTCAGTGCTTCTGCTAAGTGGTGTTCAACATGGATTAAACTTTAAATCTATGCCCCCTGGTTATTGACCTCTCTGCTAAGAGAATTAGGCCCTTCCTAGCCAACCTATCTAGGCCCCTCATAATTTTATACACCTCAGTTAAGTCTCCGCTCAGCTCCCTCTGTTCGAAAGAAAACAACCCCAGCCTCGCCAATCTTTCCTCACAACTAAAACTCTCCAGTCCCGCCAACATCCTCATAAATCTCCTCCGAACCCTCTCCAGTGCAATCACACCTTTCCTGTAATGTGGTGACCAGAACTGTACGCAGTACTCTAGCTGTGGCCTAACTAGTGTTTTATACAGTTCGAGCATAACTTCCCTGCTCTTATAGTCTGTGCCTCAGCTAATAAAGGAAAGTATCCCGTATGCCTTCTTGTAGCCACAGTATTCATGTGGCTGGTCCAGTTACCTCTCTTGTCAATGGTGACCCCCAGGATGTTGATGGTGGGGGATCTGGCGATGGTAATGCCATTGAATGTCAAGGGGAGGTGGTGAGACTCTCTCTTGTTGGAGATGGTCAGTGCCTGGCACCTGTGTGGCACGAATGTTACCTGCCACTTATCAGCCCAAGCCTGAAGGTTGTCCAGGTCTTGCTGCATGCGGGCATGGACTGCTTCATTATCTGGGAAGTTGCGAATGGAACTGAACACTGTGCAGTCATCAGCGAACATCCCCACTTCTGACCTTATGATGGAGGGAAGGTCATTAACAAAGCAGTTGAAGATGGTTGGGCCTAGGACACTGCCCTGAGGAACTCCTGCAGCGATGTCCTGGGGCTGTGATGATTGGCCTCCAACAACCACAACCATCTTCCTTTGTGCTCGGTATGACTCCAGCCAGTGGAGAGTTTTCCCCCTGATTGCCATTGACTTCAATTTTAGTACAACAACAACAACTTGTATTTATATAGTGCCTTTAACGTAGTAAAATGGCCCAAGGTGCTGCACAGGAGTATTTTAAGACAAAAAATTTGACACCGCGACACATAAGGATAAATTAGGGCAGGTGACAAAAAGCTTGGTCAAAGAGGTAGGTTTTAAGGAGCGGCTTCAAGGAGGAATTATAAATCCTCCATTATAAAAGATGTATTAGCACAGCACTTGGAAAACTGTGACAGGATTGGACAAAGTCAACATGGATTTACAAAAGGTAAATCTTGCTTGACTAATTGATGCGCTATCAATTACTCATAAAAGACTGAGAGTTAGAAGAGTAACTAAAGGCTTTTATTAACAAAAGAATGGAGGTCTGCCTCGAGTGGTCGACCGGTCCAGAAATACAAAGGGCTGGGGAGCAGTCACCTTTATACTAGGACTTGTGGGAGGAGTCAGCCGAGGCATGTCCAGGCATGTATACAGTGGAATGCAAACAGTATACAAACAGTGGTTTACCACATTCACCCCTTGTTTAAAATTGAGTCCGGCGGGGTGAAGTGTATTAAAAGTTAGTGTATTGGAGTCTCTCCGGAGGTCTTGTCTGCCGCTGTGATCGGCGTGGCGACGGCAGGGGTAGTGAAGCTTCCGGCATCAAGTCCGGCGTAGGCTGTGGCGCTGGCGTGTCGTCCTCGTAGATGTTGAGCAGGTCGCGGGGCCCAGGCCTGCCGTCTGCTGGGGCTAGATATCGGATCGTGGGGGGGGGTGGTAGTGGGTAGTGGGTTACTGCAGCCCCCGAGGGTGCAAGGTCTCTTATGGAGACTGTGTCCTCCCGCCCGTCCGGGTACGCAATGTAAGCGTACTGGGGGTTGGCGTGGAGGAGGTCGACCCTCTCGACCAGGGGGTCCGTTTTATGGGTCCTCACGTGTCTTCTCAGTAGGACTGGCCCTGGGGACGTCAGCCATGGCGGTAGCGATGTCCCCGATGTGGACTTCCTTGGGAAGACAAACATTTTCTCATGAGGGGTGGCGTTAGTGGCAGTGCAGAGCAGTGACCGAATAGAGTGGAGCGCATCGGGTAGCACATCCTGCCAGCGGGAGGTTGGAAGGCCCCTAGACTTTAAGGCTAGCAGGGCGGCCTTCCAAACTGTCGCATTTTCTCTTTCCACCTGTCCGTTCCCCCGGGGGTTGTAACTAGTGGTCCTGCTTGTGGCAATACCCCTAGTTAGCAGGTACTGATGGAGTTCGTCGCTCATAAACGATGAGCCCCGGTCGCTATGGATATAGCTGGGGAAACCGAACAGGGTGAAGAGGTCATTTAGGCATTTAATGACCGTGGCACTGGTCATGTCCGGGCAGGGGATGGCGAACGGGAAACGGGAGTACTCATCAATAATATTGAGGAAGTACACGTTGCGGTCGGAGGAGGGGAGAGGCCCTTTAAAATCAACGCTCAGGCGCTCGAAGGGGCGAGTGGCTTTTATCAGGTGAGCCCTGTCTGGTTTATAAAAGTGCGGTTTGCACTCAGCGCAGACTTGGCAGTTCCTGGTCATGGTCCTGACCTCCTCAATGGAGTAAGGTAGGTTGCGGGCCTTGACGAAGTGGAAGAACCTGGTGACCCCCGGGTGGCAGAGGTCATTGTGGAGGGCCCGCAGTCTATCGATCTGCGCGCTGGCGCAGGTGCCACGCGATAGAGCATCCGGGGGTTCGTTGAGCTTCCCGGGCCGGTACAAGATCTCATAATTGTAGGTGGAAAGTTCGATTCTCCACCTCAAGATCTTGTCATTTTTGATTTTGCCCCTCTGCTTGTTGTTAAACATGAAAGCGACTGAACGCTGGTCAGTGAGCAGGGTAAATCGTTTTCCGGCCAGGTAGTGCCTCCAATGACGCACAGCCTCCACAATAGCCTGGGCCTCCTTCTCAACAGCGGAGTGTCTGGTCTCCGGGCCCTGGAGGGTTCGTGAAAAGAAGGCCACGGGTCTCCCCGCCTGATTGAGGGTAGCGGCCAGGGCAAAGTCGGACGCGTCGCTTTCCACCTGGAAGGGGATGGATTCGTCCACTGCGTGCATGGTGGCTTTGGCGATGTCCTCCTTGATACGGTGGAAGGCTAAGCGGGCCTCTGCCGTCAAGGGAAAAGAGGTGGACTTGATCAGCGGACGGGCCTTGTCCGCATAGTAAGGGACCCACTGGGCGTAATAGGAGAAAAACCCTAGGCACCTCTTCAGGGCCTTGAGGCAGTGGGGCAGTGGGAGTTCCATAAGGGGATGCATCCGGTCGGGGTCGGGACCGATGACTCCGTGTTCCACAACACAGCCAAGGATGGCGAGGCGGTTTGTGCGGAATATGCACTTCTCCTTGTTATATGTCAGGTTCAGGAGTTGGGCGGTGCGGAGGAATTTTTCGAGGTTTGCGTCATGGTCCTGCAAGTCACGGCCGCAGATGGTCACATTGTCCAGGTATGGGAAAGTGGCCTGCAACGCATTTTGATCTACCATCCGGTCCATCTCCCTTTGGAAGACGGAGACCCCGTTGGTGACGCCAAAGGGAACCCTAAGGAAGTGATAGAGGCGGCCGTTTGCCTCAAAGGCAGTATACTGGCGGTCCTCAGGGCAGATAGGGAGCTGGTGGTACGCTGATTTCAGGTCAGTGGTCGAGAAGACGCGGCACTGCGCGATCTGATTGACCATATCAGCTATGCGGGGGAGTGGGTAAGCGTCCAGTAGGGTGTAGCGATTTATTGTCTGGCTGTAGTCGATGACCAGGCGCTGCTTCTCGCCGGTCTTAACGACCACAACCTGGGCTCGCCAGGGGCTGGTGCTGCCCTCAATAATCCCTTCCTTCAGGAGCCGCTCCACTTCGGTTTTAATGAAAACCCTGTCCCCGGCGCTGTATCGCCTGCTCTTTGTGGCGATGGGCTTACAGTCGGGGGTGAGGTTAGCAAACAGTGGTGGGGGGGGTGACTCGGAGTGTGGAGAGGTTGCACCTGGTGCGCGGCGGGCAATTTGGAAGCTGCTGGCTGCGGACTGTGAGTGGGGGGAGGGGTCCACCGTACGCCATCGTAACACTTTTAAGGTGGCACTGAAAATCTAACCCCAGTAGAACGGCAGCGCAGAGGTCGGGCAGGACCAGAAGTTTAAAATTATCGTACACAGTCCCGTCTACTATGAGTGTCACCACGCAGTAGCCGCCAATGTCCGCTGACTGGGACTCGGAGGCCATAGAAATCCGCTGGTGCGCAGGTAGGACTGGGAGAGAGCAACGCCGCACCGTGTCAGGGTGGATGAAGCTCTCCGTGCTCCCAGAGTCAAAAAGGCAGATTGTATCGTGACCATTTACCTTAATGTCCATTGTGGAACTGGCCAGTTGGTGCGGTCTCGCTTGGTCCAGTGTAACGGATGCCAGCGTAGGGGTCGGTGTGTCGCTGCGGGTATCAGATGAGGCGGTGTCGGGGGCCTGCTGCGTCCCGGCTGTCGTCCAAGATGGCGGTGTCCATGATCCCCATGTGGCTGGAGGCGTCCAAAATGGCTGCTGTACCGGTGATTCGCACATGGCCGAGGAGGCCCAAGATGGCGGCCCGCATGGCCCACACGCGGCGCTGCTGGGGTTCGGGGTGGCTTTGGCCCTGCAGACGCTAGCGTAGTGTCCCTTCTTCCCGCAGCCCGAGCAGATCGCGTTTTTCGCCGGGCAGCGCGCTCTGGGGTGTTTTGACTGGCCACAGAAGTAGCATTTCTGGCCTTGGGGCACTGCTGTCTGGCCTTGGGACACTGCTGCGGTAGTTGGGCCGTTGCTGGGGTGTGGCTGGGGTGGCACGGCGCTATGAGGCCGTCCTACCGTGTCCCAGGCTGTCGTTCCCCGCGACGTCCACAGTGCAGAGGAGTAGGCATCCATGCCCTGGTAGGCTGCATCCAATGATAGTGCGAGTTCAGAGGCCTTGTTGAGGTTGAGGTCACTCTGCTCCAACAGTCGCTGTCGGGTGTAATTGGATCTGTGGCCCGCTACAAAAGCGTCCCGGATAAGTTCCTCTGTGTACACGGCGGCCTTTACATCCTTACACCCACAGGCCCGGCCAAGCACGGACAGTGCCTGAAGATTATCCATGGTCGATTCCCCAGGTTGTTGTTTACGACTCCCCAGAAGGTGCCTGGCGTACACTTCGTTCACTGGGCGCGTGTACTGGTCCTTGAGGAGCTTGATAGCATCCGCGTACGAGGTCGCGTCTTGGATGACCGAGTACACTCGGTGGTTCACTTTGGAGGTCAGGACATCCAGTTTGTCCTCTTCCGATTTGATTGCTTCGGAGGCGGTCAGGAATTTTTCGAAACACTTAAGCCAGTGAGTAAACTTGGTGGATGAGTCCGCCTCCCGATGATCTAAGTCCAGGCATGCTGGTGTGAGGATCTTTTCCATTATAAAAATTTTGTTAATAAAATTGATGCGCTATCAATTACTCATAAAAGACTGAGAGTTAGAAGAGTAACTAAAGGCTTTTATTAACAAAAGAATGGAGGTCTGCCTCGAGTGGTCGACCGGTCCAGAAATACAAAGGGCTGGGGAGCAGCCACCTTTATACTAGGACTTGTGGGAGGAGTCAGCGAGGCATGTCCAGGCATGTACACAATGGAATGCAAACAGTATACAAACCGTGGTTTACCACACTAATCTAATGGAATTTTTTGAGGATGTAACTGGTAGAATAGATAAGGGAGAACCAGTGGATGTGGTGTATTTGGACTTTCAGAAGGTTTTCGACAAGGTCCCGCATAAAAGATTAGTGTGCAAAGTTAAAGCACGTGGGATTGGGGTTAAGGTTCTGACTTGGATAAAGAACTGGTTGGCAGACAGGAAGCAAAGAGTTGGAATAAACAGGTCTTTTTCCAAGTGGCAGGCAGTGACTAGTGGGGTACTGCAGGGATCGGTGCTAGGACCCCAGCTATTCACAATATATATAAATGATCTAGACGAGGGAACTAGATGTAATATCTCCAAGTTTGCAGATGACACAAAGCTGGGTGGGTGTGTGTGCTGTGAGGAGGATGCAGAGAAACTCCAGTACGATTTGGACAGGTTGGGTGATTGGGCAGATGCATGGCAGATGCAGTATAATGTGGATAAATGCGAGGTTCTCCACTTTGGTGGCAAAAACAGGAAGGCAGATTATTATCTGAATGGCAATAGATTGGGAAAAGGGGAAGTGCAACAAGACCTGGGTGTCCTTGGCAGCAGTCGCTGAAGGTAAGCATGCAGGTGCAGCAGGCGGTTAAGAACGCAAATGGTATGTTGGCCTTCATAGCGAGAGGATTCGAGTACAGGAGCAAGGATGTCTTGCTGCAGTTGTACAGGGCCTTGGTGAGACCACACCTTGAGTATTGTGTGCAGTTTTGGTCACCTTATCTGAGGAAGGACGTTCTTGCCATGGAGAGAGTGCAGCAAAGATTCACCAGACTGATACCTGGGATGGCAGGAATGATGTATGAGGAGAGATTGGGCTGATTGGGCTTATATTTGCTGGAGTTTAGAAGAATGAGAGGGGATCTCATTGAAACTTATAAAATTCTAACAGGACTAGACAGACTAGATGCAGGAAGGATGTTCCCGATGGTCGGGGAATCCAGAACCAGGGGTCACAGTCTAAGGATAAGGGGTAAGCCATTTAGGACTGAGATGAGGAGGAATTTCTTCACCCAGAGAGTGGTGAACCTGTGGAATTCTCTACCACAGAAGACAGTTGAGGCCAATTCATTAAATATATTCAAGAAGGAGTTGGATATATTTCTTCAGGCTAAAGGGATCAAGGGATAAGGAGAGAAAGCAGGGACAGGGTACTGAGTTTGGATGATCAGCCATGATCGCATTAAATGGCGGAGCAGGCTCGAGGGGCCGAATGGCCTACTCCCGCTCCTATCTTCTATGAAAGAGAGGTAGCGAGGCGGAGAGGTTTAGGGAGGGAATTCCAGAGCTTAGGGCCTAGGCAACAGAAGGCACGGCCACCAAAGGTTGAGTGATTATAATCAGGGATGCTCAGGAGGGCAGAATTGGAGGAGCACAGATATCTCTTGGGGGGGGGGGAGGTGTTGTGGGGCTGGAGGAGATTACAGAGATAGGGAGGGGGCAAGGCCATGGAGGGATTTGAAAACAAGGATGAGAATTTTGAAATGAAGGTGTTGCTTAACCAGGAGCCAGTGTAGGTCAGCGAGTACAGGGGTGATGGGCGAACGGGTCTTGGTGCGAGTTAGGACACGGGGCAGCAGAGTTTTGGATGACCTCAAGTTTACGTAGGGTGGGATGTGGGAGGCCAGCCAGGAGTGCGTTGGAATAGTCAAGTCTAGAGGTAACAAAGGCATAGATGAGGGTTTCAGCAGCGGATGAGCTGAGGCAAGGGTGGAGACGAGCGATGTTACGGAGGTGAAAGTAGGCGGTCTTAGTTATACTGCGGATATTTTTTTAAAATTTGTTTATAGAAACATAGAAGATAGGAGCAGGCGTAGGCCATTCAGCCCCTCAAGCCTGCTCCACCATTCAATGCAATCATGGAATATCATCCAAATTCAGTAACCTGATCCTGCTTTCTCCGCATATCCCTTGATTCCCTTAGCCTTAAGAAATATATCTAACTCATTCTTGAATATATTTAATGAATTGGCCTCAACTGTCTTCTGTGGTAGAGAATTCCACAGGTTCACCACTCTCTGGGTGAAGAAATTCCTCCTCATCTCAGTCCTAAATGGCTTACCCCTTATCCTTAGACTGTGACCCCTGGTTCTGGACTCCCCCGCCATCGGGAACAGCCTTCCTGCATCTAGTCTGTCTAGTCCTGTTAGAATTTTATAAGTTTCAATGAGATCCCCTCTCATTCTTCTAAACTCTAGTGAATATAAGCCTAATCGACCGAATCTCTCTTCATACGTCATTCCTGCCATCCCAGGTATCAGTTTGGTGAATCTTCGCTGCACTCCCTCCATGGCAAGAGCATCCTTCCTCAGATAAGGCGACCAAAACTGCACACAATACTCAAGGTGTGGTCTCACCAAGGCCCTGTGCAACTGCAGCAAGACATCCTTGCTCCTGTACTTGAATCCTCTCGCTATGAAGGCCAACATACCACCTGCCTTCTTAACCGCCTGCTGCACCTGCATGCTTACCTTCAGCGACTGGTGCACAAGGACACCCAGGTCTCGTTGCACTTCCCCTTTTCCCAATCTATTGCCATTCAGATAATAATCTGCCTTCCTGTTTTTGCCACCAAAGTGGATAACCTCACATTTATCTGCCCAATCGCCCAACCTGTCCAAATCGTACTGGAGTTTCTCTGCATCCTCCTCACAGCACACACGCCCACCCAGCTTTGTGTCGTCTGCAAACTTGGAGATATTACATCTAGTTCCCTCGTCTAGATCATTAATATATATTGTGAATAGCTGGGGTCCAAGGACCGATCCCTGCGGTACCCCACTAGTCACTGCCTTCCACTCGGAAAAAGACCCGTTTATTCCAACTCTTTGCTTCCTGTCTGCCAATCAGTTTTCTATCCAAGTCAGTACCTTACCCCCAATCCCATGTGCTTTAACTTTGCATGCTAGTCTCTTATGCGGGACCTTATCGAAAGCCTTCTGAAAGTCCAAATACACCACATCCACTGGTTCTCCCTTATCTATTCTACCAGTTACATCCTCAAAAAATGCCAGTAGATTAGTCAAGCATGATTTACCTTTTGTAAATCCATGTTGACTTTGTCCGATCCTGTCACTGTTTTCCAAGTGCTCTGCTATTACATCTTTTATAATGGACTCTAGCATTTTCCCCTCTACCGTTGTCATGCTTACCGGTCTATAATTCCCCATTTTTTCTCTACCACCTTTTTTAAATAGTGGGGTTACCTTAGCTACCCTCCAATCCATGGGAACTATTCCAGAGTGTATAGAGAATTTTGGAAGATGACCAGCAATGCATCTACTATCTCTAGGGCCACTTCCTTAAGTACCCTAGGATGTAGATTATCAGGCCCTTGGGATTTATCGGCCTCCAATCCCGTCAATTTCCCTAACACCATTTCCCTACAAATTTCATTCAGTTCCTCGCTCTCATTAGACCCTATGTTCCCCGACATCCCTGAGAGTTTATTTGTGTCCTCCTTTGTGAAGACAGAACCAAAGTATGTATTTAATTGGTCTGCCATTTCTTTGTTCCCCATTATAAATTCCCCTGATTCTGACTGCAAGGGACCTACGCTTGACTTCACCAATCGTTTTCTCTTCACATATCTATAAAAGCTTTTACTGTCAGTTTTTATGTTCCCTGCAAGCTTACTCTCATACTCTATTTCCCCCCTCTTAATTAATCCCTTTGTCCTCCTTTGCTGAATCCTAAACTGCTCCCAATCCTCAGGTTTGCTGGTTTTTCTGGCCCATTTATATTTCCTCTCCTTGGATCTTATGCTATCCCTAATTTCCCTTGTTAGCCAATGTTGAGTCACCTTTTTTGTTTTATTTTTATGCCTAACAGGGATGAACAAATTCTGTAGTTCATCCATGCGATCTTTAAATGTTTGCCATTGCCTATTCACCATCAACGCATTAAGTAACATTCCCCAATCCATCCTAGCCAACTCGCGCCTCATTCCATCGTAGTTTCCTTTATTTAAATTCAGTACCCAAGTCTCTGAATCAACTACTTCACTCTCCATCTTAATGACGAATTCTATCATATTATGATCGCTCCTCCCCAAGGGGCCTCACACAACAAGATTGCTAATTAATCCTTTCTCATTACATAATACCCAGTCTAAGACGGCCTGATCTCTAGTTGGTTCCTCGACATATTGGTCCAGGAAACCATCCCGTATACACTCTAGGAATTCCTCTTCCACAGTATTGTTACTAATTTGGTTGGACGAATCTATATGTAGATTAAATTCACCCATGATAACTGCTGTGCCCTTATTGCACGCGTCTCTAATTTCCCATTTAATGCCATCCCCAACCTCAGCATTACTGTTTGGGGGTCTGTATACAACTACCACTAACGTTTTCTGCCCCTTGGTATTTCTCAGCTCTACCCATGCAGATTCCACATCATCAGAGCTAATATCCTTCCTTACTATTGTGTTAATCTCCTCTTTAACCAGCAATGCTACCCCACCACCTTTTCCTTTTTGCCTGTCTTTCCTGAATATTGAATACCCCTGGATGTTGAATTCCCAGCCTTGGTCACCCTGGAGCCATGTCTCCGTAATCCCAATTATATCATATCCGTGTACATCTATTTGTGCAGCTAATTCATCCATCTTATTACGAATGCTCCTCGCATTAAGACACAAAGCCTTCAGGCTTGTTTTTTTTAACACTCTTAGACCTTTTAGAATTATTGTTTACTGCGGCCATGTTTGATTTACTCCCTTGATTTCTCTGACTTCCACTTTTGCTTTTCTCCTTCCTGTCTTTTCTTCTATCCTTGCTTCCCTTTCCTCTGTCTCCCTGCCCAGGTTCCCAACCCCCTGCCATTTTAGGTTAAACCCTCCCCAACAGCACTAGCAAACACTCCCCCTAGGACATCGGTCCCGGTCCTGCCCAGGTGCAAACCGTCCAGTTTGTACTAGTCCCATCTCCCCCAGAACCGGTTCCAATGTCCCAGGAATTTGAATCCCTCCCCCTTGCACCATTCTTCTAGCCACGTATTCAGCTGAAATATCCTTCTATTTCTACTCTGACCAGTATGTGGCAATGGTAGCAATCCTGAGATTGCTACCTTTGAGGTCCTATTTTTTAATTTACCTCCTAACTCCCTAGCCTTTAGGACCTCATCCCATTTTTTACCTATATCGTTGGTACCTATATGCACCACGACAACTGGCTGTTCACCCTCCCCTTCCAGAATGCTGTGCAGCCGCTCCAAGACATCCTTGACCCTTGCACCAGGGAGGCAACATACCATCCTGAAGTCTCGTTTGCGGCTGCAGAAATGCCTATCTATTCCCCTTACAATAGAATCCCTTATCACTATAGCTCTCCCGCTCTTTTTCCTCCCGTCCCATGCGGCAGAACCACCAATGGTGCCGGGAAGTTGGTTGCTGCTGCCTTCCTCCCCAACAATATCCAAAGCGGTATATCTGTTTGAGAGGGGGATGGCCACAGGCGACCCCTGCACTACCTGCCTGCGCCTACTACTCTGCCTGGCATGACCAACTAATTAAACGTGATATCCACGACATCCTCAGCATTGCGAATGCGCCAGTATGTATCCATTCGCAGCTCCAGCGCCACAATGCGGTCTGCCAGTAGCTGCAGCTGGATATACTTCCCACACACATGGTTGTCAGGGACACAGGAAGTGTCCCTGATTTCCCACATAGTGCAGGAGGAGCATGCCACGGGGCCGAGCTGTCCTGCCATGACTTACCCTTTAATTAATTTAAATTAAATTAATACCACCAATTATACTACAATTAAATGATATACTCAAGGGCCCTTGTTTACTACCACTCCCTGCTGCACAACAGAGACCTTAGAAACTATAACCACAAAATTAAGACCTTCTAAACTTTATAAACTGTGAACCTTAACTGTCAAACTATAGAGTAGTATAAGTACTCACCTGGTCGTACTCACCCAATCAGCTGCTCCCTCCTGCCTGTGTCACATTTTGAGTCATGACGTGGCTCTGGAACGCCGCCGCCAGTCTGCGAGATTGGTAAGCCTGTGAAAGAAAGCCCGCGAAAGTGAGTTTAAATACTCACTGAGGCTCTGCTCTCACCGCTCCCGACAATGGGATGTGGGCGTCGCTGGCAAGGCTAGCATTTATTGCCCATCCCTAATTGCCCTTGAGAAGGTGGTGGTGAGACGCCTTCTTGATCCGCTGCAGTCCGTGTGGTGAAGGTGCTCCCACAGTGCTGTTAGGGAGGGAGTTCCAGGATTTTGACCCAGCGACGATGAAGTCAGGATGGTGTGTGACTTGGAGGGGAACTTGGAGGTGGTGGTGTTCCCATGTGCCTGCTGCCCTTGTCCTTCTAGCTGGAAGAGGTCGTGGGTTTGGGAGGTGCTGCCGAAGAAGCCTTGGCGAGTTGCTGCAGTGCATCTTGTAGATGGTACACACTGCAGCCACGGTACGCCGGTGGTGGAGGGAGTGAATGTTTAAGATGGTGGATGGGGTGCCAATCAAGCGGGCTGCTTTGTCCTGGATGGTGTCGAGCTTCTTAAGTATTGTTGGAGTTGCACTCATCCCGGCAAGTGGAGAGTATTCCATCACATTCCTGACTTGTGCCTTGTGGATGGTGGAAAGGCTTTGGGGAGTCAGGAGGTGAGACACTCGCTGCAGAATTACTAGCCTCTGACCTGCTCTTGTTGAAACAATATTTATGTGGCTGGTCCAGTTAAGTTTCTGGTCAATGTTGACCCCCAGGATGTTGATGGTGGGGGATTTGGTGATGGTAATGCTGTTGAATGTCAAGGGGAGGTGGTTAGACTCTCGCTTGTTGGAGATAGTCATTGCCTGGCATTTGTGTGGCGCAAATGTTACCTGCCACTTATCAGCCCAAGCCTGAATGTCATCCAGGTCTTGCTGCATTCGGGCATGGACTGCTTCATTATCTGAGGAGTGGTCGGAAGCTCATTTCAGGGTCAAATATGACACCAAGGTAACTAGGGCTCCTTGATGCCACACTCGGTCAAATGCTGACTTGATGTCAAGGGCAGTCACTCTCACCTCACCTCTGGAATTCAGCTCCTTTGTCCATGTTTGGACCAAGGCTGAAATGAGGTCTGGAGCTGAGTTGTCCTGGTGGAACCCAAACTGAGCATCGGTGAGCAGGTTATTGGTGAGTAAGTGCCACTTGATAGCACTGTCGACGACACCTTCTATCACTTTGCTGATGATTGAGAGTAGACTGATGGGGGGTGTAAGAATTCGCAATAATTTTACAGTTCTGAAGATTAATTATTTTTGATTAAAGAATCCCTGGGCGATGTGCCTTTAAATTTTTCAGGGATCAAAAAAATGGCTGTTGGACTGCATGGCCAAAGACAAAGAAAAAGGACTTGGAAAGAATGTCTTGTGTCTGTGAGAAAAGGACAATGGAGCAGTCAAAACTGCCAATCAAAGGGGAGTTTCCCCCCCCTCCCTGCAGAGACAATCGATGTGTTTACAGAAACTGCTACTTTGTGTACGCAAGGGAGTAACCACTTGAGACTGCAGTTTCAGTTGACCACAGAACAATGACTTTCTGTTTACAATACCTTCAAGGCTATTTACTCAAGCAATCAAGGAAATAGCTTTATTCGATGGCCCATCACAGACAATGAAGACACATTCAAACCACTGCAGCTTTATTCGATAGCCATCACAGACAATGGACACATTTAAACTGCAACTTTATTCAAACCCACCCTAGACAATGGGGCAGTTTGGATCCCTTTTGTTTTAGCCCAGAAACATCCGGAGCTGGGCGGGCCCCAAAAGGGGGTATAAAAGATAGCTTCCCAGAAGCTCTCTCTCTCTGGCCTTGCCTCTGTGTGCCTCTACAGCGTGGGAGTCTGCCTGTGGAAGCGAAACACCAGCAGTTTCCTTTTAAAACACTGGGGTGTTTTTCACTTCGGGGCAGTGAAGATCTAAGTTCGCAGGGCACGGAGCTGGCATTACAGTGGTGAGCATATATTTTTCTGGCCTTCCACAAGGCAACTTAGGATAGGCATAGGGGTGGGAGTAAAGTGGGAATTTCGTTAGAATTGTGTATTTTAGTTGATTTCCCTCATTGTGTCCGTTTTTCCTCCCCTATTTAAGTAAGACAGTGTTGCACCTAGCAGAGAAGTGCTATAGTGAACACTTGATTCGGTATTTAAAACTGTATTAAAAGGAGTAGCTGTTTTAAAGTACTGTATTTAAAACTGTATTAAAAGGAGTGTTGCATCAAGCTGAGTGCTGTGGTGAGCGCTGTTAGCTGTTTTAAAGTAACTGTATTAAAGTGCTGTGTTTTTAAGTAAAAGCCACTAAGCTGAGGTGCTGTAGTGAGTAAAGGGTCTTTTAAGTAAAAAGTACTGGATTTAAAGTAAAAGCAGTGTTGCACTGAGCAGGGAACACTCTAGTGGACACTAAGTGTACTGCGTTTAAGCAAAAGTGTTATTTTAAGTTGTTTCTTTCTTTTGTTTTCAATAAATACTGCTCTGTTTTGCACCCAAACCACGAGTCACGTTGTTTTCTGTCCACATCGCCACTGAATAAGTCCGGGGGTCAGAACTCAGGAATAGGGGAGCGCTTCGAAACTGCAAGGGGGTCCCTGGAGCAGCTCAGAGGCTTCTGACTGGCCAGAGACAAATAACCCCAGCCCCACTAGCGTGTGCTAATTCCTTACAGGTGGTAATTGGCTGGATTGAATTTGTCCTGCTTTTTGTGGACAGGTCATACCTGGGCAATTTTCCACTTTGTCGGGTAGATGCCAGTGTTGTAGCTGTACCGGAACAGCTTGGCTAGAGGAGCAGCTAATTCTGGAGCACAAGTCTTCAATGTGATAGCCGGGATGTTGTCAGGGCCCATAGCCTTTGCTGTATCCAGTGCGCTCAGCCGTTTCTTGATATCAGGTGGAATTATTCAAATTGGCAGAAGACTGGCTTGTGTGATGATGGGGATCTCAGGAGGGGGCCAAGATGGATCATCCACTCGGCACTTCTGGCTGAAAGAAAGAAAGACTTGCATTTCTATAGCACCTTTCACGACCACCAGACGTCTCAAAGCGCCTTACAGCCAATGAAGTACTTTTGAAGTGCAGTCACTGTTGTAATGTGGGAAACACGGCAGCCAATTTGCACACAGCAAGCTCCCACAAACAGCAATGTGATAATGAGCAGATTATGGCCTAGTAATTCAGGTCCCAACGCGTGAGTAAGCACCGTGTACTCACGCGTGGAACCGATGGAATTGCCGGTTTTCAGCATGCACAGCACATGCGCGGGAAACCGGCATTTCCGATCCTCTGAACCAAGGGGTTCAGAGGTCGAACGCGTGTGCGTTGAAATTCCTTTTTTTTTTACAGGGTTGCCCGTGCGATAAGGCCTCCAGTTTTTATGCGAGAAAAAAGCAGACGTAAGTACTTAGTTTTAAAAGGTAAGTGGTCTATTAATTAAAGTTAGAATTTTTTTTCCACAGGTTTATTATTTTTAAAGACTTTACAGTAAGGTAAGTGTATTTTTAGACCCGATTTGTTAAAACATTTTTTTCAAAAATTTGAATAATTGTTTAAATTCGTTTTTTACAGTTATTAATAGTTCATTTAATTAGTGGGATTTAAAAAAAACTTTTATTTGAAGTTTAAGTACTGTTTTGGGCACCTGGAGTTTTCATGAGTTTGACAGTTCTTACTATCAAACTCATGAATGAACTTTTGCAACCTCCGATTGGTTGCCCAGTGCTCACGTGATCCCAGCCGGCTCATCGAACTAACTACACCGCTGGATCACGCAAGCACAGCGCGCCGGGAGCTGATCCGGGCCACTGACAGGAAATCCACGCAGGGCCAGGCTTCAACTGTCGGCGCGCTATGTAAGTGTAGGTCGGGGGCTTGCACCCGCAGGAAGCCCCCGGCACCAATTTCTGAGCCTGTTTTTGTTATGTTGATTGAGGGACACATATTGGCCAGGACACCAGGGATAAGTCCCCTACTCTTCTTCGAAATAGTGCCGTGGGATCTTTTACGTGCACCTGAGAGGGCAGACGAGGCCTCGGTTTAACGTCTCATCTGAAAGACGGCACCTCCAACAGCGCGGCGCTCCCTCGGCACCACACTGGGAGTGTCAGCCTAGCTTTACGTGCTCAAGTCCCTGGAGTGGGACTATGAACCCACAACTTTCTGACTCAGAGGCTAGAGAGAGTGCGACCCACTGAGCCACAGCTGACATTTAGATGGTTGCAAACGTTTCAGCTGTGTCTTTTGCACTTGTTGACCATTGAAAATCATAGAACAAAAACCCAGTTTGTGAGAAGACCCATTTCCTGTTGATGCTTTCAGGCAATGTTCCCTTTAAGCTGCGTGGCTGCCCAGCGCTCAAGGGATCCACTGCAGCCGGCCTGCCGGCTTTTCAATGCAAAAACTGCGCATGCGTGGTATTTAGAATGGCCAGCGCAGCCCCCCAAAAAATGATAGGGAACATTGCTTTCAGATAGTGCTTTCTTTTAAGTATGTGGGCTTAGAAAAAAAAAAGACTTACATTTCTATAGCGCCTTTCGCAACCTCAGGACGTCCCAAAGCCAATGAAGTACTTTTGAAGTGTGATTACTGTTGTAAATGTAAGAAACCCGGCAGCCAATTTGCACACAGCAAGCTCCCACACACAGCAATGTGACAATGGCCAGATCATCTGTTTTTTTAGTGATGTTGGTTGAGGGATAAATATTGGCCCCGGGACACCGGGGAGAACTCCCCTGCTCTTCTTCGAAATAGTGGCCATGGGATCTCTTACGTCCACCTGAGAGACCAGACGGGGCCTCGGTTTAACGTCTCATCTGAAAGACAGCACCTCCGACAGTGCAGCGCTCCCTCAGCACTGGCACTGGGAGCGTACGGCCTGGATTATGGGCTCAAGTCTCTGGAGTGGGACTTGAACCCACAACCTTCTGACTCAGAGGTGAGAGAGTGAGCCACGGCTGACACATCCATTGGCTTTTGGGCTGCTGACATGATGGCGCTCTGACCGCAGAACTGTAACCCACCCAAGAACCAATGCCTTCAGGAAATGAAGGGAGCAGAGGAACGGTCTTTGTGGAAAGAACTGTTGTATACCATGTCCCGTGTAAGTGGTGCAATGAGACATTAAGGCACAACATGGCTTTTTACATAAGCAATTTGCACAAAATGCAATGAAACTGCCTCTTTTGCAGAACAAAAACAACAAATGCACTCGTAAAAACAACATATTCACTCAAAAGGTGCATCTTAGAGTCATAACAATGACACAGAAGGAGGCCATTCGGCCCATCCAGTCCATGCCGGCTCTCTGTAGAGCAATTCAGTCAGTCCCATTCCCCAGCTCTATCCCCGTAGTCCTGCAAGTTTATTTCCCTCAAGTGCCTCTCCAGTCTCCCCTTGAAAACATTGAGTGTCTCCGCTTCCACCACTTCCGTCAGCAGCGAGTTACAGGTCCTCACCACTCGCTGTGTAAAAAAGTTTTCCCTCACATCCCCCCTCTATCTCTTGCCCAAAACCTTAAATCTGTGTCCCCCAGTCCTTGTACCATCAACTAGTGGGAACAGCCTTTCCCCGTCTAGCCTATCCAAACCCGTCATAATCTTGTACACCTCGATCAAATCACCCCTCAACCTCCTTTGTTCTAATGAAAACAAATCCAGCTTCTCCAACCTGTCCTTGTAGCTAAGATCCCCCATCCCCAGAACCATTCTGGTAAATTTCCTCTGCACCCTCTCAAGGGCCTTCACATCCTTCCTAAAGTGTGAGAAAGGATTAATTAGCAATCTTGTTGTACAAGGCCCCTTGGGTCGGAGCGATCATAATATGATAGAATTCTTCATTAAGATGGAGAGTGAAGTAGTTGGCTCAGAGACTAGGGTCCTGAATTTAAATAAAGGAAACTACGATGGCATGAGGCAAAAGTTGGGTAGGATTGATTGGGGAATGTCACTCAAAGGGCTGACAGTGGATAGGCAATGGCAAACATTCAAAGACCGCATGGATGAACTACAGAATTTGTTCATCCCAGTTTGGCATAAAAATAAAACAAAAAAGGTGACTCAACCGTGGCTAACAAGGGAAATTAGGGATAGCATAAGATCCAAGGAGAGGACATATAAATTGGCTAGAAAAAGCAGTAAACCTGAGGATTGGGAGCAGTTTAGGATTCAACAAAGGAGGACAAAGGGATTAATTAAGAGGGGGAAAATAGAGTATGAGAGTAAGCTTGCAGAGAACATAAAAACTGACTGTAAAAGCTTTTATAGATATGTGAAGAGAAAAAGATTGGTGAAGTCAAGCGTAGGTCCCTTGCAGTGAGAATCGGGGGAATTTATAATGGGGAACAAAGAAACGGCTGACCAATTAAATACATATTTTGGTTCTGCCTTCACAAAGGAGGACACAAATAACCTCCCAGAGATGTCGGGGAACATAGGGTCTGATGAAAGGGAGGAACTGAAAGAAATCAGTATTTGTAGGGAAATGGTGTTAGGGAAATTGATGGGATTGAAGGCCGATAAATCCCCAGGCCCTGATAATCTACATCCTAGGGTACGTAAGGAAGTGGCCCTAGAAATAGTAGATGCATTGCTGGTCATCTTCCAACATTCGATAGACTCTGGAACAGTACCCATGGATTGGAGAGTAGCTAATGTTACCCCACTATTCAAAAAAGGTGGTAGAGAGAAAACGGGGAATTACAGACCGGTAAGCCTGACATCGGTAGTGGGGAAAATGCTAGAGTCCATTATAAAAGATGCAATAGCAGAGCACTTGGAAAACAGTGACAGGATCAGACAAAGTCAACATGGATTTACAAAAGGTAAATCGTGCTTGACTAATCTACTGGAATTTTTTGAGGATGTAACTGGTAAAATAGATAAGGGAGAACCAGTGGATGTGGTGTATTTGGACTTTCAGAAGGCTTTCGATAAGGTCCCGCATAAGAGATTCGCTTGTAAAGTTAAGGCACATGGGATTGGGGGCAAGGTATTGACTTGGATAGAGAACTGGTTGGCAGACAGAAAGCAAAGAGTTGGAATAAACGGGTCTTTTTCCGAGTGGCAGGCAGTGACTAGTGGGGTACCGCAGGGATCGGTCCTTGGACCCCAGCTATTCACAATATATATTA
Source organism: Somniosus microcephalus (assembly GCF_052327205.1). NCBI lineage: Eukaryota > Metazoa > Chordata > Chondrichthyes > Squaliformes > Somniosidae > Somniosus > Somniosus microcephalus. The sequence goes on from NW_028225182.1 coordinate 35,084,409, forward strand.
ATGACCTAGACGAGGGAACTAGATGTAATATCTCTAAGTTTGCAGATGACACAAAGCTGGGTGGGCGTGTGTGCTGTGAGGAGGATGCCGAGAAACTCCAGTATGAATTGGACAGGTTGGGTGATTGGGCAGAAGCATGGCAGATGCAATATAACGTGGATAAATGCGAGGTTATCCACTTTGGTGTCAAAAACAGGAAGGCAGATTATTATCTGAATGGCAATAGATTGGGAGAAGGGGAAGTGTAACGAGACCTGGGTGTCCTTGTGCACCAGTCACTGAAGGTAAGCATGCAGGTGCAGCAGGCGGTTAAGAAGGCAAATGGTATGTTGGCCTTCGTAGCGAGAGGGTTTGAGTACAGGAACAAGGATGTCTTGCTGCAGTTGTACAGGGCCTTGGTGAGACCACATCTTGAGTATTGTGTGCAGTTTTGGTCGCCTTATCTGAGGATGTTCTTGCCATGGAGGGAGTGCAACGAAGATTCACCAGACTGATACCTGGGATGGCAGGAATGACGCATGAGGAGAGATTGGGTCGATTGGGCTTATACTCGCTGTAGTTTAGAAGAATGAGAGGGGATCTCATTGAAACTTTAAAAATTCTAACAGGACTAGACAGACTAGATGCAGGAAGGATGTTCCCGATGGTCGGGGAGTCCAGAACCAGGGGTCACAGTCTAAGGATTAGGGGTAAGCCATTTAGGACAGAGATGAGGAGAAATTTCTTCACTCAGAGTGGTGAACCTGTGGAATTCTCTACCACAGAAGGCAGTAGAGGCGAATTCATTAAATATATTCAAGAAGGAGTTGGATATATTTCTTAAGGCTAAAGGGATCAAGGGATATGGAGAGAAGGCAGGAACGGGGTACTGAATTTGGATGATCAGCCATGATCTCATTGAATGGCGGAGCAGGCTTGAGGGGCCGAATGGCCTACTCCTGCTCCTATCTTCTATGTTTCTATGGTGACTAGAACTGGACGCAATACTCCAGTTGTGGCCTAACCAGCGCTTTATAAAGTAAAAAACAGAAAATGTTGGAAATACTCAGCAGGTCAGGCAGCATCTGTGGAGAGAGAAACAGAGTTAAAGTTTCAGTTCGATGACCTTTCGTCAGAACTGGAAAAAGTTGGAGATGGAACAGATTTTTAAGCAAGTGTAGGGGCAGGGAAAGGGGAGGAAAGAACAAAAGGGAAGGTCTGTGATAGGATGGAAGGCAGGAGAGATTAAGGGACAAAAGGGATGATGGTGCATTATCATCCCTTTATATGTCCCACCACCTTCAGGGACTTTTGCACATTAACTCCCAGGTCCCTCTGCCCCTGCACACTCTGTAAAACTGTGCCATTAAGTGTATATTGCCTCTCCTTGTTCCTTCTGCCAAAATGCATCACCTCACACTTCTTTAATTTTTAAAAAATAAATCAGAGTAATTGAGAATAAACATCAACAGTGGGAATTCTACATGACAAAATGGCGGCGGCGGGGACTTGGCCAATGCGGGACTGCGGAGTCGGCTATTTCCGGAAAGTGCCGAAGGCTCCGCGGGAGTCGGTTGCCGCCGGAAAGTGCCGAAGGCTCTTCGGGTGTCGGCTGCCGCCGGAAAGTGCCGAAGGCTCGGCGGGAGTCGGCTGCCGCCGGAAAGTGCCGAAGGCTCTTTGGGTCTCGGCTTTCTCCGGAAGTTGTCGAGCGCCGCCCAGTTCTGCCTTTTTTCTCCCAGCGCAGCCGCCATGATCGGAGCTGAGGTAAGTGTGCCGTGGTCCCTTATTCTGAATCCATCGCCATCCGTCGTCCTGGAGCCTTGCATTAAGCAACTGGCAGTTGGATTCGACAGCCGCAACCGCAACCGGTAAGCCAACACCAAGATTGAGTTGAAAAATACTTGAAAAAAGCGTTAAATACTTTTCTGACCCCAGCGTGTCCCCTTTAAAGCCAGCAAAGCAAGGGATTTCTGCAGAAGGATAGTAGCTGACCCATTTAAAAAGGTTTGCAACTCATATTATCTGCACCAATTTTTAGGATCCTGGTCAAATTACCTGTTTCAAATGGGTACTTTTATTTATTGCATATATTTTCTGGTTGCATATTTCCAAATCTTAACCTGAGACCATTTATCCACCAAATGCAAAAATCATTTATCTTAAGTTAAATTAAAAACAGGATTTCTCTTTCCACTGGGGAGCATTTTGATATTAAATGCTAAGTAATGGGCCTTTGCAACTAATGCAATGCTGGAGGAAAGTTCACTGGGATGGTTCTACTGTAGTTTGAAAAGGATAACTTATTTTTGTAGGTTTGAGGCAGGTTATGTTACAAAAGCGAAATACTGCGGATGCTAGAAATCCGAAATAAAAACAGAAAATGCTGGAAATGCTCTAGCAGGTCAGGCAGCGTCTGTGGAGAGAAACATAGAAGCTAGGAGCAGGAGTCGGCCCCTCGAGCCTGCTCCACCATTTAATGAGATCATGGCCGATCATCCAAACTCAGTACCCTGTCCCTGCTTTCTCCTCATACCCCTTGATCCCTTTAGCCTTAAGAAATATATCTAACTCCTTGAATATAATGAATTGGATTCAACTGCCTTGTGTGGTAGAGAATTCCACAGGTTCACCACTCTCTGGGTGAAGAAATTCCTCCTCATTTCTGTCCTAAATGGCCTACCCCTTATCCTTAGACTGTGACCCCTGGTTCTGGATTCCCCAACCATCAGGAACATCCTTCCTGCATTTAGTCTGTCTAGTCCTGTTAGAATTTTATAAGTTTCAATGAGATCCCCTCTCAATCTTCTAAACTCCAGCGAGTACAAGCCCAATTGACCTTATCTGAGAAAGGGCACATGCCTTAGAGGCGGTGATAGGAAAGTTCACTGGATTGATTCCTGGGATGAGAGGGTTGTCCTATGAGGAGAGATTGAGTAGATTGGCCCTCTACTCTCTGGAGTTTAGAAGAATGAGGGGTGATCTCATTGAAACATACAAGATTCTGAGGGTAGATGCTGAGAGGCTGTAGCCCCCTGGCTGTTGAGTCTAGAACAGGGGGGCATAGTCGCAGGATAAGGGGTCGGCCATTTTGGACTGAGATGAGGAGGAATTTCTTCACTCGGAGGGTGGTGAATCTTTGGAATTCTCTGCCCCAGAGGGCTGTGAATGCTCAGTCGTTGAGTATATTCAAGGCCGAGATCGATAGATTTTTGGAATTGAGAGATATGGAGATCGAGCGGGAAAGTGGAGTTGAGGTCGATGATCAGCCATGATCTTATTGAATGGCGGAGCAAGCCCGAGGGGCCGCATGGCTTACTCCTCTTCCTTCTCTTATGTAGTAGCCATTCCACCCACGGGGTCCTGCATGCAGCACTGAGATGAATGATGAGGCCCTTTGTTTCTGGTGAGCAGGACATTGGGAGAACCTGCTTTCTTCCAGTAGGACCCTGGGTCCTATAACATCGAACTGAAAAAGGCAGATGCAGCATCATTGTTGACAATTTATTTAAAACCCCAAACACATTGAATAACACAAAATACTGCAGAACTGGAAATCTGAAATAAAAACAAAATGGTGGAAATACTCAGCAGGTCAGGCAGCATCTGTGGAGAGAGAAACAGAGTTAACGTTTCAGGTCGATGACCCTGCGTCAGAACTGGAAAAAGTTGGAGATGGAACAGGTTTTTCGGCAAGTGTAGGGGAGGGGGGAGGGGAGGAAAGAACAAAAGGGAAGGTCTGTGATAGGATGGAAGGCAGGAGAGATTAAGAGACAAAAGGGATGATGGTGCCAAGCCAAAGGAGATGGTAATGGGACAAGTTAAGAAACAGAAGATGACTCTAGATGAGGTGTAAATGGGGAAGGCTGAAAGATCGACAGCTGCCATGTGAGAGAAAAAATACTGAATCATTTTGGAGGCTAATTACTCGAATATTTCTGCAAGATATCCCGCATAATTTTACGTCTTGCACTAGATATTTTTGTGACAGAGTGTAGAGATAGTTTTACTCTGTATCTAACCCGTGCTGTACCTGCCCTGGGAGTGTTTGATGTGACTAGAGGGAGCTTTACTCTGTATCTAACCCGTGCTGTACCTGCCCTGGGAGTGTTTGATGGGACAGTGTAGAAGGAGTTTTACTCTGTATCTAACCCATGATGTAGCTCAAACTTCTGAATTTTTTGCACCTATTTAACTTTTTTTTTTCTGCGATGGAATTGCAGATTGGAGTCTGAAGCTATGAGATGTGGAAGTGGACCATTATCCCTGCACTGTCGGAGTGTCGCAGGTACGATTGCTGTGTTCAATGTCGCCACCTGCCACTGTACCTACTCCTGTCCCTGGACTGTGTACTGCCAAAGGTGGCTCAGAGTAACGACACACCCAGACTAGGAAGCAGCGAGTGTCTGACCCGTGACCCCTGCTGTGCCGAATGTTAATGGGACAAATCCTGAGCTGACCATGTGATTGTTGTCTATGGTTCGGAGCCAGTGGGAAGGTTGTCGCTGCCCACTGTGCTCTGATTTACGGGTAGGGGAGTGGAGGGGAATGGCAGGTGTATTTCTGTTGTATGTTTGACCAGCTGTTGGACGTTGTCGGTTATAATACCGGTCGAGGATTGAGCCTCCTGTCGTCTGTAATCCAGTGGGGCCTCAGAGTAACCTCTGCCAGCGAGGGTCTGACCCCTGAACGTTGACCTCAGCTGTGACTTGAAACCATTACAAATGGAGGCACTTGGTTTTGTGGTGGTTTGGACAGTGGGCCTTCAGCTGTAAGACTTGGAAGGGGATGAGGGGAAGACAGTCTCTTGGATTGCAAGGGTGTCAGATTAAAGGGGGGTGCGGTCTGAACAGAGCTCCTGATGGCCATGAGCCAATGGCCCAAGACTGCCTTAAATGGTCGATTTCACTCCGAGCATTCAGGGCGACTGGTGTGAGAAATTAAATGTTGCACTGCAGCAGGTTAAGGTGCCGTTGTGAGGGTGAGAATGACGTTCGCTGGGAGAGAGTAGAGGGATTTCCTGCTAAATCTAACCCGTGCTGTACCTGCCTTGGGTGTATTTGATGGGACAGTGTAGAGGGAGCTTTACTCTATCTAACCCGTGCTGTACCTGCCCCAGGAGTGTTTGATGGGACAGTGTAGAGGGAGCTTTACTCTGTCTCTAACCCGTGTTGTACCTGAATTTTTTGCCCCTATTAAATCTGCTTTTTTTTTTCTGGGATGGAATTGCAGATTGGATTCTGAAGCTGTGAGATGTGGAAGTGGACCATTTTTCCTGCACCGTCGGAGTGTCGCAGGTACGATTGCTGTGTTCAATGTCTCCCCCTAGCCACCTGCCACTGTACCTATTCCTGTCCCTGGACTGTGTACTGCCAAAGGTGGCTCAGAGTAACAACACACCCAGACTAGGAAGCAGCGAGTGTCTGCCCCATGACCCCTGCTGTGCCGAATGTTAATGGGACAATTCCTGAGCTGACCCTGTAATTGTTGTCTATGGTTCAGAGCCAGTGGGAAGGTTGTCGCTGCCCACTGTGCTCTGATTTATGGGTAGGGGAGTGGAGGGGAATGGCAGGTGTATTTCTGTGGTATGTTTGACCAGCTGTTGGACATTGTCGGTTATATCGAGGATTGAGCCTCCTGTCGTCTGTAATCCAGTGGGGGCTCAAAGTAACCTCTGCCAGCGAGGGTCTGACCCCTGAACGTTGACCTCAGCTGTGACTTGAAACCATTACAAATGGAGGCAGTGGGTTTTGTGGTGGTTTGGACAGTGGGCTTTCAGCTGTAAGACTTGGAAGGGGATGAGGGGAAGACAGTCTCTTGGATTGCAAGGGTGTCAGATTTAAGGGGGGTTTCTGTAATGGCCACCAGGTCATAACCATGTGTAGTTATTTGTACCGTCAACCCGTCTATTTTGTTATGAATGCTGTGTGCATTCAGATGAAGAACTTTCAAATATGTATTGTGACAATTTATTCCTGCTTTTACTACTTGACCTTTATCTTTATACATTCTGTCCTTTCCTAACACCCTGTGGTTTTTAATTCCCCTGCTACCGTGCTCTATTGCCTTCTCCCATTTAAATTTTTTGCTCTCTTAATGCCTCCCCCACTCTAATTAGTTTAAAGCCCTCTCTACAGCCCTAGTTATTCGATTCGCCAGGATTCTAGTCCCAGCACTAGCGAAGTGAAGTCCGTCCCAACGGAACAGCGCTCTCCTGTGCCAGTGTCCCAAGAAGCAAAACACATTTCTCCCACACCAGTCTTTGAGCCACGCATTTAACTCTCTAATTTTATTTACCCTAGCCAAATTTGCACGTGGCTCAGGTAGTAATCCAGAGATTATTACCCTTGTGGTTCTGCTTTTTAATTTGGCCCCTAGCTGCTCAAACTCCCTCAGCAGAATCTCTTTCCTTGTCCTATCTATGTCGTTGGTACCAACATGGACCACGACAACTGGATCCTCCCCCTCCCACTCCAAGTTTCTCTCCAGTCCAGAGGAGATGTCCTTAACCCTGGCACCGGGCAGGCAACCCAGCCTTCGGGACTCTCGCTCTCGGCTGCAAAGAACCCTATCTATCCCCCTAACGGTACTATCCCCTACCACTGCAACATTTCTTTTAACTCCCCCCCCACTTGAATTGCCCCCTGTTCCATGGTGCTGTGGCCAGGTTGCTCATCCTCCCTGCAGTCACCATTCCCATCCTCACAGGGAGTAAGAGCCTCAAACCTGTTGGACAAGAGCAAGGGCTGCGGCTCCTCCAACACTACCCCCTGGATCCCCGTACCTGCCTCACTCCTAGTCACACCATCCTGTCCCTGACCAAGGTGACCATGACTGGGAACTAAACATACAGGGGTATTTGACAATTAGGAAGGACAGACAGGAAGGAAAGGGAGGTGGGGTTGCTATGTTAATCGAGGATGGAATCACTGCAATAGTCAGAAATGATATTGGGTCAAAGGACCAGGATAGTGAAACAGTTTGGGTGGAGATGAGGAATAATCAAGGGAAAAAGTCACTAGTGGGTGTAGTCTATAGGCCTCCTAACAGTTGCAACTCTGTTGGTCGGAGTATAAATCAGGAAATAGTTGGGGCTTTTAATAAGGGGACAGCTATAATCATGGGGGATTTTAACTTTCATATTGACTGGACAAATCAAATTGGGCATGGCAGCCTTGAGGAAGAGTTCATAGAGTGTATTAGGGATGGGTTCCTTGAGCAGTATGTAACTGAACCAACCAGGGGGCAGGCAATCTTAGATCTGGTCCTGTGTAATGAGACAGGATTAATAAAAAATGTCCTAGTAAGGGATCCCCTTGGAATGAGTGACCATAACATGGTTGAATTCCAAATTCAGTTTGAGGGTGAGAGAGTTGGATCTCAAACCAGCGTACTGAGCTTAAATAAAGGAGACTATGAAGGTATGAGAGTAGAATTGACTAAAGTGGACTGGGAAAATAGATTCAAGTGTAGGACGGTACAAGAGCAGTGGTCTACATTCAAGGAGATATTTCACAACTTTCAAGAAAAATATATTCCTCTGAGGAAAAAGGGGAGTAAAAGAAAAGATAGCCATCCGTGGCTTAGTAAAGTAATAAAGGACAGTATCCGACTGAAAACAAGGGCATATAAAGTAGCCAAATCTAGTGGGAGGATAGAAGATTGGGAAGCATTTAAAAGCCAGCAAACAATAACAAAAGATTAATTAAGAAAGGGAAGATAGATTATGAAAGTAAACTGGCAAAAAATATAAAAACGGATAGCAAAAGTTTCTGCAGTTATATAAAAAGAAAAAGGGTGGCTGAAGTGAACGTTGGTCCCTTAGTGGATGGGACTGGGAAATTAGTGGTGGGGAACATGGAGATGGTAAAAACGCTGAACCTATATTTTGTATCAGTCTTTACAGTAGAGGACACTAAAAATATCCCAATACTGGACAAACAGGGGGCTATGGGGGGGGGGAGGAGCTAAACACGATTAAAATCACGAAGGAGGTGGTACTCGGTAAAATAATGGGACTTAAGGCGGATAAATCCCCTGGACCTGATGGCTTACATCCTAGGGTCTTGAGAGAAGTGGCGGTAGGGATTGTGGATGCATTGGTGATTATTTTCCAGAACTCCCTGGACTCCGGAAAGGTCCTGGCAGATTGGAAAACTGCTAATGTAACGCCCTTATTTAAGAAGGGAAGTAGACAAAAGGCTGGAAACTATAGACCAATTAGCCTAACATCTGTGATTGGTAAAATGTTGGAGTCCATTATTAAGGAAACAGTAACAGGGAATTTGGATAAACATAATTTAATAGGACAGTCAGCATGGTTTTGTGAAGGGGAAGTCATGTTTGACAAATTTGCTCGAATTTTTTGAGGACGTAACATACAGGGTGGATAAGGGGGAACCAGTGGATGTGGTGTATTTGGACTTCCAAAAGGCATTTGACAAGGTGCCACACAAAAGATTACTGATCAAGATAAAAAATCACGGGATTGGGGGTAATATACTGGCATGGTTGGAAGATTGGCTATCTAACAGAAAACAAAGAGTTGGGATAAATGGTTCGTTCTCGGGCTGGCAATCAGTAACTAGTGGTGTTCCGCAGGGGTCAGTGCTGGGACCCCAACTCTTTACAATCTATATAAACGATTTGGAGGAAGGGACCGAGTGCAACATATCCAAGTTTGCTGACGATACAAAGATGGGAGGGAAAGCAGTGAGTGAGGAGGACAAAAAACCTGCAAAAGGACATAGACAGGCTAAGTGAGTGGGCGGAGACTTGGCAGATGAAGTATAATACTGGAAAGTGTGAGGTTATGCACTTTGGCAGAAAAAATCAAAGCGCAAGTTATTATCTAAATGGAGAAAAACTGCAAAGTGCTACAGTACAAAGGGATCTGGGGCTCCTGGTGCATGAAACACAAAAAGTTAGTATGCAGGTGATCAGGAAGGCCAATGGAATCTTGGCTTTTATTGCAAGGGGGCTGGAGTATAAAAACAGGGAAGTCTTGCTGCAGTTATACAGGGTACTGGTGAGGCCACACCTGGAATACTGCGTGCAGTTTTGGTTTCCATATTTAAGAAAAGATATACTTGCTCTCGAGACGGTTCAGAGAAGGTTCACTCGGTTGATTCCGGAGATGTGGGGGTTGACTTATGAGGAAAGGTTAAGTAGGTTGGGCCTCCACTCATTGGAGTTCAGAAGAATGAGAGGCGATCTTATCGAAACATATAAGATTGTGAGGGGGCTTGATCGGGTGGATTTGGTGAGGATGTTTCCACTGATGGGTGAGACTAGAACTAGGGGGCATAATCTTAGTTTTGAAAGGGCAGCCCCTTATTCTGAGATGAGGAGAAACTTCTTCACTCAGAGGATAGTAAATCTATGGAATTTGCTACCCCAGAGAGCTGTGGAAGCTGCAACATTAAATAAATTTAAAACGGAGATAGACAGTTTCCAAGCAGATAAAGGAATTGGGGGTTACGGGCAGAGGGCAGGGAAGTGGAGGTGAGTCAAGGTTCAGATCAGGAATGATCCTATTGAATGGCGGAGCAGGCCCAAGGGGCTGTATGGCCTACTCCTGCTCCTACTTATGTTCTTTTGTGCAGTCTGAACAGAGCTCCTGATGGCCATGAGCCAATGGCCCAGGACTGCCTTAAATGGTCGATCTCACTCCGAGCATTCAGGACGACTGGTGTGAGCAATTAAATGTCGCACTGCAGCAGGTTAAGGTGCCGTTGTGAGGGTGAGAATGACGTTTGCTGGGAGAGAGTAGAGGGGTTTCCTGCTAAATCTAACCCGTGCTGTACCTGCCCTGGGAGTGTTTGATGGGACCGTGTAGAGGGAACTTTACTCTGTATCTAAGCCGTGCTGCAGCTGCCCTGGGAGTGTTTGATGGGACAGTGTAGAGGGAGCTTTACTCTGTCTCTAACCCGTGTTGTACCTGAATTTTTTGCCCCTATTAAATCTGCTTTTTTTTCTGGGATGGAATTGCAGATTGGATTCTGAAGCTGTGAGATGTGGCAGTGGACCATTTTTCCTGCACCGTCGGAGTGTCGCAGGTACGATTGCTGTGTTCAATGTCTCCCCCTAGCCACCTGCCACTGTACCTATTCCTGTCCCTGGACTGTGTACTGCCAAAGGTGGCTCAGAGTAACAACACACCCAGACTAGGAAGCAGCGAGTGTCTGCCCCATGACCCCTGCTGTGCCGAATGTTAATGGGACAATTCCTGAGCTGACCCTGTAATTGTTGTCTATGGTTTGGAGCCAGTGGGAAGGTTGTCGCTGCCCACTGTGCTCTGATTTATGGGTAGGGGAGTGGAGGGGAATGGCAGGTGTATTTCTGTGGTATGTTTGACCAGCTGTTGGACGTTGTCGGTTATATCGAGGATTGAGCCTCCTGTCGTCTGTAATCCAGTGGGGCCTCAGAGTAACCTCTGCCAGCGAGGGTCTGACCCCTGAACGTTGACCTCAGCTGTGACTTGAAACCGTTACAAATGGAGGCAATTGGTTTTGTGGTGGTTTGGACAGTGGGCCTTCAGCTGTAAGACTTGGAAGGGGATGAGGGGAAGACAGTCTCTTGGATTGTAAGGGTGTCAGATTAAAGGGGGGTGCAGTCTGAACAGAGCTCCTGATGGCCATGAGCCAATGGCCCAAGACTGCCTTAAATGGTCGATCTCACTCCGAGCATTCAGGACGACTGGTGTGAGAAATTAAATGTCGCACTGCAGCAGGTTAAGGTGCCGTTGTGAGAATGATGTTCGCTGGGAGAGAGTAGAGGAATTTCCTGCTAAATCTAACCCGTGCTGTACCTGCCCTGGGTGTATTTGATGGGACAGTGTAGAGGGAGCTTTACTCTCTATCTGACCCGTGCAGTACCTGCCCTGGGAGTGTTTCATGGGACAGTGTGGAGGGGCTTTACTCTGTATCTAACCCGTGCTGAACCTGCCCTGGGAGTGTTTTACGGGACAGTGCAGAGGGAGCTTTACTCTGTATCTAACCCGTGATGCACCTGCCCCGGGAGTGTTTGATGGGACCGTGTCGAGGGAGCTTTACTCTGTATCTAACCAGTGCTGTATCTGCCCCGGGAGTGTTTGATGGGACAGTGTGGAGGGAGCTTTACTCTGCATCTAACCCGTGCTGTACCTGCCCTGGGAGTGTTTGATGGGACAGTGTAGAGGGAGCTTTACTCTGTGTTTAACCCGTGCTGTAGCTCAATTTTCTGAATTTGTTGCACCGATTAAATCTGCTTTTTTTTCTGGGATGGAATTGCAGATTGGAGTCTGAAGCTATGAGATGTGGAAGTGGACCATTATCCCTGCACTGTCGGAGTGTCGCAGGTACGATTGCTGTGTTCAATGTCTCCCCCTAGCCACCTGCCACTGTACCTATTCCTGTCCCTGGATTGTGTACTGCCAAAGGTGGCTCAGAGTAACGACACACCCAGACTAGGAAGCAGCGAGTGTCTGACCCGTGACCCCTGCTGTGCCGAATGTTAATGGGACAAATCCTGAGCTGACCATGTGATTGTTGTCTATGGTTCGGAGCCAGTGGGAAGGTTGTCGCTGCCCACTGTGCTCTGATTTATGGGTAGGGGAGTGGAGGGGAATGGCAGGTGTATTTCTGTGGTATGTTTGACCAGCTGTTGGACGTTATCTGTTATAATACCGGTCGAGGATTGAGCCTCCTGTCGTCTGTAATCCAGTGGGGCCTCAGAGTAACCTCTGCCAGCGAGGGTCTGACCCCTGAACGTTGACCTCAGCTGTGACTTGAAACCATTACAAATGGAGGCACTTGGTTTTGTGGTGGTTTGGACAGTGGGCCTTCAGCTGTAAGACTTGGAAGGGGATGAGGGGAAGACAGTCTCTTGGATTGCAAGGGTGTCAGATTAAAGGGGGGTGCGGTCTGAACAGAGCTCCTGATGGCCATGAGCCAATGGCCCAAGACTGCCTTAAATGGTCGATTTCACTCCGAGCATTCAGGGCGACTGGTGTGAGAAATTAAATGTTGCACTGCAGCAGGTTAAGGTGCCGTTGTGAGGGTGAGAATGACGTTCGCTGGGAGAGAGTAGAGGGATTTCCTGCTAAATCTAACCCGTGCTGTACCTGCCTTGGGTGTATTTGATGGGACAGTGTAGAGGGAGCTTTACTCTATCTAACCCGTGCTGTACCTGCCCCAGGAGTGTTTGATGGGACAGTGTAGAGGGAGCTTTACTCTGTCTCTAACCCGTGTTGTACCTGAATTTTTTGCCCCTATTAAATCTGCTTTTTTTTTTCTGGGATGGAATTGCAGATTGGATTCTGAAGCTGTGAGATGTGGAAGTGGACCATTTTTCCTGCACCGTCGGAGTGTCGCAGGTACGATTGCTGTGTTCAATGTCTCCCCCTAGCCACCTGCCACTGTACCTATTCCTGTCCCTGGACTGTGTACTGCCAAAGGTGGCTCAGAGTAACAACACACCCAGACTAGGAAGCAGCGAGTGTCTGCCCCATGACCCCTGCTGTGCCGAATGTTAATGGGACAATTCCTGAGCTGACCCTGTAATTGTTGTCTATGGTTCAGAGCCAGTGGGAAGGTTGTCGCTGCCCACTGTGCTCTGATTTATGGGTAGGGGAGTGGAGGGGAATGGCAGGTGTATTTCTGTGGTATGTTTGACCAGCTGTTGGACATTGTCGGTTATATCGAGGATTGAGCCTCCTGTCGTCTGTAATCCAGTGGGGGCTCAAAGTAACCTCTGCCAGCGAGGGTCTGACCCCTGAACGTTGACCTCAGCTGTGACTTGAAACCATTACAAATGGAGGCAGTGGGTTTTGTGGTGGTTTGGACAGTGGGCTTTCAGCTGTAAGACTTGGAAGGGGATGAGGGGAAGACAGTCTCTTGGATTGCAAGGGTGTCAGATTTAAGGGGGGTTTCTGTAATGGCCACCAGGTCATAACCATGTGTAGTTATTTGTACCGTCAACCCGTCTATTTTGTTATGAATGCTGTGTGCATTCAGATGAAGAACTTTCAAATATGTATTGTGACAATTTATTCCTGCTTTTACTACTTGACCTTTATCTTTATACATTCTGTCCTTTCCTAACACCCTGTGGTTTTTAATTCCCCTGCTACCGTGCTCTATTGCCTTCTCCCATTTAAATTTTTTGCTCTCTTAATGCCTCCCCCACTCTAATTAGTTTAAAGCCCTCTCTACAGCCCTAGTTATTCGATTCGCCAGGATTCTAGTCCCAGCACTAGCGAAGTGAAGTCCGTCCCAACGGAACAGCGCTCTCCTGTGCCAGTGTCCCAAGAAGCAAAACACATTTCTCCCACACCAGTCTTTGAGCCACGCATTTAACTCTCTAATTTTATTTACCCTAGCCCCCTGTTCCATGGTGCTGTGGCCAGGTTGCTCATCCTCCCTGCAGTCACCATTCCCATCCTCACAGGGAGTAAGAGCCTCAAACCTGTTGGACAAGAGCAAGGGCTGCGGCTCCTCCAACACTACCCCCTGGATCCCCGTACCTGCCTCACTCCTAGTCACACCATCCTGTCCCTGACCAAGGTGACCATGACTGGGAACTAAACATACAGGGGTATTTGACAATTAGGAAGGACAGACAGGAAGGAAAGGGAGGTGGGGTTGCTATGTTAATCGAGGATGGAATCACTGCAATAGTCAGAAATGATATTGGGTCAAAGGACCAGGATAGTGAAACAGTTTGGGTGGAGATGAGGAATAATCAAGGGAAAAAGTCACTAGTGGGTGTAGTCTATAGGCCTCCTAACAGTTGCAACTCTGTTGGTCGGAGTATAAATCAGGAAATAGTTGGGGCTTTTAATAAGGGGACAGCTATAATCATGGGGGATTTTAACTTTCATATTGACTGGACAAATCAAATTGGGCATGGCAGCCTTGAGGAAGAGTTCATAGAGTGTATTAGGGATGGGTTCCTTGAGCAGTATGTAACTGAACCAACCAGGGGGCAGGCAATCTTAGATCTGGTCCTGTGTAATGAGACAGGATTAATAAAAAATGTCCTAGTAAGGGATCCCCTTGGAATGAGTGACCATAACATGGTTGAATTCCAAATTCAGTTTGAGGGTGAGAGAGTTGGATCTCAAACCAGCGTACTGAGCTTAAATAAAGGAGACTATGAAGGTATGAGAGTAGAATTGACTAAAGTGGACTGGGAAAATAGATTCAAGTGTAGGACGGTACAAGAGCAGTGGTCTACATTCAAGGAGATATTTCACAACTTTCAAGAAAAATATATTCCTCTGAGGAAAAAGGGGAGTAAAAGAAAAGATAGCCATCCGTGGCTTAGTAAAGTAATAAAGGACAGTATCCGACTGAAAACAAGGGCATATAAAGTAGCCAAATCTAGTGGGAGGATAGAAGATTGGGAAGCATTTAAAAGCCAGCAAACAATAACAAAAGATTAATTAAGAAAGGGAAGATAGATTATGAAAGTAAACTGGCAAAAAATATAAAAACGGATAGCAAAAGTTTCTGCAGTTATATAAAAAGAAAAAGGGTGGCTGAAGTGAACGTTGGTCCCTTAGTGGATGGGACTGGGAAATTAGTGGTGGGGAACATGGAGATGGTAAAAACGCTGAACCTATATTTTGTATCAGTCTTTACAGTAGAGGACACTAAAAATATCCCAATACTGGACAAACAGGGGGCTATGGGGGGGGGGAGGAGCTAAACACGATTAAAATCACGAAGGAGGTGGTACTCGGTAAAATAATGGGACTTAAGGCGGATAAATCCCCTGGACCTGATGGCTTACATCCTAGGGTCTTGAGAGAAGTGGCGGTAGGGATTGTGGATGCATTGGTGATTATTTTCCAGAACTCCCTGGACTCCGGAAAGGTCCTGGCAGATTGGAAAACTGCTAATGTAACGCCCTTATTTAAGAAGGGAAGTAGACAAAAGGCTGGAAACTATAGACCAATTAGCCTAACATCTGTGATTGGTAAAATGTTGGAGTCCATTATTAAGGAAACAGTAACAGGGAATTTGGATAAACATAATTTAATAGGACAGTCAGCATGGTTTTGTGAAGGGGAAGTCATGTTTGACAAATTTGCTCGAATTTTTTGAGGACGTAACATACAGGGTGGATAAGGGGGAACCAGTGGATGTGGTGTATTTGGACTTCCAAAAGGCATTTGACAAGGTGCCACACAAAAGATTACTGATCAAGATAAAAAATCACGGGATTGGGGGTAATATACTGGCATGGTTGGAAGATTGGCTATCTAACAGAAAACAAAGAGTTGGGATAAATGGTTCGTTCTCGGGCTGGCAATCAGTAACTAGTGGTGTTCCGCAGGGGTCAGTGCTGGGACCCCAACTCTTTACAATCTATATAAACGATTTGGAGGAAGGGACCGAGTGCAACATATCCAAGTTTGCTGACGATACAAAGATGGGAGGGAAAGCAGTGAGTGAGGAGGACAAAAAACCTGCAAAAGGACATAGACAGGCTAAGTGAGTGGGCGGAGACTTGGCAGATGAAGTATAATACTGGAAAGTGTGAGGTTATGCACTTTGGCAGAAAAAATCAAAGCGCAAGTTATTATCTAAATGGAGAAAAACTGCAAAGTGCTACAGTACAAAGGGATCTGGGGCTCCTGGTGCATGAAACACAAAAAGTTAGTATGCAGGTGATCAGGAAGGCCAATGGAATCTTGGCTTTTATTGCAAGGGGGCTGGAGTATAAAAACAGGGAAGTCTTGCTGCAGTTATACAGGGTACTGGTGAGGCCACACCTGGAATACTGCGTGCAGTTTTGGTTTCCATATTTAAGAAAAGATATACTTGCTCTCGAGACGGTTCAGAGAAGGTTCACTCGGTTGATTCCGGAGATGAGGGGGTTGACGTATGAGGAAAGGTTAAGTAGGTTGGGCCTCTACTCATTGGAGTTCAGAAGAATGAGAGGCGATCTTATCGAAACATATAAGATTGTGAGGGGGCTTGATCGGGTGGATTTGGTGAGGATGTTTCCACTGATGGGTGAGACTAGAACTAGGGGGCATAATCTTAGTTTTGAAAGGGCAGCCCCTTATTCTGAGATGAGGAGAAACTTCTTCACTCAGAGGATAGTAAATCTATGGAATTTGCTACCCCAGAGAGCTGTGGAAGCTGCAACATTAAATAAATTTAAAACGGAGATAGACAGTTTCCAAGCAGATAAAGGAATTGGGGGTTACGGGCAGAGGGCAGGGAAGTGGAGGTGAGTCAAGGTTCAGATCAGGAATGATCCTATTGAATGGCGGAGCAGGCCCAAGGGGCTGTATGGCCTACTCCTGCTCCTACTTATGTTCTTTTGTGCAGTCTGAACAGAGCTCCTGATGGCCATGAGCCAATGGCCCAGGACTGCCTTAAATGGTCGATCTCACTCCGAGCATTCAGGATGACTGGTGTGAGCAATTAAATGTCGCACTGCAGCAGGTTAAGGTGCCGTTGTGAGGGTGAGAATGACGTTTGCTGGGAGAGAGTAGAGGGGTTTCCTGCTAAATCTAACCCGTGCTGTACCTGCCCTGGGAGTGTTTGATGGGACCGTGTAGAGGGAGCTTTACTCTGTGTTTAACCCGTGCTGCAGCTGCCCTGGGAGTGTTTGATGGGACAGTGTAGAGGGAGCTTTACTCTGTCTCTAACCCGTGTTGTACCTGAATTTTTTGCCCCTATTAAATCTGCTTTTTTTTCTGGGATGGAATTGCAGATTGGATTCTGAAGCTGTGAGATGTGGCAGTGGACCATTTTTCCTGCACCGTCGGAGTGTCGCAGGTACGATTGCTGTGTTCAATGTCTCCCCCTAGCCACCTGCCACTGTACCTATTCCTGTCCCTGGACTGTGTACTGCCAAAGGTGGCTCAGAGTAACAACACACCCAGACTAGGAAGCAGCGAGTGTCTGCCCCATGACCCCTGCTGTGCCGAATGTTAATGGGACAATTCCTGAGCTGACCCTGTAATTGTTGTCTATGGTTTGGAGCCAGTGGGAAGGTTGTCGCTGCCCACTGTGCTCTGATTTATGGGTAGGGGAGTGGAGGGGAATGGCAGGTGTATTTCTGTGGTATGTTTGACCAGCTGTTGGACGTTGTCGGTTATATCGAGGATTGAGCCTCCTGTCGTCTGTAATCCAGTGGGGCCTCAGAGTAACCTCTGCCAGCGAGGGTCTGACCCCTGAACGTTGACCTCAGCTGTGACTTGAAACCGTTACAAATGGAGGCAATTGGTTTTGTGGTGGTTTGGACAGTGGGCCTTCAGCTGTAAGACTTGGAAGGGGATGAGGGGAAGACAGTCTCTTGGATTGTAAGGGTGTCAGATTAAAGGGGGGTGCAGTCTGAACAGAGCTCCTGATGGCCATGAGCCAATGGCCCAAGACTGCCTTAAATGGTCGATCTCACTCCGAGCATTCAGGACGACTGGTGTGAGAAATTAAATGTCGCACTGCAGCAGGTTAAGGTGCCGTTGTGAGAATGATGTTCGCTGGGAGAGAGTAGAGGAATTTCCTGCTAAATCTAACCCGTGCTGTACCTGCCCTGGGTGTATTTGATGGGACAGTGTAGAGGGAGCTTTACTCTCTATCTGACCCGTGCAGTACCTGCCCTGGGAGTGTTTGATGGGACAGTGTGGAGGGGGCTTTACTCTGTATCTAACCCGTGCTGAACCTGCCCTGGGAGTGTTTTACGGGACAGTGCAGAGGGAGCTTTACTCTGTATCTAACCCGTGATGCACCTGCCCCGGGAGTGTTTGATGGGACCGTGTCGAGGGAGCTTTACTCTGTATCTAACCAGTGCTGTATCTGCCCCGGGAGTGTTTGATGGGACAGTGTGGAGGGAGCTTTACTCTGCATCTAACCCGTGCTGTACCTGCCCTGGGAGTGTTTGATGGGACAGTGTAGAGGGAGCTTTACTCTGTGTTTAACCCGTGCTGTAGCTCAATTTTCTGAATTTGTTGCACCGATTAAATCTGCTTTTTTTTCTGGGATGGAATTGCAGATTGGAGTCTGAAGCTATGAGATGTGGAAGTGGACCATTATCCCTGCACTGTCGGAGTGTCGCAGGTACGATTGCTGTGTTCAATGTCTCCCCCTAGCCACCTGCCACTGTACCTATTCCTGTCCCTGGATTGTGTACTGCCAAAGGTGGCTCAGAGTAACGACACACCCAGACTAGGAAGCAGCGAGTGTCTGACCCGTGACCCCTGCTGTGCCGAATGTTAATGGGACAAATCCTGAGCTGACCATGTGATTGTTGTCTATGGTTCGGAGCCAGTGGGAAGGTTGTCGCTGCCCACTGTGCTCTGATTTATGGGTAGGGGAGTGGAGGGGAATGGCAGGTGTATTTCTGTGGTATGTTTGACCAGCTGTTGGACGTTATCTGTTATAATACCGGTCGAGGATTGAGCCTCCTGTCGTCTGTAATCCAGTGGGGCCTCAGAGTAACCTCTGCCAGCGAGGGTCTGACCCCTGAACGTTGACCTCAGCTGTGACTTGAAACCATTACAAATGGAGGCACTTGGTTTTGTGGTGGTTTGGACAGTGGGCCTTCAGCTGTAAGACTTGGAAGGGGATGAGGGGAAGACAGTCTCTTGGATTGCAAGGGTGTCAGATTAAAGGGGGG
Organism: Somniosus microcephalus; assembly: GCF_052327205.1. NCBI lineage: Eukaryota > Metazoa > Chordata > Chondrichthyes > Squaliformes > Somniosidae > Somniosus > Somniosus microcephalus. The sequence continues at coordinate 35,103,003 of NW_028225182.1, forward strand.
TGCGGTCTGAACAGAGCTCCTGATGGCCATGAGCCAATGGCCCAAGACTGCCTTAAATGGTCGATTTCACTCCAAGCATTCAGGGCGACTGGTGTGAGAAATTAAATGTTGCACTGCAGCAGGTTAAGGTGCCGTTGTGAGGGTGAGAATGACGTTCGCTGGGAGAGAGTAGAGGGATTTCCTGCTAAATCTAACCCGTGCTGTACCTGCCTTGGGTGTATTTGATGGGACAGTGTAGAGGGAGCTTTACTCTGTATCTAACCCGTGCTGTACCTGCCCCAGGAGTGTTTGATGGGACAGTGTAGAGGGAGCTTTACTATGTCTCTAACCCGTGTTGTACCTGAATTTTTTGCCCCTATTAAATCTGCTTTTTATTCTGGGATGGAATTGCAGATTGGAGTCTGAAGCTGAGAGATGTGGAAGTGGACCATTATCCCCGCAGTGTCGCAGGTACGATTGCTGCGTTCAATGTCTTCCCCAGCCACCTACCACTGTACCTACTCCTGTCCCTGGACTGTGTACTGCCAAAGGTGGCTCAGAGTAACAACACACCCAGACTAGGAAGCAGCGAGTATCTGACCCGTGACCCCTGCTGTGCCGAATGTTAATGGGACAATTCCTGAGCTGACCCTGTGATTGTTGTCTATGGTTCAGAGCCAGTGGGAAGGTTGTCGCTGCCCACTGTGCTCTGATTTATGGGTAGGGGAGTGGAGGGGAATGGCAGGTGTATTTCTGTGGTATGTTTGACCAGCTGTTGGACATTGTCGGTTATATCGAGGATTGAGCCTCCTGTCGTCTGTAATCCAGTGGGGGCTCAAAGTAACCTCTGCCAGCGAGGGTCTGACCCCTGAACGTTGACCTCAGCTGTGACTTGAAACCATTACAAATGGAGGCAGTGGGTTTTGTGGTGGTTTGGACAGTGGGCTTTCAGCTGTAAGACTTGGAAGGGGATGAGGGGAAGACAGTCTCTTGGATTGCAAGGGTGTCAGATTTAAGGGGGGTTTCTGTAATGGCCACCAGGTCATAACCATGTGTAGTTATTTGTACCGTCAACCCGTCTATTTTGTTATGAATGCTGTGTGCATTCAGATGAAGAACTTTCAAATATGTATTGTGACAATTTATTCCTGCTTTTACTACTTGACCTTTATCTTTATACATTCTGTCCTTTCCTAACACCCTGTGGTTTTTAATTCCCCTGCTACCGTGCTCTATTGCCTTCTCCCATTTAAATTTTTTGCTCTCTTAATGCCTCCCCCACTCTAATTAGTTTAAAGCCCTCTCTACAGCCCTAGTTATTCGATTCGCCAGGATTCTAGTCCCAGCACTAGCGAAGTGAAGTCCGTCCCAACGGAACAGCGCTCTCCTGTGCCAGTGTCCCAAGAAGCAAAACACATTTCTCCCACACCAGTCTTTGAGCCACGCATTTAACTCTCTAATTTTATTTACCCTAGCCAAATTTGCACGTGGCTCAGGTAGTAATCCAGAGATTATTACCCTTGTGGTTCTGCTTTTTAATTTGGCCCCTAGCTGCTCAAACTCCCTCAGCAGAATCTCTTTCCTTGTCCTATCTATGTCGTTGGTACCAACATGGACCACGACAACTGGATCCTCCCCCTCCCACTCCAAGTTTCTCTCCAGTCCAGAGGAGATGTCCTTAACCCTGGCACCGGGCAGGCAACCCAGCCTTCGGGACTCTCGCTCTCGGCTGCAAAGAACCCTATCTATCCCCCTAACGGTACTATCCCCTACCACTGCAACATTTCTTTTAACTCCCCCCCCACTTGAATTGCCCCCTGTTCCATGGTGCTGTGGCCAGGTTGCTCATCCTCCCTGCAGTCACCATTCCCATCCTCACAGGGAGTAAGAGCCTCAAAGCTGTTGGACAAGAGCAAGGGCTGCGGCTCCTCCAACACTACCCCCTGGATCCCCGTACCTGCCTCACTCCTAGTCACACCATCCTGTCCCTGACCAAGGTGACCATGACTGGGAACTAAACATACAGGGGTATTTGACAATTAGGAAGGACAGACAGGAAGGAAAGGGAGGTGGGGTTGCTATGTTAATCGAGGATGGAATCACTGCAATAGTCAGAAATGATATTGGGTCAAAGGATCAGGACAGTGAAACAGTTTGGGTGGAGATGAGGAATAATCAAGGGAAAAAGTCACTAGTGGGTGTAGTCTATAGGCCTCCTAACAGTTGCAACTCTGTTGGTCGGAGTATAAATCAGGAAATAGTTGGGGCTTTTAATAAGGGGACAGCTATAATCATGGGGGATTTTAACTTTCATATTGACTGGACAAATCAAATTGGGCATGGCAGCCTTGAGGAAGAGTTCATAGAATGTATTAGGGATGGGTTCCTTGAGCAGTATGTAACTGAACCAACCAGGGGGCAGGCAATCTTAGATCTGGTCCTGTGTAATGAGACAGGATTAATAAAAAATGTCCTAGTAAGGGATCCCCTTGGAATGAGTGACCATAACATGGTTGAATTCCAAATTCAGTTTGAGGGTGAGAGAGTTGGATCTCAAACCAGCGTACTGAGCTTAAATAAAGGAGACTATGAAGGTATGAGAGTAGAATTGACTAAAGTGGACTGGGAAAATAGATTCAAGTGTAGGACGGTACAAGAGCAGTGGTCTACATTCAAGGAGATATTTCACAACTTTCAAGAAAAATATATTCCTCTGAGGAAAAAGGGGAGTAAAAGAAAAGATAGCCATCCGTGGCTTAGTAAAGTAATAAAGGACAGTATCCGACTGAAAACAAGGGCATATAAAGTAGCCAAATCTAGTGGGAGGATAGAAGATTGGGAAGCATTTAAAAGCCAGCAAACAATAACAAAAGATTAATTAAGAAAGGGAAGATAGATTATGAAAGTAAACTGGCAAAAAATATAAAAACGGATAGCAAAAGTTTCTGCAGTTATATAAAAAGAAAAAGGGTGGCTGAAGTGAACGTTGGTCCCTTAGTGGATGGGACTGGGAAATTAGTGGTGGGGAACATGGAGATGGTAAAAACGCTGAACCTATATTTTGTATCAGTCTTTACAGTAGAGGACACTAAAAATATCCCAATACTGGACAAACAGGGGGCTATGGGGGGGGGGAGGAGCTAAACACGATTAAAATCACTAAGGAGGTGGTACTCGGTAAAATAATGGGACTTAAGGCGGATAAATCCCCTGGACCTGATGGCTTACATCCTAGGGTCTTGAGAGAAGTGGCGGTAGGGATTGTGGATGCATTGGTGATTATTTTCCAGAACTCCCTGGACTCAGGAAAGGTCCAGGCAGATTGGAAAACTGCTAATGTAACGCCCTTATTTAAGAAGGGAAGTAGACAAAAGGCTGGAAACTATAGACCAATTAGCCTAACATCTGTGATTGGTAAAATGTTGGAGTCCATTATTAAGGAAACAGTAACAGGGCATTTGGATAAACATAATTTAATAGGACAGTCAGCATGGTTTTGTGAAGGGGAAGTCATGTTTGACAAATTTGCTCGAATTCTTTGAGGACGTAACATACAGGGTGGATAAGGGGGAACCAGTGGATGTGGTGTATTTGGACTTCCAAAAGGCATTTGACAAGGTGCCACACAAAAGATTACTGATCAAGATAAAAAATCACGGGATTGGGGGTAATATACTGGCATGGTTGGAAGATTGGCTATCTAACAGAAAACAAAGAGTTGGGATAAATGGTTCGTTCTCGGGCTGGCAATCAGTAACTAGTGGTGTTCCGCAGGGGTCAGTGCTGGGACCCCAACTCTTTACAATCTATATAAACGATTTGGAGGAAGGGACCGAGTGCAACATATCCAAGTTTGCTGACGATACAAAGATGGGAGGGAAAGCAGTGAGTGAGGAGGACAAAAAACCTGCAAAAGGACATAGACAGGCTAAGTGAGTGGGCGGAGACTTGGCAGATGAAGTATAATACTGGAAAGTGTGAGGTTATGCACTTTGGCAGAAAAAATCAAAGCGCAAGTTATTATCTAAATGGAGAAAAACTGCAAAGTGCTACAGTACAAAGGGATCTGGGGCTCCTGGTGCATGAAACACAAAAAGTTAGTATGCAGGTGATCAGGAAGGCCAATGGAATCTTGGCTTTTATTGCAAGGGGGCTGGAGTATAAAAACAGGGAAGTCTTGCTGCAGTTATACAGGGTACTGGTGAGGCCACACCTGGAATACTGCGTGCAGTTTTGGTTTCCATATTTAAGAAAAGATATACTTGCTCTCGAGACGGTTCAGAGAAGGTTCACTCGGTTGATTCCGGAGATGAGGGGGTTGACGTATGAGGAAAGGTTAAGTAGGTTGGGCCTCTACTCATTGGAGTTCAGAAGAATGAGAGGCGATCTTATCGAAACATATAAGATTGTGAGGGGGCTTGATCGGGTGGATTTGGTGAGGATGTTTCCACTGATGGGTGAGACTAGAACTAGGGGGCATAATCTTAGTTTTGAAAGGGCAGCCCCTTATTCTGAGATGAGGAGAAACTTCTTCACTCAGAGGATAGTAAATCTATGGAATTTGCTACCCCAGAGAGCTGTGGAAGCTGCAACATTAAATAAATTTAAAACGGAGATAGACAGTTTCCAAGCAGATAAAGGAATTGGGGGTTACGGGCAGAGGGCAGGGAAGTGGAGGTGAGTCAAGGTTCAGATCAGGAATGATCCTATTGAATGGCGGAGCAGGCCCAAGGGGCTGTATGGCCTACTCCTGCTCCTACTTATGTTCTTTTGTGCAGTCTGAACAGAGCTCCTGATGGCCATGAGCCAATGGCCCAGGACTGCCTTAAATGGTCGATCTCACTCCGAGCATTCAGGATGACTGGTGTGAGCAATTAAATGTCGCACTGCAGCAGGTTAAGGTGCCGTTGTGAGGGTGAGAATGACGTTTGCTGGGAGAGAGTAGAGGGGTTTCCTGCTAAATCTAACCCGTGCTGTACCTGCCCTGGGAGTGTTTGATGGGACCGTGTAGAGGGAACTTTACTCTGTATCTAAGCCGTGCTGCAGCTGCCCTGGGAGTGTTTGATGGGACAGTGTAGAGGGAGCTTTACTCTGTCTCTAACCCGTGTTGTACCTGAATTTTTTGCCCCTATTAAATCTGCTTTTTTTTCTGGGATGGAATTGCAGATTGGATTCTGAAGCTGTGAGATGTGGCAGTGGACCATTTTTCCTGCACCGTCGGAGTGTCGCAGGTACAATTGCTGTGTTCAATGTCTCCCCCTAGCCACCTGCCACTGTACCTATTCCTGTCCCTGGACTGTGTACTGCCAAAGGTGGCTCAGAGTAACAACACACCCAGACTAGGAAGCAGCGAGTGTCTGCCCCATGACCCCTGCTGTGCCGAATGTTAATGGGACAATTCCTGAGCTGACCCTGTAATTGTTGTCTATGGTTTGGAGCCAGTGGGAAGGTTGTTGCTGCCCACTGTGCTCTGATTTATGGGTAGGGGAGTGGAGGGGAATGGCAGGTGTATTTCTGTGGTATGTTTGACCAGCTGTTGGACGTTGTCGGTTATATCGAGGATTGAGCCTCCTGTCGTCTGTAATCCAGTGGGGCCTCAGAGTAACCTCTGCCAGCGAGGGTCTGACCCCTGAACGTTGACCTCAGCTGTGACTTGAAACCGTTACAAATGGAGGCAATTGGTTTTGTGGTGGTTTGGACAGTGGGCCTTCAGCTGTAAGACTTGGAAGGGGATGAGGGGAAGACAGTCTCTTGGATTGTAAGGGTGTCAGATTAAAGGGGGGTGCAGTCTGAACAGAGCTCCTGATGGCCATGAGCCAATGGCCCAAGACTGCCTTAAATGGTCGATCTCACTCCGAGCATTCAGGACGACTGGTGTGAGAAATTAAATGTCGCACTGCAGCAGGTTAAGGTGCCGTTGTGAGAATGATGTTCGCTGGGAGAGAGTAGAGGAATTTCCTGCTAAATCTAACCCGTGCTGTACCTGCCCTGGGTGTATTTGATGGGACAGTGTAGAGGGAGCTTTACTCTCTATCTGACCCGTGCAGTACCTGCCCTGGGAGTGTTTTACGGGACAGTGCAGAGGGAGCTTTACTCTGTATCTAACCCGTGATGCACCTGCCCCGGGAGTGTTTGATGGGACCGTGTCGAGGGAGCTTTACTCTGTATCTAACCAGTGCTGTATCTGCCCCGGGAGTGTTTGATGGGACAGTGTGGAGGGAGCTTTACTCTGCATCTAACCCGTGCTGTACCTGCCCTGGGAGTGTTTGATGGGACAGTGTAGAGGGAGCTTTACTCTGTGTTTAACCCGTGCTGTAGCTCAATTTTCTGAATTTGTTGCACCGATTAAATCTGCTTTTTTTTCTGGGATGGAATTGCAGATTGGAGTCTGAAGCTATGAGATGTGGAAGTGGACCATTATCCCTGCACTGTCGGAGTGTCGCAGGTACGATTGCTGTGTTCAATGTCTCCCCCTAGCCACCTGCCACTGTACCTATTCCTGTCCCTGGATTGTGTACTGCCAAAGGTGGCTCAGAGTAACGACACACCCAGACTAGGAAGCAGCGAGTGTCTGACCCGTGACCCCTGCTGTGCCGAATGTTAATGGGACAAATCCTGAGCTGACCATGTGATTGTTGTCTATGGTTCGGAGCCAGTGGGAAGGTTGTCGCTGCCCACTGTGCTCTGATTTATGGGTAGGGGAGTGGAGGGGAATGGCAGGTGTATTTCTGTGGTATGTTTGACCAGCTGTTGGACGTTATCTGTTATAATACCGGTCGAGGATTGAGCCTCCTGTCGTCTGTAATCCAGTGGGGCCTCAGAGTAACCTCTGCCAGCGAGGGTCTGACCCCTGAACGTTGACCTCAGCTGTGACTTGAAACCATTACAAATGGAGGCACTTGGTTTTGTGGTGGTTTGGACAGTGGGCCTTCAGCTGTAAGACTTGGAAGGGGATGAGGGGAAGACAGTCTCTTGGATTGCAAGGGTGTCAGATTAAAGGGGGGTGCGGTCTGAACAGAGCTCCTGATGGCCATGAGCCAATGGCCCAAGACTGCCTTAAATGGTCGATTTCACTCCGAGCATTCAGGGCGACTGGTGTGAGAAATTAAATGTTGCACTGCAGCAGGTTAAGGTGCCGTTGTGAGGGTGAGAATGACGTTCGCTGGGAGAGAGTAGAGGGATTTCCTGCTAAATCTAACCCGTGCTGTACCTGCCTTGGGTGTATTTGATGGGACAGTGTAGAGGGAGCTTTACTCTGTATCTAACCCGTGCTGTACCTGCCCCAGGAGTGTTTGATGGGACAGTGTAGAGGGAGCTTTACTCTGTCTCTAACCCGTGTTGTACCTGAATTTTTTGCCCCTATTAAATCTGCTTTTTATTCTGGGATGGAATTGCAGATTGGAGTCTGAAGCTGAGAGATGTGGAAGTGGACCATTATCCCCGCAGTGTCGCAGGTACGATTGCTGCGTTCAATGTCTTCCCCAGCCACCTGCCACTGTACCTACTCCTGTCCCTGGACTGTGTACTGCCAAAGGTGGCTCAGAGTAACAACACACCCAGACTAGGAAGCAGCGAGTATCTGACCCGTGACCCCTGCTGTGCCGAATGTTAATGGGACAATTCCTGAGCTGACCCTGTGATTGTTGTCTATGGTTCAGAGCCAGTGGGAAGGTTGTCGCTGCCCACTGTGCTCTGATTTATGGGTAGGGGAGTGGAGGGGAATGGCAGGTGTATTTCTGTGGTATGTTTGACCAGCTGTTGGACATTGTCGGTTATATCGAGGATTGAGCCTCCTGTCGTCTGTAATCCAGTGGGGGCTCAAAGTAACCTCTGCCAGCGAGGGTCTGACCCCTGAACGTTGACCTCAGCTGTGACTTGAAACCATTACAAATGGAGGCAGTGGGTTTTGTGGTGGTTTGGACAGTGGGCTTTCAGCTGTAAGACTTGGAAGGGGATGAGGGGAAGACAGTCTCTTGGATTGCAAGGGTGTCAGATTTAAGGGGGGTTTCTGTAATGGCCACCAGGTCATAACCATGTGTAGTTATTTGTACCGTCAACCCGTCTATTTTGTTATGAATGCTGTGTGCATTCAGATGAAGAACTTTCAAATATGTATTGTGACAATTTATTCCTGCTTTTACTACTTGACCTTTATCTTTATACATTCTGTCCTTTCCTAACACCCTGTGGTTTTTAATTCCCCTGCTACCGTGCTCTATTGCCTTCTCCCATTTAAATTTTTTGCTCTCTTAATGCCTCCCCCACTCTAATTAGTTTAAAGCCCTCTCTACAGCCCTAGTTATTCGATTCGCCAGGATTCTAGTCCCAGCACTAGCGAAGTGAAGTCCGTCCCAACGGAACAGCGCTCTCCTGTGCCAGTGTCCCAAGAAGCAAAACACATTTCTCCCACACCAGTCTTTGAGCCACGCATTTAACTCTCTAATTTTATTTACCCTAGCCAAATTTGCACGTGGCTCAGGTAGTAATCCAGAGATTAATTACCCTTGTGGTTCTGCTTTTTAATTTGGCCCCTAGCTGCTCAAACTCCCTCAGCCGAATCTCTTTCCTTGTCCTATCTATGTCGTTGGTACCAACATGGACCACGACAACTGGATCCTCCCCCTCCCACTCCAAGTTTCTCTCCAGTCCAGAGGAGATGTCCTTAACCCTGGCACCGGGCAGGCAACCCAGCCTTCGGGACTCTCGCTCTCGGCTGCAAAGAACCCTATCTATCCCCCTAACGGTACTATCCCCTACCACTGCAACATTTCTTTTAACTCCCCCCCCACTTGAATTGCCCCCCGTTCCATGGTGCTGTGGCCAGGTTGCTCATCCTCCCTGCAGTCACCATTCCCATCCTCACAGGGAGTAAGAGCCTCAAACCTGTTTGACAAGAGCAAGGGCTGCGGCTCCTCCAACACTACCCCCTGGATCCCCGTACCTGCCTCACTCCTAGTCACACCATCCTGTCCCTGACCAAGGTGACCATGACTGGGAACTAAACATACAGGGGTATTTGACAATTAGGAAGGACAGACAGGAAGGAAAGGGAGGTGGGGTTGCTATGTTAATCGAGGATGGAATCACTGCAATAGTCAGAAATGATATTGGGTCAAAGGATCAGGATAGTGAAACAGTTTGGGTGGAGATGAGGAATAATAAAGGGAAAAAGTCACTAGTGGGTGTAGTCTATAGGCCTCCTAACAGTTGCAACTCTGTTGGTCGGAGTATAAATCAGGAAATAGTTGGGGCTTTTAATAAGGGGACAGCTATAATCATGGGGGATTTTAACTTTCATATTGACTGGACAAATCAAATTGGGCATGGCAGCCTTGAGGAAGAGTTCATAGAATGTATTAGGGATGGGTTCCTTGAGCAGTATGTAACTGAACCAACCAGGGGGCAGGCAATCTTAGATCTGGTCCTGTGTAATGAGACAGGATTAATAAAAAATGTCCTAGTAAGGGATCCCCTTGGAATGAGTGACCATAACATGGTTGAATTCCAAATTCAGTTTGAGGGTGAGAGAGTTGGATCTCAAACCAGCGTACTGAGCTTAAATAAAGGAGACTATGAAGGTATGAGAGTAGAATTGACTAAAGTGGACTGGGAAAATAGATTCAAGTGTAGGACGGTACAAGAGCAGTGGTCTACATTCAAGGAGATATTTCACAACTTTCAAGAAAAATATATTCCTCTGAGGAAAAAGGGGAGTAAAAGAAAAGATAGCCATCCGTGGCTTAGTAAAGTAATAAAGGACAGTATCCGACTGAAAACAAGGGCATATAAAGTAGCCAAATCTAGTGGGAGGATAGAAGATTGGGAAGCATTTAAAAGCCAGCAAACAATAACAAAAGATTAATTAAGAAAGGGAAGATAGATTATGAAAGTAAACTGGCAAAAAATATAAAAACGGATAGCAAAAGTTTCTGCAGTTATATAAAAAGAAAAAGGGTGGCTGAAGTGAACGTTGGTCCCTTAGTGGATGGGACTGGGAAATTAGTGGTGGGGAACATGGAGATGGTAAAAACGCTGAACCTATATTTTGTATCAGTCTTTACAGTAGAGGACACTAAAAATATCCCAATACTGGACAAACAGGGGGCTATGGGGGGGGGGAGGAGCTAAACACGATTAAAATCACTAAGGAGGTGGTACTCGGTAAAATAATGGGACTTAAGGCGGATAAATCCCCTGGACCTGATGGCTTACATCCTAGGGTCTTGAGAGAAGTGGCGGTAGGGATTGTGGATGCATTGGTGATTATTTTCCAGAACTCCCTGGACTCAGGAAAGGTCCAGGCAGATTGGAAAACTGCTAATGTAACGCCCTTATTTAAGAAGGGAAGTAGACAAAAGGCTGGAAACTATAGACCAATTAGCCTAACATCTGTGATTGGTAAAATGTTGGAGTCCATTATTAAGGAAACAGTAACAGGGCATTTGGATAAACATAATTTAATAGGACAGTCAGCATGGTTTTGTGAAGGGGAAGTCATGTTTGACAAATTTGCTCGAATTCTTTGAGGACGTAACATACAGGGTGGATAAGGGGGAACCAGTGGATGTGGTGTATTTGGACTTCCAAAAGGCATTTGACAAGGTGCCACACAAAAGATTACTGATCAAGATAAAAAATCACGGGATTGGGGGTAATATACTGGCATGGTTGGAAGATTGGCTATCTAACAGAAAACAAAGAGTTGGGATAAATGGTTCGTTCTCGGGCTGGCAATCAGTAACTAGTGGTGTTCCGCAGGGGTCAGTGCTGGGACCCCAACTCTTTACAATCTATATAAACGATTTGGAGGAAGGGACCGAGTGCAACATATCCAAGTTTGCTGACGATACAAAGATGGGAGGGAAAGCAGTGAGTGAGGAGGACAAAAAACCTGCAAAAGGACATAGACAGGCTAAGTGAGTGGGCGGAGACTTGGCAGATGAAGTATAATACTGGAAAGTGTGAGGTTATGCACTTTGGCAGAAAAAATCAAAGCGCAAGTTATTATCTAAATGGAGAAAAACTGCAAAGTGCTACAGTACAAAGGGATCTGGGGCTCCTGGTGCATGAAACACAAAAAGTTAGTATGCAGGTGATCAGGAAGGCCAATGGAATCTTGGCTTTTATTGCAAGGGGGCTGGAGTATAAAAACAGGGAAGTCTTGCTGCAGTTATACAGGGTACTGGTGAGGCCACACCTGGAATACTGCGTGCAGTTTTGGTTTCCATATTTAAGAAAAGATATACTTGCTCTCGAGACGGTTCAGAGAAGGTTCACTCGGTTGATTCCGGAGATGAGGGGGTTGACGTATGAGGAAAGGTTAAGTAGGTTGGGCCTCTACTCATTGGAGTTCAGAAGAATGAGAGGCGATCTTATCGAAACATATAAGATTGTGAGGGGGCTTGATCGGGTGGATTTGGTGAGGATGTTTCCACTGATGGGTGAGACTAGAACTAGGGGGCATAATCTTAGTTTTGAAAGGGCAGCCCCTTATTCTGAGATGAGGAGAAACTTCTTCACTCAGAGGATAGTAAATCTATGGAATTTGCTACCCCAGAGAGCTGTGGAAGCTGCAACATTAAATAAATTTAAAACGGAGATAGACAGTTTCCAAGCAGATAAAGGAATTGGGGGTTACGGGCAGAGGGCAGGGAAGTGGAGGTGAGTCAAGGTTCAGATCAGGAATGATCCTATTGAATGGCGGAGCAGGCCCAAGGGGCTGTATGGCCTACTCCTGCTCCTACTTATGTTCTTTTGTGCAGTCTGAACAGAGCTCCTGATGGCCATGAGCCAATGGCCCAGGACTGCCTTAAATGGTCGATCTCACTCCGAGCATTCAGGATGACTGGTGTGAGCAATTAAATGTCGCACTGCAGCAGGTTAAGGTGCCGTTGTGAGGGTGAGAATGACGTTTGCTGGGAGAGAGTAGAGGGGTTTCCTGCTAAATCTAACCCGTGCTGTACCTGCCCTGGGAGTGTTTGATGGGACAGTGTAGAGGGAGCTTTACTCTGTCTCTAACCCGTGTTGTACCTGAATTTTTTGCCCCTATTAAATCTGCTTTTTTTTCTGGGATGGAATTGCAGATTGGATTCTGAAGCTGTGAGATGTGGCAGTGGACCATTTTTCCTGCACCGTCGGAGTGTCGCAGGTACGATTGCTGTGTTCAATGTCTCCCCCTAGCCACCTGCCACTGTACCTATTCCTGTCCCTGGACTGTGTACTGCCAAAGGTGGCTCAGAGTAACAACACACCCAGACTAGGAAGCAGCGAGTGTCTGCCCCATGACCCCTGCTGTGCCGAATGTTAATGGGACAATTCCTGAGCTGACCCTGTAATTGTTGTCTATGGTTTGGAGCCAGTGGGAAGGTTGTCGCTGCCCACTGTGCTCTGATTTATGGGTAGGGGAGTGGAGGGGAATGGCAGGTGTATTTCTGTGGTATGTTTGACCAGCTGTTGGACGTTGTCGGTTATATCGAGGATTGAGCCTCCTGTCGTCTGTAATCCAGTGGGGCCTCAGAGTAACCTCTGCCAGCGAGGGTCTGACCCCTGAACGTTGACCTCAGCTGTGACTTGAAACCGTTACAAATGGAGGCAATTGGTTTTGTGGTGGTTTGGACAGTGGGCCTTCAGCTGTAAGACTTGGAAGGGGATGAGGGGAAGACAGTCTCTTGGATTGTAAGGGTGTCAGATTAAAGGGGGGTGCAGTCTGAACAGAGCTCCTGATGGCCATGAGCCAATGGCCCAAGACTGCCTTAAATGGTCGATCTCACTCCGAGCATTCAGGACGACTGGTGTGAGAAATTAAATGTCGCACTGCAGCAGGTTAAGGTGCCGTTGTGAGAATGATGTTCGCTGGGAGAGAGTAGAGGAATTTCCTGCTAAATCTAACCCGTGCTGTACCTGCCCTGGGTGTATTTGATGGGACAGTGTAGAGGGAGCTTTACTCTCTATCTGACCCGTGCAGTACCTGCCCTGGGAGTGTTTGATGGGACAGTGTGGAGGGGGCTTTACTCTGTATCTAACCCGTGCTGAACCTGCCCTGGGAGTGTTTTACGGGACAGTGCAGAGGGAGCTTTACTCTGTATCTAACCCGTGATGCACCTGCCCCGGGAGTGTTTGATGGGACCGTGTCGAGGGAGCTTTACTCTGTATCTAACCAGTGCTGTATCTGCCCCGGGAGTGTTTGATGGGACAGTGTGGAGGGAGCTTTACTCTGCATCTAACCCGTGCTGTACCTGCCCTGGGAGTGTTTGATGGGACAGTGTAGAGGGAGCTTTACTCTGTGTTTAACCCGTGCTGTAGCTCAATTTTCTGAATTTGTTGCACCGATTAAATCTGCTTTTTTTTCTGGGATGGAATTGCAGATTGGAGTCTGAAGCTATGAGATGTGGAAGTGGACCATTATCCCTGCACTGTCGGAGTGTCGCAGGTACGATTGCTGTGTTCAATGTCTCCCCCTAGCCACCTGCCACTGTACCTATTCCTGTCCCTGGATTGTGTACTGCCAAAGGTGGCTCAGAGTAACGACACACCCAGACTAGGAAGCAGCGAGTGTCTGACCCGTGACCCCTGCTGTGCCGAATGTTAATGGGACAAATCCTGAGCTGACCATGTGATTGTTGTCTATGGTTCGGAGCCAGTGGGAAGGTTGTCGCTGCCCACTGTGCTCTGATTTATGGGTAGGGGAGTGGAGGGGAATGGCAGGTGTATTTCTGTGGTATGTTTGACCAGCTGTTGGACGTTATCTGTTATAATACCGGTCGAGGATTGAGCCTCCTGTCGTCTGTAATCCAGTGGGGCCTCAGAGTAACCTCTGCCAGCGAGGGTCTGACCCCTGAACGTTGACCTCAGCTGTGACTTGAAACCATTACAAATGGAGGCACTTGGTTTTGTGGTGGTTTGGACAGTGGGCCTTCAGCTGTAAGACTTGGAAGGGGATGAGGGGAAGACAGTCTCTTGGATTGCAAGGGTGTCAGATTAAAGGGGGGTGCGGTCTGAACAGAGCTCCTGATGGCCATGAGCCAATGGCCCAAGACTGCCTTAAATGGTCGATTTCACTCCGAGCATTCAGGGCGACTGGTGTGAGAAATTAAATGTTGCACTGCAGCAGGTTAAGGTGCCGTTGTGAGGGTGAGAATGACGTTCGCTGGGAGAGAGTAGAGGGATTTCCTGCTAAATCTAACCCGTGCTGTACCTGCCTTGGGTGTATTTGATGGGACAGTGTAGAGGGAGCTTTACTCTGTATCTAACCCGTGCTGTACCTGCCCCAGGAGTGTTTGATGGGACAGTGTAGAGGGAGCTTTACTCTGTCTCTAACCCGTGTTGTACCTGAATTTTTTGCCCCTATTAAATCTGCTTTTTATTCTGGGATGGAATTGCAGATTGGAGTCTGAAGCTGAGAGATGTGGAAGTGGACCATTATCCCCGCAGTGTCGCAGGTACGATTGCTGCGTTCAATGTCTTCCCCAGCCACCTGCCACTGTACCTACTCCTGTCCCTGGACTGTGTACTGCCAAAGGTGGCTCAGAGTAACAACACACCCAGACTAGGAAGCAGCGAGTATCTGACCCGTGACCCCTGCTGTGCCGAATGTTAATGGGACAATTCCTGAGCTGACCCTGTGATTGTTGTCTATGGTTCAGAGCCAGTGGGAAGGTTGTCGCTGCCCACTGTGCTCTGATTTATGGGTAGGGGAATGGCAGGTGTATTTCTGTGGTATGTTTGACCAGCTGTTGGACATTGTCGGTTATATCGAGGATTGAGCCTCCTGTCGTCTGTAATCCAGTGGGGGCTCAAAGTAACCTCTGCCAGCGAGGGTCTGACCCCTGAACGTTGACCTCAGCTGTGACTTGAAACCATTACAAATGGAGGCAGTGGGTTTTGTGGTGGTTTGGACAGTGGGCTTTCAGCTGTAAGACTTGGAAGGGGATGAGGGGAAGACAGTCTCTTGGATTGCAAGGGTGTCAGATTTAAGGGGGGTTTCTGTAATGGCCACCAGGTCATAACCATGTGTAGTTATTTGTACCGTCAACCCGTCTATTTTGTTATGAATGCTGTGTGCATTCAGATGAAGAACTTTCAAATATGTATTGTGACAATTTATTCCTGCTTTTACTACTTGACCTTTATCTTTATACATTCTGTCCTTTCCTAACACCCTGTGGTTTTTAATTCCCCTGCTACCGTGCTCTATTGCCTTCTCCCATTTAAATGTTTTGCTCTCTTAATGCCTCCCCCACTCTAATTAGTTTAAAGCCCTCTCTACAGCCCTAGTTATTCGATTCGCCAGGATTCTAGTCCCAGCACTAGCGAAGTGAAGTCCGTCCCAACGGAACAGCGCTCTCCTGTGCCAGTGTCCCAAGAAGCAAAACACATTTCTCCCACACCAGTCTTTGAGCCACGCATTTAACTCTCTAATTTTATTTACCCTAGCCAAATTTGCACGTGGCTCAGGTAGTAATCCAGAGATTAATTACCCTTGTGGTTCTGCTTTTTAATTTGGCCCCTAGCTGCTCAAACTCCCTCAGCCGAATCTCTTTCCTTGTCCTATCTATGTCGTTGGTACCAACATGGACCACGACAACTGGATCCTCCCCCTCCCACTCCAAGTTTCTCTCCAGTCCAGAGGAGATGTCCTTAACCCTGGCACCGGGCAGGCAACCCAGCCTTCGGGACTCTCGCTCTCGGCTGCAAAGAACCCTATCTATCCCCCTAACGGTACTATCCCCTACCACTGCAACATTTCTTTTAACTCCCCCCCCACTTGAATTGCCCCCCGTTCCATGGTGCTGTGGCCAGGTTGCTCATCCTCCCTGCAGTCACCATTCCCATCCTCACAGGGAGTAAGAGCCTCAAACCTGTTTGACAAGAGCAAGGGCTGCGGCTCCTCCAACACTACCCCCTGGATCCCCGTACCTGCCTCACTCCTAGTCACACCATCCTGTCCCTGACCAAGGTGACCATGACTGGGAACTAAACATACAGGGGTATTTGACAATTAGGAAGGACAGACAGGAAGGAAAGGGAGGTGGGGTTGCTATGTTAATCGAGGATGGAATCACTGCAATAGTCAGAAATGATATTGGGTCAAAGGATCAGGATAGTGAAACAGTTTGGGTGGAGATGAGGAATAATAAAGGGAAAAAGTCACTAGTGGGTGTAGTCTATAGGCCTCCTAACAGTTGCAACTCTGTTGGTCGGAGTATAAATCAGGAAATAGTTGGGGCTTTTAATAAGGGGACAGCTATAATCATGGGGGATTTTAACTTTCATATTGACTGGACAAATCAAATTGGGCATGGCAGCCTTGAGGAAGAGTTCATAGAATGTATTAGGGATGGGTTCCTTGAGCAGTATGTAACTGAACCAACCAGGGGGCAGGCAATCTTAGATCTGGTCCTGTGTAATGAGACAGGATTAATAAAAAATGTCCTAGTAAGGGATCCCCTTGGAATGAGTGACCATAACATGGTTGAATTCCAAATTCAGTTTGAGGGTGAGAGAGTTGGATCTCAAACCAGCGTACTGAGCTTAAATAAAGGAGACTATGAAGGTATGAGAGTAGAATTGACTAAAGTGGACTGGGAAAATAGATTCAAGTGTAGGACGGTACAAGAGCAGTGGTCTACATTCAAGGAGATATTTCACAACTTTCAAGAAAAATATATTCCTCTGAGGAAAAAGGGGAGTAAAAGAAAAGATAGCCATCCGTGGCTTAGTAAAGTAATAAAGGACAGTATCCGACTGAAAACAAGGGCATATAAAGTAGCCAAATCTAGTGGGAGGATAGAAGATTGGGAAGCATTTAAAAGCCAGCAAACAATAACAAAAGATTAATTAAGAAAGGGAAGATAGATTATGAAAGTAAACTGGCAAAAAATATAAAAACGGATAGCAAAAGTTTCTGCAGTTATATAAAAAGAAAAAGGGTGGCTGAAGTGAACGTTGGTCCCTTAGTGGATGGGACTGGGAAATTAGTGGTGGGGAACATGGAGATGGTAAAAACGCTGAACCTATATTTTGTATCAGTCTTTACAGTAGAGGACACTAAAAATATCCCAATACTGGACAAACAGGGGGCTATGGGGGGGGAGGAGCTAAACACGATTAAAATCACTAAGGAGGTGGTACTCGGTAAAATAATGGGACTTAAGGCGGATAAATCCCCTGGACCTGATGGCTTACATCCTAGGGTCTTGCGAGAAGTGGCGGTAGGGATTGTGGATGCATTGGTGATTATTTTCCAGAACTCCCTGGACTCCGGAAAGGTCCTGGCAGATTGGAAAACTGCTAATGTAACGCCCTTATTTAAGAAGGGAAGTAGACAAAAGGCTGGAAACTATAGACCAATTAGCCTAACATCTGTGATTGGTAAAATGTTGGAGTCCATTATTAAGGAAACAGTAACAGGGCATTTGGATAAACATAATTTAATAGGACAGTCAGCATGGTTTTGTGAAGGGGAAGTCATGTTTGACAAATTTGCTCGAATTCTTTGAGGACGTAACATACAGGGTGGATAAGGGGGAACCAGTGGATGTGGTGTATTTGGACTTCCAAAAGGCATTTGACAAGGTGCCACACAAAAGATTACTGATCAAGATAAAAAATCACGGGATTGGGGGTAATATACTGGCATGGTTGGAAGATTGGCTATCTAACAGAAAACAAAGAGTTGGGATAAATGGTTCGTTCTCGGGCTGGCAATCAGTAACTAGTGGTGTTCCGCAGGGGTCAGTGCTGGGACCCCAACTCTTTACAATCTATATAAACGATTTGGAGGAAGGGACCAAGTGCAACATATCCAAGTTTGCTGACGATACAAAGATGGGAGGGAAAGCAGTGAGTGAGGAGGACAAAAAACCTGCAAAAGGACATAGACAGGCTAAGTGAGTGGGCGGAGACTTGGCAGATGAAGTATAATACTGGAAAGTGTGAGGTTATGCACTTTGGCAGAAAAAATCAAAGCGCAAGTTATTATCTAAATGGAGAAAAACTGCAAAGTGCTACAGTACAAAGGGATCTGGGGCTCCTGGTGCATGAAACACAAAAAGTTAGTATGCAGGTGATCAGGAAGGCCAATGGAATCTTGGCTTTTATTGCAAGGGGGCTGGAGTATAAAAACAGGGAAGTCTTGCTGCAGTTATACAGGGTACTGGTGAGGCCACACCTGGAATACTGCGTGCAGTTTTGGTTTCCATATTTAAGAAAAGATATACTTGCTCTCGAGACGGTTCAGAGAAGGTTCACTCGGTTGATTCCGGAGATGAGGGGGTTGACGTATGAGGAAAGGTTAAGTAGGTTGGGCCTCTACTCATTGGAGTTCAGAAGAATGAGAGGCGATCTTATCGAAACATATAAGATTGTGAGGGGGCTTGATCGGGTGGATTTGGTGAGGATGTTTCCACTGATGGGTGAGACTAGAACTAGGGGGCATAATCTTAGTTTTGAAAGGGCAGCCCCTTATTCTGAGATGAGGAGAAACTTCTTCACTCAGAGGATAGTAAATCTATGGAATTTGCTACCCCAGAGAGCTGTGGAAGCTGCAACATTAAATAAATTTAAAACGGAGATAGACAGTTTCCAAGCAGATAAAGGAATTGGGGGTTACGGGCAGAGGGCAGGGAAGTGGAGGTGAGTCAAGGTTCAGATCAGGAATGATCCTATTGAATGGCGGAGCAGGCCCAAGGGGCTGTATGGCCTACTCCTGCTCCTACTTATGTTCTTTTGTGCAGTCTGAACAGAGCTCCTGATGGCCATGAGCCAATGGCCCAGGACTGCCTTAAATGGTCGATCTCACTCCGAGCATTCAGGATGACTGGTGTGAGCAATTAAATGTCGCACTGCAGCAGGTTAAGGTGCCGTTGTGAGGGTGAGAATGACGTTCGCTGGGAGAGAGTAGAGGGGTTTCCTGCTAAATCTAACCCGTGCTGTACCTGCCCTGGGAGTGTTTGATGGGACAGTGTAGAGGGAGCTTTACTCTGTGTTTAACCCGTGCTGCAGCTGCCCTGGGAGTGTTTGATGGGACAGTGTAGAGGGAGCTTTACTCTGTCTCTAACCCGTGTTGTACCTGAATTTTTTGCCCCTATTAAATCTGCTTTTTTTTCTGGGATGGAATTGCAGATTGGATTCTGAAGCTGTGAGATGTGGCAGTGGACCATTTTTCCTGCACCGTCGGAGTGTCGCAGGTACGATTGCTGTGTTCAATGTCTCCCCCTAGCCACCTGCCACTGTACCTATTCCTGTCCCTGGACTGTGTACTGCCAAAGGTGGCTCAGAGTAACAACACACCCAGACTAGGAAGCAGCGAGTGTCTGCCCCATGACCCCTGCTGTGCCGAATGTTAATGGGACAATTCCTGAGCTGACCCTGTAATTGTTGTCTATGGTTTGGAGCCAGTGGGAAGGTTGTCGCTGCCCACTGCTCTGATTTATGGGTAGGGGAGTGGAGGGGAATGGCAGGTGTATTTCTGTGGTATGTTTGACCAGCTGTTGGACGTTGTCGGTTATATCGAGGATTGAGCCTCCTGTCGTCTGTAATCCAGTGGGGCCTCAGAGTAACCTCTGCCAGCGAGGGTCTGACCCCTGAACGTTGACCTCAGCTGTGACTTGAAACCGTTACAAATGGAGGCAATTGGTTTTGTGGTGGTTTGGACAGTGGGCCTTCAGCTGTAAGACTTGGAAGGGGATGAGGGGAAGACAGTCTCTTGGATTGTAAGGGTGTCAGATTAAAGGGGGGTGCAGTCTGAACAGAGCTCCTGATGGCCATGAGCCAATGGCCCAAGACTGCCTTAAATGGTCGATCTCACTCCGAGCATTCAGGACGACTGGTGTGAGAAATTAAATGTCGCACTGCAGCAGGTTAAGGTGCCGTTGTGAGAATGATGTTCGCTGGGAGAGAGTAGAGGAATTTCCTGCTAAATCTAACCCGTGCTGTACCTGCCCTGGGTGTATTTGATGGGACAGTGTAGAGGGAGCTTTACTCTCTATCTGACCCGTGCAGTACCTGCCCTGGGAGTGTTTGATGGGACAGTGTGGAGGGGGCTTTACTCTGTATCTAACCCGTGCTGAACCTGCCCCGGGAGTGTTTGATGGGACCGTGTCGAGGGAGCTTTACTCTGTATCTAACCAGTGCTGTATCTGCCCCGGGAGTGTTTGATGGGACAGTGTGGAGGGAGCTTTACTCTGCATCTAACCCGTGCTGTACCTGCCCTGGGAGTGTTTGATGGGACAGTGTAGAGGGAGCTTTACTCTGTGTTTAACCCGTGCTGTAGCTCAATTTTCTGAATTTGTTGCACCGATTAAATCTGCTTTTTTTTCTGGGATGGAATTGCAGATTGGAGTCTGAAGCTATGAGATGTGGAAGTGGACCATTATCCCTGCACTGTCGGAGTGTCGCAGGTACGATTGCTGTGTTCAATGTCTCCCCCTAGCCACCTGCCACTGTACCTATTCCTGTCCCTGGATTGTGTACTGCCAAAGGTGGCTCAGAGTAACGACACACCCAGACTAGGAAGCAGCGAGTGTCTGACCCGTGACCCCTGCTGTGCCGAATGTTAATGGGACAAATCCTGAGCTGACCATGTGATTGTTGTCTATGGTTCGGAGCCAGTGGGAAGGTTGTCGCTGCCCACTGTGCTCTGATTTATGGGTAGGGGAGTGGAGGGGAATGGCAGGTGTATTTCTGTGGTATGTTTGACCAGCTGTTGGACGTTATCTGTTATAATACCGGTCGAGGATTGAGCCTCCTGTCGTCTGTAATCCAGTGGGGCCTCAGAGTAACCTCTGCCAGCGAGGGTCTGACCCCTGAACGTTGACCTCAGCTGTGACTTGAAACCATTACAAATGGAGGCACTTGGTTTTGTGGTGGTTTGGACAGTGGGCCTTCAGCTGTAAGACTTGGAAGGGGATGAGGGGAAGACAGTCTCTTGGATTGCAAGGGTGTCAGATTAAAGGGGGGTGCGGTCTGAACAGAGCTCCTGATGGCCATGAGCCAATGGCCCAAGACTGCCTTAAATGGTCGATTTCACTCCGAGCATTCAGGGCGACTGGTGTGAGAAATTAAATGTTGCACTGCAGCAGGTTAAGGTGCCGTTGTGAGGGTGAGAATGACGTTCGCTGGGAGAGAGTAGAGGGATTTCCTGCTAAATCTAACCCGTGCTGTACCTGCCTTGGGTGTATTTGATGGGACAGTGTAGAGGGAGCTTTACTCTGTATCTAACCCGTGCTGTACCTGCCCCAGGAGTGTTTGATGGGACAGTGTAGAGGGAGCTTTACTCTGTCTCTAACCCGTGTTGTACCTGAATTTTTTGCCCCTATTAAATCTGCTTTTTATTCTGGGATGGAATTGCAGATTGGAGTCTGAAGCTGAGAGATGTGGAAGTGGACCATTATCCCCGCAGTGTCGCAGGTACGATTGCTGCGTTCAATGTCTTCCCCAGCCACCTGCCACTGTACCTACTCCTGTCCCTGGACTGTGTACTGCCAAAGGTGGCTCAGAGTAACAACACACCCAGACTAGGAAGCAGCGAGTATCTGACCCGTGACCCCTGCTGTGCCGAATGTTAATGGGACAATTCCTGAGCTGACCCTGTGATTGTTGTCTATGGTTCAGAGCCAGTGGGAAGGTTGTCGCTGCCCACTGTGCTCTGATTTATGGGTAGGGGAGTGGAGGGGAATGGCAGGTGTATTTCTGTGGTATGTTTGACCAGCTGTTGGACATTGTCGGTTATATCGAGGATTGAGCCTCCTGTCGTCTGTAATCCAGTGGGGGCTCAAAGTAACCTCTGCCAGCGAGGGTCTGACCCCTGAACGTTGACCTCAGCTGTGACTTGAAACCATTACAAATGGAGGCAGTGGGTTTTGTGGTGGTTTGGACAGTGGGCTTTCAGCTGTAAGACTTGGAAGGGGATGAGGGGAAGACAGTCTCTTGGATTGCAAGGGTGTCAGATTTAAGGGGGGTTTCTGTAATGGCCACCAGGTCATAACCATGTGTAGTTATTTGTACCGTCAACCCGTCTATTTTGTTATGAATGCTGTGTGCATTCAGATGAAGAACTTTCAAATATGTATTGTGACAATTTATTCCTGCTTTTACTACTTGACCTTTATCTTTATACATTCTGTCCTTTCCTAACACCCTGTGGTTTTTAATTCCCCTGCTACCGTGCTCTATTGCCTTCTCCCATTTAAATTTTTTGCTCTCTTAATGCCTCCCCCACTCTAATTAGTTTAAAGCCCTCTCTACAGCCCTAGTTATTCGATTCGCCAGGATTCTAGTCCCAGCACTAGCGAAGTGAAGTCCGTCCCAACGGAACAGCGCTCTCCTGTGCCAGTGTCCCAAGAAGCAAAACACATTTCTCCCACACCAGTCTTTGAGCCACGCATTTAACTCTCTAATTTTATTTACCCTAGCCAAATTTGCACGTGGCTCAGGTAGTAATCCAGAGATTATTACCCTTGTGGTTCTGCTTTTTAATTTGGCCCCTAGCTGCTCAAACTCCCTCAGCAGAATCTCTTTCCTTGTCCTATCTATGTCGTTGGTACCAACATGGACCACGACAACTGGATCCTCCCCCTCCCACTCCAAGTTTCTCTCCAGTCCAGAGGAGATGTCCTTAACCCTGGCACCGGGCAGGCAACCCAGCCTTCGGGACTCTCGCTCTCGGCTGCAAAGAACCCTATCTATCCCCCTAACGGTACTATCCCCTACCACTGCAACATTTCTTTTAACTCCCCCCCCACTTGAATTGCCCCCCGTTCCATGGTGCTGTGGCCAGGTTGCTCATCCTCCCTGCAGTCACCATTCCCATCCTCACAGGGAGTAAGAGCCTCAAACCTGTTTGACAAGAGCAAGGGCTGCGGCTCCTCCAACACTACCCCCTGGATCCCCGTACCTGCCTCACTCCTAGTCACACCATCCTGTCCCTGACCAAGGTGACCATGACTGGGAACTAAACATACAGGGGTATTTGACAATTAGGAAGGACAGACAGGACAGACAGGAAGGAAAGGGAGGTGGGGTTGCTATGTTAATCGAGGATGGAATCACTGCAATAGTCAGAAATGATATTGGGTCAAAGGATCAGGATAGTGAAACAGTTTGGGTGGAGATGAGGAATAATAAAGGGAAAAAGTCACTAGTGGGTGTAGTCTATAGGCCTCCTAACAGTTGCAACTCTGTTGGTCGGAGTATAAATCAGGAAATAGTTGGGGCTTTTAATAAGGGGACAGCTATAATCATGGGGGATTTTAACTTTCATATTGACTGGACAAATCAAATTGGGCATGGCAGCCTTGAGGAAGAGTTCATAGAATGTATTAGGGATGGGTTCCTTGAGCAGTATGTAACTGAACCAACCAGGGGGCAGGCAATCTTAGATCTGGTCCTGTGTAATGAGACAGGATTAATAAAAAATGTCCTAGTAAGGGATCCCCTTGGAATGAGTGACCATAACATGGTTGAATTCCAAATTCAGTTTGAGGGTGAGAGAGTTGGATCTCAAACCAGCGTACTGAGCTTAAATAAAGGAGACTATGAAGGTATGAGAGTAGAATTGACTAAAGTGGACTGGGAAAATAGATTCAAGTGTAGGACGGTACAAGAGCAGTGGTCTACATTCAAGGAGATATTTCACAACTTTCAAGAAAAATATATTCCTCTGAGGAAAAAGGGGAGTAAAAGAAAAGATAGCCATCCGTGGCTTAGTAAAGTAATAAAGGACAGTATCCGACTGAAAACAAGGGCATATAAAGTAGCCAAATCTAGTGGGAGGATAGAAGATTGGGAAGCATTTAAAAGCCAGCAAACAATAACAAAAGATTAATTAAGAAAGGGAAGATAGATTATGAAAGTAAACTGGCAAAAAATATAAAAACGGATAGCAAAAGTTTCTGCAGTTATATAAAAAGAAAAAGGGTGGCTGAAGTGAACGTTGGTCCCTTAGTGGATGGGACTGGGAAATTAGTGGTGGGGAACATGGAGATGGTAAAAACGCTGAACCTATATTTTGTATCAGTCTTTACAGTAGAGGACACTAAAAATATCCCAATACTGGACAAACAGGGGGCTATGGGGGGGGAGGAGCTAAACACGATTAAAATCACTAAGGAGGTGGTACTCGGTAAAATAATGGGACTTAAGGCGGATAAATCCCCTGGACCTGATGGCTTACATCCTAGGGTCTTGCGAGAAGTGGCGGTAGGGATTGTGGATGCATTGGTGATTATTTTCCAGAACTCCCTGGACTCCGGAAAGGTCCTGGCAGATTGGAAAACTGCTAATGTAACGCCCTTATTTAAGAAGGGAAGTAGACAAAAGGCTGGAAACTATAGACCAATTAGCCTAACATCTGTGATTGGTAAAATGTTGGAGTCCATTATTAAGGAAACAGTAACAGGGCATTTGGATAAACATAATTTAATAGGACAGTCAGCATGGTTTTGTGAAGGGGAAGTCATGTTTGACAAATTTGCTCGAATTCTTTGAGGACGTAACATACAGGGTGGATAAGGGGGAACCAGTGGATGTGGTGTATTTGGACTTCCAAAAGGCATTTGACAAGGTGCCACACAAAAGATTACTGATCAAGATAAAAAATCACGGGATTGGGGGTAATATACTGGCATGGTTGGAAGATTGGCTATCTAACAGAAAACAAAGAGTTGGGATAAATGGTTCGTTCTCGGGCTGGCAATCAGTAACTAGTGGTGTTCCGCAGGGGTCAGTGCTGGGGACCCCAACTCTTTTACAATCTATATAAACGATTTGGAGGAAGGGACCGAGTGCAACATATCCAAGTTTGCTGACGATACAAAGATGGGACGGGGAAAGCAGTGAGTGAGGAGGACAAAAAACCTGCAAAAGGACATAGACAGGCTAAGTGAGTGGCGGAGACTTGGCAGATGAAGTATAATACTGGAAAGTGTGAGGTTATGCACTTTGGCAGAAAAAATCAAAGCGCAAGTTATTATCTAAATGGAGAAAAACTGCAAAGTGCTACAGTACAAAGGGATCTGGGGCTCCTGGTGCATGAAACACAAAAAGTTAGTATGCAGGTGATCAGGAAGGCCAATGGAATCTTGGCTTTTATTGCAAGGGGGCTGGAGTATAAAAACAGGGAAGTCTTGCTGCAGTTATACAGGGTACTGGTGAGGCCACACCTGGAATACTGCGTGCAGTTTTGGTTTCCATATTTAAGAAAAGATATACTTGCTCTCGAGACGGTTCAGAGAAGGTTCACTCGGTTGATTCCGGAGATGAGGGGGTTGACGTATGAGGAAAGGTTAAGTAGGTTGGGCCTCTACTCATTGGAGTTCAGAAGAATGAGAGGCGATCTTATCGAAACATATAAGATTGTGAGGGGGCTTGATCGGGTGGATTTGGTGAGGATGTTTCCACTGATGGGTGAGACTAGAACTAGGGGGCATAATCTTAGTTTTGAAAGGGCAGCCCCTTATTCTGAGATGAGGAGAAACTTCTTCACTCAGAGGATAGTAAATCTATGGAATTTGCTACCCCAGAGAGCTGTGGAAGCTGCAACATTAAATAAATTTAAAACGGAGATAGACAGTTTCCAAGCAGATAAAGGAATTGGGGGTTACGGGCAGAGGGCAGGGAAGTGGAGGTGAGTCAAGGTTCAGATCAGGAATGATCCTATTGAATGGCGGAGCAGGCCCAAGGGGCTGTATGGCCTACTCCTGCTCCTACTTATGTTCTTTTGTGCAGTCTGAACAGAGCTCCTGATGGCCATGAGCCAATGGCCCAGGACTGCCTTAAATGGTCGATCTCACTCCGAGCATTCAGGATGACTGGTGTGAGCAATTAAATGTCCGCACTGCAGCAGGTTAAGGTGCCGTTGTGAGGGTGAGAATGACGTTCGCTGGGAGAGAGTAGAGGGGTTTCCTGCTAAATCTAACCCGTGCTGTACCTGCCCTGGGAGTGTTTGATGGGACCGTGTAGAGGGAGCTTTACTCTGTCTCTAACCCGTGTTGTACCTGAATTTTTTTGCCCCCTATTAAATCTGCTTTTTTTCTGGGATGGAATTGCAGATTGGATTCTGAAGCTGTGAGATGTGGCAGTGGACCATTTTTCCTGCACCGTCGGAGTGTCGCAGGTACGATTGCTGTGTTCAATGTCTCCCCCCTAGCACCTGCCACTGTACCTATTCCTGTCCCTGGACTGTGTACTGCCAAAGGGTGGCTCAGAGTAACAACACACCCCAGACTAGGAAGCAGCGAGTGTCTGCCCCATGACCCCTGCTGTGCCGAATGTTAATGGGACAATTCCTGAGCTGACCCTGTAATTGTTGTCTATGGTTTGGAGCCAGTGGGAAGGTTGTCGCTGCCCACTGTGCTCTGATTTATGGGTAGGGGAGTGGAGGGGAATGGCAGGTGTATTTCTGTGGTATGTTTGACCAGCTGTTGGACGTTGTCGGTTATATCGAGGATGAGCCTCCTGTCGTCTGTAATCCAGTGGGGCCTCAGAGTAACCTCTGCCAGCGAGGGTCTGACCCCTGAACGTTGACCTCAGCTGTGACTTGAAACCGTTACAAATGGAGGCAATTGGTTTTGTGGTGGTTTGGACAGTGGGCCTTCAGCTGTAAGACTTGGAAGGGGATGAGGGGAAGACAGTCTCTTGGATTGTAAGGGTGTCAGATTAAAGGGGGGTGCAGTCTGAACAGAGCTCCTGATGGCCATGAGCCAATGGCCCAAGACTGCCTTAAATGGTCGATCTCACTCCGAGCATTCAGGACGACTGGTGTGAGAAATTAAATGTCGCACTGCAGCAGGTTAAGGTGCCGTTGTGAGAATGATGTTCGCTGGGAGAGAGTAGAGGAATTTCCTGCTAAATCTAACCCGTGCTGTACCTGCCCTGGGTGTATTTGATGGGACAGTGTAGAGGGAGCTTTACTCTCTATCTGACCCGTGCAGTACCTGCCCTGGGAGTGTTTGATGGGACAGTGTGGAGGGGGCTTTACTCTGTATCTAACCCGTGCTGAACCTGCCCTGGGAGTGTTTTACGGGACAGTGCAGAGGGAGCTTTACTCTGTATCTAACCCGTGATGCACCTGCCCCGGGAGTGTTTGATGGGACCGTGTCGAGGGAGCTTTACTCTGTATCTAACCAGTGCTGTATCTGCCCCGGGAGTGTTTGATGGGACAGTGTGGAGGGAGCTTTACTCTGCATCTAACCCGTGCTGTACCTGCCCTGGGAGTGTTTGATGGGACAGTGTAGAGGTAGCTTTACTCTGTCTCTAACCCGTGCTGTACCTGCCCTGGGAGTGTTTGATGGGACAGTGCAGAGGGAGCTTTACTCTGTCTCTAACCCGTGCTGTACCTGCCCTGGGAGTGTTTGATGGGACAGTGTAGAGGGAGCTTTACTCTGTGTTTAACCCGTGCTGTAGCTCAATTTTCTGAATTTGTTGCACCGATTAAATCTGCTTTTTTTTCTGGGATGGAATTGCAGATTGGAGTCTGAAGCTCTGAGATGTGGAAGTGGACCATTGTTCCCGCAGTGTCGCAGGTACGATTGCTGTATTGCTGTGTTCAATGTCTCCCCCAGCCACCTGCCACTGTACCTACTCCTGTCCCTGGATTGTGTACTGCCAAAGGTGGCTCAGAGTAACGACACACCCAGACTAGGAAGCAGCGAGTGTCTGACCCGTGACCCCTGCTGTGCCGAATGTTAATGGGACAAATCCTGAGCTGACCATGTGATTGTTGTCTATGGTTCGGAGCCAGTGGGAAGGTTGTCGCTGCCCACTGTGCTCTGATTTATGGGTAGGGGAGTGGAGGGGAATGGCAGGTGTATTTCTGTGGTATGTTTGACCAGCTGTTGGACGTTATCTGTTATAATACCGGTCGAGGATTGAGCCTCCTGTCGTCTGTAATCCAGTGGGGCCTCAGAGTAACCTCTGCCAGCGAGGGTCTGACCCCTGAACGTTGACCTCAGCTGTGACTTGAAACCATTACAAATGGAGGCACTTGGTTTTGTGGTGGTTTGGACAGTGGGCCTTCAGCTGTAATACTTGGAAGGGGATGAGGGGGAAGACAGTCTCTTGGAGTGCAAGGGTGTCAGATTAAAGGGGGGTGCAGTCTGAACAGAGCTCCTGATGGCCATGAGCCAATGGCCCAAGACTGCCTTAAGTGGTCGATCTCACTCCTTGCATTCAGGACGACTGGTGTGAGAAATTAAATGTTGCACTGCAGCAGGTTAAGGTGCCGTTGTGAGGGTGAGAATGACGTTCGCTGGGAGAGAGTAGAGGAATTTCCTGCTAAATCTAACCCGTTCCATACCTGCCCTGGGCGTGTTTGATGGGACAGTGTGGAGGGAGCTTTACTCTGTATCTAACCCGTGCTGTACCTGCCCTGGGAGTGTTTGATGGGGCAGTGTAGAGGGAGCTTTACTCTGCATCTGACCCGTGCTGTGTCTGTCCTGGGAGTGTTTGATGGGACAGTGTAGAGGGAGCTTTACTCTGTATCTAACCCGTGCTGTACATGCAGTGGGAGTGTTTGATGGGACTATGTACAGGGAGCTTTACTCTGTATCTAATCCGTGCCATACCTGCCCCGGGAGTGTTTGATGGGACAGTGTCGAGGGAGCTTTACTCTGTATCTAACCCGTGCTGTAACAGCCCTGGGAGTGTTTGATGGGACAGTGTAGAGGGAGCTTTACTTTGTATCTAACCCGTGCTCTCCCTGTCCTCGGAGTGTTTGATGGGACAGTGTAGGGGAACCTCTGGTAGTGGGGGGGGGGTGGAAGTCCAGAACGCGAGAGCGTACCCTTAAAATTGAAGCCAGGCCGTTCAGGGGTTATGTCAGGAAGCACTTCTTCACACAAAGGCTAGTGGAAATCTGGAACTCTCTCTCCCCCGAAAAAGCTGTTGGGACTGTGGAGTATTTGCATCGGTCACTCCCGGAGGTCGTTGCAGAGCGAACGCCCTCTGAGCTTTCCCGTGCAATCTCTAGCCGCAGTAGCTCACACCCTGATTGATGCCGTGAATATTCCTCCACCCCTAAAGTTCCCTCTCAGCTGCGCAGCAATGGGAAAGGTCCCGCGCAGGCCGCTCACCGGCTTCCCCCTCACTAAAATAAACCAGCCCTGCCGAACAAATCGCCGCTTGCAGGACATTTCCCCCCCCCCCCCCGCCCCCCCCCAACTTGTTGTCTTGGTGGCCTCTGGAAGTTTTGCGAAGTACCCCCCCCCCCCCCTCCCTGGTCTGGGACCTGGCCAACCCTGCTCCGCCTTTACATCTGGCCGGAAGCTCCATGCGTTTGACCTTTGACTTGAACCCTGGCACCCAGAGGTCAAGGTGCAATGTCTAAACCAGTCTTGAGATGAGGTGTGTTAAATAGAAAGCTGAATGGAGGGAAATTCATTCAAAGTGCACGGTGTGATCTTGCTGTGCGGCCTCGCTAATTTAAGGAGGAATGTGTGTTCAGAACGGGTTTTCTGTTTAGCTTTTCCCCACCGCCTCCTTCCTCTTCTCTCTCCAGTGCGGTTGCCTGGGTAACTGCAGCCAAGTGGCCATTCTTCCCATGAGAGTCTGAATGAGAGTGCTGGCAGGCTATTGGCCACGGGGGGGTGGGTGCTTATTAATGTGCCATTTCCACTGTTGCAGAATCACTCGGGTGTGTTTTTGGAATAAGATTGCCGCTGTGCAGGGGAGTTCCTCCCTGGTGTCCTGGCTGGGAGCTTGCTGTGCGCAAATTGGCTGCCGCGTTTCTGACATTACAACAGAGGCTACGCTTCAAGAAGTATCTCATTATCTTGTGCTATCTTCTCACAGAGAGGTTCCTCGTCTGGTATGAAGGAGGCTGGGGACAGGGTGAAGCCACAGCAGGATTTCTGGAGAATCCCCAAATGAATTCAACCTTCCTGGACTCTTGGATGAAGCTTGGAGCCCAAACATTGTGTTGTTTGCCGACATGTTATTGGCTTGCATGTTTATTAAAATGACTGGACACACAGCCCTGTTTTGGCTGCTAAATATTCTTCAGAGCATTGGTTTCAAGCAGTTATAGTTTCTCTGTCTCTTGTTTTTTTCTCTTCCCCCCTCTCTCCTCCACCCCCCCTCTCTCTCTTCCCCCCCTCTCTCTCCTCCACCCCTCTCTCTCTCTTTCCCCCCCCTCTCTCTCTCTTTCCCCCCCTCTCTCTCTCTTTCCCCCCCTCTCTCTCTCTTTCCCCCCCCTCTCTCTCTCTTCCCCCCCTCTCTCTCTCTTCCCCCCCTCTCTCTCTCTTTCCCCCCCTCTCTCTCTCTTTCCCCCCCCTCTCTCCCCCCTCTCTCTTTCCCCCCCCTCTCTCTCTCTTCCCCCCCCTCTCTCTCTCATTCCCCCCCTCTCTCTCTCTTCCCCCCTCTCTCTCTCTTTCCCCCCCTCTCTCTCTCTTTCCCCCCCTCTCTCTCTTTCCCCCCCTCTCTCTCTCTTCCCCCCCTCTCTCTCTCTTCCCCCCCCTCTCTCTCTCTTTCCCCCCCCCTCTCTCTCTTCCCCCCCTCTCTCTCTCTTTCCCCCCCTCTCTCTCTCTTTCCCCCCCTCTCTCTCTTTCCCCCCCTCTCTCTCTCTTCCCCCCCTCTCTCTCTCTTTCCCCCCCCTCTCTCTCTCTTTCCCCCCCTCACTCTCTCTCCCCCCCTCTCTCTCTCTCCCCCCCTCACTCTCTCTTCCCCCCTCTCTCTCTCTTTCCCCCCTCTCTCTCTTCCCCCCCTCTCTCTCTTTCCCCCCCCTCTCTCTCTTCCCCCCCTCTCTCTCTTCCCCCCCCCTCTCTCTTCCCCCCCCTCTCTCTTTCCCCCCCTCTCTCTCTTTCCCCCCCTCTCTCTCTTTCCCCCCCTCTCTCTCTTTCCCCCCCTCTCTCTCTTCCCCCCCCTCTCTCTCTTTCCCCCCCTCTCTCTCTTTCCCCCCCTCTCTCTCTTTCCCCCCCTCTCTCTCTTTCCCCCCCTCTCTCTCTTTCCCCCCCTCTCTCTTTCCCCCCCTCTCTCTTTCCCCCCCTCTCTCTCTCTTTCCCCCCCTCTCTCTCTCTTTCCCCCCCTCTCTCTCTCTTTCCCCCCCTCTCTCTCTCTTTCCCCCCCCTCTCTCTCTCTTTCCCCCCCTCTCTCTCTCTTTCCCCCCCTCTCTCTCTCTTTCCCCCCCTCTCTCTCTCTTTCCCCCCCCTCTCTCTCTCTTTCCCCCCCTCTCTCTCTCTTTCCCCCCCTCTCTCTCTCTTTCCCCCCCTCTCTCTCTCTTTCCCCCCCTCTCTCTCTCTTTCCCCCCCTCCCTCTCTTTCCCCCCCCTCTCTCTCTCTTTCCCCCCCTCTCTCTCTCTTTCCCCCCCTCTCTCTTTCCCCCCCTCTCTCTCTCTTTCCCCCCCCTCTCTCTCTCTTTCCCCCCCTCTCTCTCTCTTTCCCCCCCTCTCTCTCTCTTTCCCCCCCCTCTCTCTCTCTTTCCCCCCCTCTCTCTTTCCCCCTCTCTCTCTCTTTCCCCCCCTCTCTCTCTCTTCCCCCCCTCTCTCTCTCTTTCCCCCCCTCTCTCTCTCTTTCCCCCCCTCTCTCTCTCTTTCCCCCCCTCTCTCTCTCTTTCCCCCCCTCTCTCTCTCTTTCCCCCCCTCTCTCTCTCTTTCCCCCCCTCTCTCTCTTTCCCCCCCTCTCTCTCTCTTTCCCCCCCTCTCTCTCTCTTTCCCCCCCTCTCTCTCTCTTTCCCCCCCTCTCTCTCTCTTTCCCCCCCTCTCTCTCTCTTTCCCCCCCTCTCTCTCTCTTTCCCCCCCTCTCTCTTTCCCCCCCTCTCTCTCTCTTTCCCCCCCTCTCTCTCTCTTTCCCCCCCTCTCTCTCTCTTTCCCCCCCTCTCTCTCTCTTTCCCCCCCTCTCTCTCTCTTTCCCCCCCCTCTCTCTCTCTTTCCCCCCCTCTCTCTCTCTTTCCCCCCCTCTCTCTCTCTTTCCCCCCCTCTCTCTCTCTTTCCCCCCCTCTCTCTCTCTTTCCCCCCCCTCTCTCTCTCTTTCCCCCCTCTCTCTCTCTCTTCCTCCCCCCTCTCTCTCTTCCTCCCCCCCTCTCTCTTCCTCCCCCCCTCTCTCTTCCTCCCCCCCTCTCTCTTCCTCCCCCCCTCTCTCTTCCTCCCCCCCTCTCTCTTCCTCCCCCCCTCTCTCTTCCTCCCCCCCTCTCTCTTCCTCCCCCCCTCTCTCTTCCTCCCCCCCTCTCTCTTCCTCCCCTCTCTCTCTTCTTCCTCCCCTCTCTCTCTTCTTCCTCCCCTCTCTTCTTCCTCCCCTCTCTTCTTCCTCCCCTCTCTCTCTCTCTTCCTCCCCCCTCTCTCTCTCTCTCTTCCTCCCCCCTCTCTCTCTCTTTTTCCCCCCTCTCTCTCTTTCCCCCCCCCTCTGTCTTTTCTCCCCCCCCCCCCCCCCCCCCCCTCACAAACATTGAAGATATCCCAGGGATGTCCTGTCCACAGTTCGCTCTGCGTGTAAATGTGGCGGTGTTTGATAGGTGATGTTCCCTTTCATTTTATTATTCGGGTGCGCGGCCCATTTGAAGTACCGCACACGCGCGGTTGTTTTTTCCCCTTTAGTGAGCCTGCTGTGCGGAGCTTCGCAGGCGCACAACTTATAAGGAGCATTGGTAATGGGTCCACCCGCTGGCCTGTGCCAGCCCGGGCCCTATTGAAATGCTGCCATCCTGGGTTGACTTCCTCTCCTCTTTTCTTCCCCCCCCCCCCCCCAAAAGCGTCCGCTACCCAAAATGTTGCAACAATAATGAAGGTGGCGAGTGAATCGAGAGATTCTAGAGTGCAGGCAAACAGAAATGTGAGTGTGTGGGGCCCCAGTTTGGAAAGGGAGCTTGCCGCTATATATTATTATTTTTTTTACACGGGATGCGTCATGGACCTGCCAGTCTGGAACTTCAGTGTGAGTAAAACCAGACGCTTGTGAATGAAGTTAAGATTTGCAAGATCCGAAATTTATGTTTAACTTGTCCGTGACTATAACAGACCACTCCTGGTACAGGTATATTGTGTATAAGTATAGCACATGTATTAAGCACTTTACATCCAGTACAAATGAATTCGGTGCAGGAGTCGGCCACTCGGCCCCTCGAGCCTGCTCCGCCATTCAATAAGATCCTGGCTGATCCACATTCCCGCCTACCCCCGGTAACCTTTCACCCCCTTGCTTATCAAGAATCTATCTCCCTCTGCCTTAAAAACATTCAAAGACTCTGCTTCCACCGCCCTCTGAGGAAGAGAGTTCCAAAGACTCACGACCCTCTGAGAAAATTTCTCCTCATCTGTCTTAAATGGGCGACCCCTTATTTTTAAACAGTGACCCCTAGTTCTAGATTCTCCCACAAGAGGAAACATCCTCTCCACATCCACCCTGTCCAGACCCCTCAGGATCTTCTATGTTTCAATCAAGTCACCTCTTACTCTTCTAAACTCCAGCGGATACAAGCCTAGCCTGTCCAACCTTCCCTCATAAGACAACCCGCCCATTCCAGGTATTAGTCTAGTAAACCTTCTCTGAACTGCTTCCAACGCCTTCTTTAAATACATACAGTACTCCAGATGTGGTCTCACCAATGCCCTGTATAACTGAAGCATAACCTCCCTACTTTTGTATTCAATTGCCCTCGCAATAAACGATAACATTCGATTAGCTTTCCTAATTACTGGCTGTACCTGCATACTAA
Organism: Somniosus microcephalus; assembly: GCF_052327205.1. NCBI lineage: Eukaryota > Metazoa > Chordata > Chondrichthyes > Squaliformes > Somniosidae > Somniosus > Somniosus microcephalus. The sequence goes on from NW_028225182.1 coordinate 35,136,621, forward strand.
CTGTTTACGATTCATGCACCAGGACACCCAGATCCCTCTGCATCTCAGAGCTCTGCAATCTCTCACCGTTTAGATAATATGCTTCTGTTTTATTCTTCCTGCCTAAATGGACACACTCCCATTTTCCCACATTATACTCCATTTGCCAGATCTTTGCCCACTCACTTAACCTATCTATATCCCTTTGTAGCCTCCTTATGTCCTCTTTACAATTTACTTTCCTAAGTAATACTTAACAAGATGATGGTCACAATCTGTTCCTTGGTACCCCAGCAGCGTGCCTACCGGGTGACTGCGGCGCGGTCTCTTCTCAGTCTTGCTGTGTTCTGTTGACTGAAGTTTCTCTTCCTCTGGTTTCGTGCTGCCTCCAGTGTTCAATAGCTGTTCCATTATACCTTCCCCCCCCCCCTTCAAAATACATAGCAACTTGCAGCTGCTTGTGCTATCTCACCATTCTGACCTTCGCAAGTACGGTCTATGATTTCCTCCCTTTTTTCTGCTGTGATCGTTTGAGTACGAGAACCTTGACATAGCCAGACTTCCCATGAATTACGACACTGGTCTTTTGCCTTTCCCATAGCCCATTATCTAGACTGGCCTGAAACTTCAGCGATAAGGGAAGTTGGGTATTGAAAACCCTCTATCTTACTTTGAGACTCAATTCATGTTTTGTTCTTCACTGGCTTGTTTTTAATATAACACAAAATCTACACGACCTCGGCACTGTTCTCGCAGTTACCTTAACAGTTGGCTTAATTTTACCATCATGCCTTGCTTCTCAGCCTTGCCTCTTTTAACTAAGGTTATACATATTGTAACAAAGGTTTTATGCTTCTAGCATGCATTATTATATATCATAGTAATTCTAAGAAAAGCATGACATTTAAAACCGTTATAAAATCATACAGATGAGCTTTATTCTACAGAAGTGTGGTAGCGAGTGTCGAAGTCTCGACTCCCAAGTAAGACTCTTTAAACACAAAGTATCGTTATAGACAGGCTTTATTTGCTTGCAAGGGAAGAGTTATGTCGTCAAGGGCTACATCAGACCTCTTCAAAGAAATAAAGAAGTTGTTCATATTTATACAGTATAGAAACAAACCAAGCTTTCTATGCTACATGACATAGTATGGAATCATACTTGATTACAAAGGCACAGACCTTGTGAATTATTGAAACAACGTATTCGGGGCTGCGTTCGAATAGCAAACAGAAATACCTTGGGATAAGATTAACTAATCCTTTATTATGGGCTCCTTCTGTTCTCTCACTATACCAGCTGGACCTGTAGGCCGATGTTTACCTTATCATGTCCTTGGCTAATTGTTTGGTGAATGAGGCTCTTTGTAAGCTTATCATAGATAAGGAGTGCGAAAAGCATGACATTTAAAACCGTTATAAAATCATACAGATAAGCTCTATTCTACAGAAGTGTGGTAGCGAGCCAGAGAGACCAGAAGATCCCCGTTTCGATTCACGGCATGTTGTGTTGGGCTATTCGCCTGTGGGAGGACCCTGTGGCCACGCCTAATTTCTCTCTTTTCCCCCCTCCCCCCTGGCGGAAACTATTTTCGGGGGATGTCATGGAGCTAGCAGTTGTGATGTCATCGAATATGCAACTCGCCGCACGGTGTCACGGTTGGGAGTGTTACAAATCCGATTAGAAGCTCTGGAATTCCCTCCACACCCACCCCTCCTTTTAAGTCGCTCCTTAAAACCTACCTCTGACCAAGCCTTTGGTCACCTATCCTACTATCTCCTTATGTGGCTTGGCGTCAATATTTTTGTTTCATTACACTCCCGTGAAGTGCCTGGGGACGTTTTCCTAAAGGAAATATAACGTTACATAGACTCATTTCTGTGCTGTAAATTCTTTCGGTCCAACTGGTCTACGCTGCTGTTTATGCTCCGCAGGAGCCTCCTCCCATGTAACCGGGGGGCTTGATCGGGTGGATGCGGGGAGGATGTTTCCACTGATGGGTGAGACTAGAAATAGGGGGCATAATCTTAGAATAAGGGGCTGCCGTTTCAAAACTGAGATGAGAAACTGAGTGCAGAGGGTAGTAAATTATGGAATTTGCTACCTCAGAGTTGTGGAAGCTGCGACATTAAATAAATTTAAAACTGAGATAGACAGTTTCCTAGCTATTAAGGGTTATGGGGAGCGGGCAGGGAAGTGGACGTGAGTCTAGGTTCGGATCAGCCATGATCCTATTGAATGGCGGAGCAGGCCCGAGGGGCCGTATGGCCTACTCCTGCTCCTGCTACTTATGTTCTTATGTAACCGGTGCACTGGCTGATATTTATCCCTCAAATAACATCACTGAAACGGATCATCCGGTCATTACCATGTTGCTGTTTGTGGGAGCTTGCTGTGCGTAAATTGGCTGCCGCATTTCACACATTACAACAGAAAAGCCCGTTGGCATTTTTTGAGGTGAAAGGCGCTACATAAATGCAAGTCTTTCCTTTTACTAACCCAGTTTCCTGATAAAACTCCAGACGACGACTCGGATTTGATTAATTACTAAAGGGTGAAGTGTTGTTAGTTTAATGCTGACTCTGGCCTCCCCAGCAGCCTGCCATCCAATAGAAATTGCTCACTGGAATGAAAAGAAAGATTTGAATTTATATAGCGCCTTTCACGACCACTGGACGGCCCAAAGTGTTTTATAGCCAATGAAGTACTTTCGAAGTGTAGTCACTGTTTTAATGTAGGAAACGTGGCAGCCGATTTGCGCTCCGCATGATCCCACAAACAGCAATGTGATAATGACCAGATAATCTGTTTCTGCAATGCTGGGTGAGAGATAGCTATTGGCCAGGACACCGGGGAGAACTCCCCTGCTCCTCTTCGAAATAGTGCCATGGGATTTTTTGCGTCATCCTGAGAGAGCAGACGGGGGCCTTAGTTTAAAGTCACCTCCGACAGTGCAGCGCTCCCTCAGTACTGCACTGGAGTGTCATTTAAGGCTTGAGCCACAGTTGTGACTACTGTGGCACATGTTAGCCACAGGTAGAAAGCACCACACACAGTACAGGTACTTCACGTGTAAATTTAATAAACTCAGTACCATTATTCAGTAACTAAGGAAATACCTCGTGACGATCAGCGAACACTCGCTCTCGCTGCTTTTCCTCTTACCCATTTTACCAACAAAAGAACACAAGTTAGCGAGGAGCCTGAACAATGAGAGGCATCTTTAGAAGTTGGGAACGAGGCAATAAGGCTGAGGGAGTGTGTTCTGGACAGTAAGATCGCTATTTAAAAATAAAAAGTACTAAGCATAACTTGAGCATTAATTTCTGTACCTGAGAATGTTCCAAAGTGCTTCATATTCCATTTTGAAGTGTCTCATGCGTGACGTTGTGCACAGCATGATCCCACAAACAGTAGGGCCAGTCCATTTTTTGTGTGCTGTTGGTTGAGGGAAGAATATTGGCCAGGGTACTGAACTCGCTGCTCTTTGAGTCATGCTCTGGAATCTCTTACCTTCACTGGAATCAGACCGAGCCTTGCTATAACAGCAGAAAGACTGAAATAGTGGTTAGGATTTAGAATTACGCAGCGAGTGGTTCGGATCTGGAATGTGCTGCCTCATAAAGTGGTGGAAATAGACTCGGAAGTAGCCTTCAAAAGGGAATACTTGCAAGGATATGGGGAACGAGTGACATGAATTGTATTGCTCTTTGAGAGAGCTGGCACAGCCTTGATGGGCCGAACGACCTCCCTTCTGTGCAGTACTATTCTATGATTCTACAAATGTAGGAACAGGAGGCCCCGTGCACCTTATTGTGCCATTCAACTAGACCATGGCTAGTCCGTATCTTAACTCTATCTGGCCACCTAGGCTCCGTAACCCTGTAAGAAAATAATCTTACAGATCTTAGTCTTGAAATTTTCAAATTGACTCCCCGCCCCTCCAACTAGCTTTTTGGGAGGATTTAAAAATAGTTTGGTAAAATGAGTATTGGGACCAAATGCAATCCTTTGCCTCCCAGGACGACTTGTTACAGTCCAAAATCTGGTGGATTCTACAAGCATTCTGGTAATGTGACCCTTATTGTAGGGTGCTGGTCCCTTTAAAATTTTGTTCCCATTTTTGAGCAGCTGATGACGTCACAACCGATGCAACTCCGCCCATTGTATGACGTGTAGAAAGGGGTGCGGCCAGCGCTGGCCCCGCCCCCTCCTTGGCAGGGCGGGGCTTAAAAGTTAAGAGAGACCAGGTGAATGAGTGAGTTGAGAAGCCCATGGAAGGCTCCCAGACCTAGGGGAAGGATCTGATCCTCCACCCCAGTCCTGAAACTCTTGAGATCAGAGACAAGCCCCCCTTTCCCACTCCCCCCCTTCCCTTTTTCCCCCCACCAAACCCAACCCTCCTCAGACAATGGACTCCATCAAACCTGTCAAAAGCATCTTAAAGAAGAATAGCAGCTCCAACATTGCCAAAGTTAGAAAGGATTCTGATGAGGATGGGTGAGTTGGGGCTGAGCAATGCCCAATGCTGCATGCTACTTCCCTCTTAGAATCGTAGATTCATAGAATGGTTACAGCACAGAAGGAGGCCATTTGGCCTGTCGAGCCCGTACCGGCTCTCTGCGCGAGCACTTCAGCTAACCCCACTCCCCCTGCCCTTTCCCCATAGTCCTCCAAATAAAAATTCCTTCAGGTACTTATCCAATTCCCTTTCGAAAGCCAAGGTTGAATCTGCCTCCACGACCCTCTCAGGCAGTACATTCCAGATCATAACCACTCGCTACATTAAAAAAAAGTTTCTCCTCACGTCGCCTTTGGTTCTTCTGCCAATCACCTTAAATCTGTGTCCTCTGGTTCTCGACCCTTCCGCCAATGGGAACAGTTTCTATCTACTCTGTCCCGACCCCTCATGATTTTGAACACTTCTATCAAATCTCCTCTCAACCTTCTCTGCTCCAAGGAGAACAACCTCAGCTTCTCCAGTCTATCCACGTAACTGAAGTCCCTCATCCCTGGAACCATTCTCATAAATCTTTTCTGCACCCTCTCTAAGGCCTTCACATCCTTCCTAAAATGCGGTGCCCAGAATTAGACACAATAGTCCAGTTGAGGCCGAACCAGTGTTTTATAAAGGATCATCATAATTTCCTTGCTTTTGTACTCTATGCCTCTATAAAGCCCAGAACCCCGTATGTGTTTTTTAACCGCTTTCTCAACCTGCTCTGCCACCTTCAATGATTTATGCACATATACCCCCAGGTCTCTCTGTTCATGCACCCCCTTTAGGATTGTACCCTTTAGTTTATATTGCCTCTCCTCGTTCTTCCTACCAGAATGTATCACTTCACACTTTTCTGCATTAAATTTCATCTGCCATGTGTCCGCCCATTCCACCAGCCTGTCTATGTCCTCTTGAAGTCTATCACTATCCTCCTCACTGTTCACTATACTTCCAAATTTTGTGTCATCTGCAAATTTTGAAATTGTGCCCTGTACACCCACGTCCAAGTCATTAATATATATCAAGAAAAGCAGTGGTCCTAAAACTGACCCCCTGGGGAACCCCACTGTATGATGCGCTATCAATCACTCAAAAGACTGAGGTTAAGCGAGTAACTAACAGGCTTTTATTAACAAGAGAATGAAGGTGTGCCTCGAGTGGTCGACCAGTCCAGAATACAGAGGGACTGTGGAGCAGTCGCCTTTATACCTGGACTCGTGGGAGGAGTCAGCCGAGGCATGTACAGACATGTACACAGTGGAATACAAACAGTGGTTTACCACACTATACCTTCCTCCAGTCCGAAAAACAACCGTTCACCATTACTCTCTGTTTCCTGTCACTTAGCCAATTCCGTATCCATGCTGCCACTGTCCCTTTTATTTCATGGGCTTCAACTTTGCTGGCAAGCCTATTATGTGGCACTTTGTCATTTGGAAATCCATGTACACCACGTTAACCGCATTGCCCTCATCAACCCTCTGTTACCTCATCAAAAGCTCAATCAAGTTGGTTAAACATGATTTGCCTTTAACAAATCCATGCTGGCTTTCCTTAATTAATCCACACTTGTCCAAGTGACTGTTAATCTTGTCCCAGATTATCGTTTCTAAAAGCTTCCTCACCACTGAGGTTAAACTGACTGGCCTGTAGTTGCTGGGTTTACCTTTATACTCTTATTTTTGAAGAATGGTGTAACATTTGCAGTTCTCCAGTCCTCTGGTACCACCCCTGTATCTAAGGAGGATTGGAAGATTATGGTCAGTACCTCCGCAATTTCCACCTTTAACATAGAAACATAGAAGATAGGAGCAGGAGCAGGCCATTCGGCCCCTTGAGTCTGCTCCGCCATTCAATGCGATCATGACTGATCATCCAAATTCAGTACCCGGTCCCTGCTTTCTCCCCATACCCCTTGATCCCTTTAACCTTAAGAAAAATATCCAACTCCTTCTTGAATATATTTAATGTATTGGCCTCTACTGCCTTCTGTGGTAGAGAATTCCACAGGTTCACCACTCTCTGGGTGAAGAAATTCCTCCTCATTTCTGTCCTAAATGGCCTACCCCTTATCCTTAGACTGTGACCCCTGGTTCTGGACTCCCCGACCATCGGGAACATCCTTTCTGCATCTAGTCTGTCCAGTCCTGTCAGAATTTTATAAATTTCAATGAGATCCCCTCTCATTCTTCTAAACTCCAGCGAGTACAAGCTCAATCGACCCAATCTCTCCTCATGCGTCATTCCTGCCATCCCAGGTATCAGCCTGGTGAATCTTCGCTGAACTCCTTCCATGGCAAGAACATCCTTCCTCAGATAAGGTGACCAAAACTGCACACAATACTCAAGATGTGGTCTCACCAAGGCCCTTTACTTCCCTCAGCATCCTAGGGTACATCCCATCTGGTCCTGTTTAAGTACAGCTAGTCTTTCTAGTATCTCTTTATCAATTTTTATCCCAGCCAGTGTCTCAACTATCTCCTCTTTCACTATGACTTTGGCAGTGTCTTCTTCCTTGGTAAAGACAGATGCAAAGTATTCATTTAGCACCTCAGCCATGCCCTCTGCCTCCATGTACAGGTCTTTTTGGCCCCTAATCGGCCCCACCCCTCCTCTTATTACCCATTTACTATTTATATGCCTATCGAAGACTTTTGGATTCCCTTTTATGTCAGCCTATTCTCATACTCCCTCTTTGCCCCTCTTATTTCCTTTTTCACTTCCCCTCTGAACTTTCTATATTCAACCTGGTTCTCACTTGTATTCTCAATCTGACATCTGCTTCATCTTGCTCTCTATCTCTTTCGTGATCCAGGGAGCTCTGGCTTTGGTTGCCCTACCTTTCCCCCTCGTGGGAATGTACCTCGACTGTACCCGAACCATCTCCTGTTTAAAGGCAGCCCATTGTTCGATTACAGTTTTGCCTGCCAATCTTTGATTCCAATTTACCCGGGCCAGATCCGTTCTCAACCCACTGAAATTGGCCCTCCTCCAATTAAGTATTTTTTACTCTAGATTGCGCCTTATCCTTTTCCATAGCCTATAGGAACAGCAATGGCATTAGTGCAATAGAACTATTGGTAAAGATCAGAAGGTCTCAGATATCCAATTCCCACTCTACGTTGCCTCAACTTACCCACGCTACGGAAACAAGAGTTGGTGTATTAGAACTGTGCCTCGTTGGGCTAAAGATCCAGGCACTTGACCATCCATTCAGTGAACACCGTCTCGCCACTTGCTGGAAAGAATGCTCCAACTGAGGGAAGGAATGCGTGGGGCCGTGCTGCCTCCTGCAATCGAGGAGCCTGCCAACGCTCACTGCGCTGAAGAGCACCCATTAGGCTGAGGTACTGTTGGGGCCACTGGCCGGGCAACCCCTGTTGCTGTGACCAGCAACAATCTGGCACCCTCTTTGCAAGAGTGCGGGGGATAGCATTGAGCTGGGCTCCTGGTTCCCCACCACCTCATAAATTAAAAATTCTGGTCCTTGTGTTAAATCCCTTCGCGGCCTCCCTAACCCGCTGACCTCTTATAACCCACTTGATCTCTTGTACATCCTCACCCCACCATTGACAACCCAATGCTCTGGGTTTTCACACATGAATCCCTTGCCTCTTCACCTCTCTTCTCCTTTAAGACCCTCCTTAAAATCCACATCTTTGACCAAGTCTTTGGCTACCTCCCCCTCTTAATATCTCTTTTGGCTCGGCGACCATTTTTGATTACACCTCCGTGAAGTGCTTTGGGATGTTTTATCGATGGTCAAAAGCAGGCGGTTGTTCTTGTTGTTGTATTAAGTGTGTTTATACTGTAATGCCCCCCTCGGTGCCAGGCTCATGTTAACTCCAGCCCATTACCAATATAAAGTCGGCCAAGTCCAGCTACGAGCTGGTGTGTCTTGGTGAGCGGAACCGGCCACAATCCTTGAGGTGAGGTCTGACCAGATCACTGCAGAGTTTGATCATGACATCGTCTGATTGCACTCCTTGGTTTGCTTACACGGCCTTGATTAAAGTTTAAAAAAAAAAATTTTGTTTATGGGATGTTGGCGTCGTTGGCAAGACTAGCATTTATTGCCCATCCCTAATTGCCCTTGAGAAGGTGGTGGTGAGCCACCTTCTTGAACCGCTGCAGTCCATGTGGTGAAGGTACTCCCACAGTGCTGTTAGGGAGGAAGTTCCAGGATTTTGACCCAGCGACGATGAAGGATCGCCAATATATTTCCAAGTTAGGATGGTGTGTGTGACTTGGAGGGGAACTTGGAGGTGGTGGTGTTCCCATGCGCCTGCTGCCCTTGTCCTTCTAGGTGGAAGAGGTCGCGGGTTTGGGAGGTGCTGCCGAAGAAGCCTTGGTGAGTTGCTGCAGTGCATCTTGTAGATGGTACACACTGCAGCCACAGTGCGCCGGTGGTGGAGGGAGTGAATGTTTAAGGTGGTGGATGGGGTGCCAATCAAGTGGGCTGCTTTGTCCTGGATGTTGTCGAGCTTCTTGAGTGTTGGAGCTCATCCAGGCAAGTGGAGAATATTCCATCACACTCCTTACTTGTGCCTTGTAGATGGTGGAAAGGCTTTGGGGAGTCAGGAGGTGAGACACTCGCCGCAGAATACCTAGCTTCTGACCTGCTCTTGTTGCCACAGTATGTGGCTGGTCCAGTTAAGTTTCTGGTCAATGGTGACTCCCAGGATATTGATGGTGGGAGATCTGGTGATGGTAATGTCGTTGAATGTCAAGGGACGGTGGTTAGACTCTTGCTTGTTGGAGATAGTCATTGCCTGGCACTTGTGTGACGCGAATGTTACCTGTCACTTATTAGCCCAGTCCAGGTCTTGTTGCATGAAGGCATGGACAGCTTCATTATCGGAGGAGTTGTGAATGGCGCTGAACACAGTGCAGTCATCAGTGAACATCCCCATTTCTGACCTTATGTTGGAAGGAAGGTCATTGATGAAGCAGCTGAAGATGGTTGGGCCTAGGACACAGCCCTGAGGAACTCCTGCAGTGATGTCCTGGGGCTGTGATGATTGACCTTCAACCACCACAACCATCTTCCTAGGGTACGGCACATCATAGAATCATACAGAACAGAAGGAAGCCATTTGGCCCATCATGTCTGTGGCAGGCTCTGTGAAAGAGCTCTCCAAGTACTATAGCAGTTATGTTACTGGACTAATAATCCAGAGACCGTGAGTTCTAATCCCCGGCATGGCAATTTGAGAACTTGTGTTCAGTTTAAAAAAAATATTTCTGGAAATCAAAAACTGGTACCTGTAGAACTGACCACGAAGTTGTCGGATTGTCGTAAAAACCCAACTGGGCCGACTAATCACCCCTTTAGGGACAGAAATCTGCCTACCTTACCCAGTCTGGACCTATATGTGACTCCAGTCCCACAGCAACGTGACTGACTCCAAACGGCCCTCTGAACTGGCCGAGCGAGCCACTCGGTTACCACCACCACCACCTTCTCGGTGCATGGAGGGATGGGCATTCAATGCCAGCCTTGCCAGCGACGCCCACATCCGGAGAACGAATTAGAAATAATTTAACCCCAATCTCCGAAGCGTGCCCCCTCCTGGTCCATTGTGTGGTCTCTCTTGCCGTTGATAACTGTGTGACAAATCAGAGGACTGTTTCAGCATTCTCTCGACTCGTTCGCTGGCTCGCTGACTTCTGAGCAGCCAAGTGGCTGGACGCACATAAGAACACAGGAGCAAGAGTCGGCCATTCGGCCCCTCGAGCCTGCTCCGCCATTCGATAAGATCATTGGCTGATCTGATCTTGGCCTCAACTCCACTTCCCTGCCCGCTCCCCATAACCCTTGACTCCCTTACCTTTCAAAGATCTGTCTATCTCCACCTTAAATATATTCACTGACTCCGCCTCCACAGCTCTCTGGGGAAGAGAATTCCAAAGATTCACGACCCTCTGAGAGAAGAAATTCCTCCTCATTTCCGATTTAAAAGGGCGCCCCCTTATTCTGAAATTATGCCCCCTAGTTCTAGATTCCCCCATGAGGGGAAACATCCTCTCCACATCTACCCTGTCGAACCCCCTCAGAATCTTATATGTTTCAATAAGATCCCCTCTCATTCTTCTAAATTCCAATGGGTATTGGCTCAACCTTCAGCGACCAGACGTAGTCCCACCCCCACCAACCCTAGGGCACCTGAGGATGGGCACCAAACCTGCTGGCATCACCCACATCCCGATTAGAAAACTGTCATCTGCAAGTAGGCGAGAACTTTGTGTCGCTCTTGGATTACCCTGAGTTTGAGGTTTAATGGCCCAGGGAGACCAGCACTTGGGCGCGTGCAGTTGCTGGGCAGGGTCCCTGTGATTAACAGATAAGGTATCGGAGTGGCCACAGGGTTGGCGTTTATTGTCACACACTGCACGTTCTTTGAAATTAAGGGACAGGTTTTTTCTTTACCTGATTTTTTTCTCCCATCCTCCTGATGCTGACGACTTTTGCCGGGCGCGGGTGGGAGTTGCCACGCTTCCACAAGAAGCTCACCCAGCTGGCGAGTCTTTGGGAGCCCAGACGGCACGTGCTGTTCAACCTGGGGGGGTTTCGCGCAGCTGGATCTGATCCTGTACTCTGCCGATGTCCATATACACACACACACACACACACACACACACACACATCCACCCCACATTTCAGACAGGCTCACTGAAGAGTGATCAGAGGCAGGATCTTCCTCACTCTTTAACTCACAGGCGTTGAGGCCAATTCCTGCAAACCCGACTGCTGTCCTCGCTGTGAGGTGATACCTCAGCACAGGAAACTTTCTGGTCTGAAAGGCTCAGTACGTAACCTTGTGCTGCACTTACACACTAACCTTCCTTCTCTTTCAACACCAGCGCCAATTCAGGAGAACATATCGTACACACTTGAGGGAAGTACAGCACGTGTTAGATACAGAGTAAAGCTCCCTCTACACTGTCCCATCAAACACTCCCAGGGCAGGTACAGCACGGGTTAGATACAGAGTAAAGCTCCCTCTACACTGCCCCATCAAACACTCCCAGGGCAGATACAGCACAGGGTTAGATACAGAGTAAAGCTCCCTCTACACTGTCCCATCAAACACTCCCAGGGCAGGTACAGCACGGGTTAGATACAGAGTAAAGCTCCCTCTACACTGCCCCATCAAACACGTCCAGGGCAGGTACAGCACGGGTTAAATACAGAGTAAAGCTCCCTCTACACTGTCCCCATCAAACACTCCTGGGGCAGGTACAGCACGGGTTAGATACAGAGTAAAGCTCCCTCTACACTGTCCCATCAAACACTCCCAGGGCAGGTACAGCACGGGTTAGATACAGAGTAAAGCTCCCTCTACACTGTCCAATCAAACACTTCCAGGGCACGTCGCGCATGGGTTAGATACAGAGTAAATCTCCCGCTACACTGTCCAATCAAACACTCCCAGGGCAGCCACAGCACGGGATAGATACAGAGTAAAGCTCCCTCTACACTGTCCCAACAAACACTCCCGGGGCAGGTACAGCATGGGTTAGACACAGAGTAAAATCTCATTGAAACTTATAAAATTCTAACAGGACTAGACAGATTAGATGCAGGAAGAATGTTCCCGATGACGGGGGAATCCAGAACCAGAGGTCACAGTCTAAGGATAAGGGGTAAGTCATTCACGACAGAGATGAGGAGGAATTTCTTCACCCAGAGAGTGGTGAACCTGTGGAATTCTCTACCACAGAAGGCAGTTGGGGCCAATTCATTAAATATATTCAAGACAGAGTTAGATATATTTCTTAATGCTAAAGGGATCAAGGGATATGGGGAGAAAGCAGGGACAGGGTACTGGATTTGGATGATCAGCCATGATCTCACTGATTGGCAGAGCAGGCTCAAGGGGCCTAATGGCTTACTCCTGCTCCTATCTTCTATGTTTCTATGTTTCACCCTCTACACTGTCCCATCAAACACTCCCAGGGCAGGTACAGCACGGGTTAGATACAGAGTAAAGCTCCCTCTACACTGTCCCATCAAACACTCCCAGGGCAGGTACAGTTCGGGTTAGATACAGAGTAAAGCTCCCTCTACACTGTCCCATCAAACACTCCGATGGCAGGGACATCCCAAGTTAGATACAGGCTAAAGTTTGCTCTGCGCTGTCCCATCAAAGAGTACATATCAGGCACAGCATGGGTTAGATACTAGTAAGTCACCTGATCCAGATGGAATGCATCCTAGGTTATTGAAAGAAATAAAAAGTAGAAATAGCAGAGGCATTGTTCACAATCTTTCAATCCTCATTGGATACAGAATATGTGCCGAAGGACTCGAGGGTTGCTAATGTTATAGCACTATTCAAGGAAGAGCAGACTTTTAAACCAGCAAACTACAGGCCAGTCAGCCTAACATCAGTCGTGGGGAAGTTATTGGAAACCATTATCAGGGACAAAATAAGCTTTCATTTGGAAAAGCATAGGTTAATCAGGGAGAGCCAGCATGGATTTGTTTTAATGCAAATCGTGTCTGACTAACGTGATTGAATTCTTTGATGAGGTAACAGAGAAGGTTGTTCAAGGTAGTGCAGTAGATGTTGTATGTATGGACTTAAGGAAGGCATTCGATGGAGTGCCGCACAGGAGGCTTATTAAGAAGATGGAAGCCCAAGGAATTGGTGATATCGATAGGGAATTGGCTCAGTGACGGGAAGCAATGGGTGGTGGTGGATGGATTTTTTCAGACTGGAAGGTGGTTTACAGTGGCGTTCCCCAAGGGTCAGTTTTGGCTGCATTACTCTTGGCAATTTGGGTGTAGGGAGCAGCATTATAAAGTTTGTAGATGATACGAAACTTGGCAACGTAGTAAATAGTGATGAGGATAGTTTTAGACTTCAGGATGACCTAGACAGGATGGTGAAATGGGCAGAAGCATGGCAGATGGAGTTCAATGCGGCGAAGTGTGAAGTGATGCACTTTGGAAGGACTAATATGGAAAGACAGTATAATATAAATGCCACGATTTTGAAAAGTGTAGATGAGCAGAGAGACCTTGGTGTCCATATACACAAATCCTTAAAGGTGGCAGGGCACGTTGATAAGGTGGTTAAAAAAGCCTATGGGTTACTTGGGTTTATGAATAAGATAGAATATAAAAGCAAAGAGATCACGCTAGAACTTTATAAATCACTGGTTAGGCCACAGCTGGAGTACTGCAGACAATTCTGGGCACCACACTTCAGGAGGGATGTAAAGGCCTTGGAAAGAGTACAGAGGAGGTTTAGCAGGATGTTACCCGGGATGAGGGACTTCAGTTACGAGGAGAGTTTGGAAACGTTAGGACTCTTCTCCTTGGAACAGAGAAGGTTAAGAGGTGACCCAATAAAGGTTTGCAAGATGATGAGAGGTTTTGATAGAGTAGAGAGAGAAAATGAGGAGAGGCAATATAAAATAATTCATAGAATCACAGAATAGTACAGCATAGAAGGAGACCATTCGGCCCATCGAGTCTGCGCCGGCTCTCTCGAAGAGCAATCCAGTTAGTCCCACTCGCCCCCTCTTTTCCCATGTCCCTGCAATTTTTTCTCCAAGTATTTATCCAACTCCCTTTTGAAGGCTACTATTGAATCTGTATCCACCGCCCTATCGGGCAGCGCGTTCTAAATCCTAACCACTCACTGCGTAAAAAAGTTTTTCCTCATGTCGCCTCTGGTTCTTTTGCCAACGACCTTAAATCTGTGCCCTCTGGTTAGCGACCCTTCAGCCATTGGAAACAGTTTCTCTCTATCTACTCTATCTAAACCCTTCATGATTTTAAAAAGCTCTATCAAATCTCCTCTTAGCCTTAGCTGCTCCAAGGAGAACGACCCCAGCTTCTCCAGTCTATCCACGTAACTGTATTCCCTCATCCCTGGAACCATTCTAGTAAATCTCTTCTATACCCTCTCCAAAGCCTTCACGTCCTTCCTATAGTGTGGTGCCCAGAATTGGACACAATATTCCAGCTGGGGCCGAACTAGTGTTCTAGACCGGTTTAGCATCACCTCCTGGCTTTTGTACTCTGTGTCTGTATTTATAAAACCCAGGATCCCTTATGCTTTATTAACAGCTTTGTTAACCTGTCCTGCCACCTTCGTGTGTCTAATTCTGTTAGATTTAGGAGATGGTTCTGTGATAGTAGATTGGCGGTTAGGATCAGATCAGCCATGATCTTATTGAATGGCGAAGCAGGCTCGAGGGGCCGATTGGCCTACTCCTGCTCCTATTTCTTATGTTCTTATGTAAGAATTTGTGCATAAGTGCCCCCAGGACTCTCTGTTTTTGCAAACCCTTTAAAATGGTACCATTTAGCTGTCTCTCCTCATACTGCCTACCAAAATGTATCACCTCACACTTTTCTGCATTGAATTTCACCTGCCATGTGTCTGTCCATTTCACCAGTCTGTCTATGTCCCCTTGAAGTCTATCACTATCTTCCTCGCTGTTTACTACACTTCCAAGTTTTGTGTCATCTGCAAATTTTGAAATTGTGCCCTGTACACCCAAGTCCAAGTCATTAATGTATATCAAAAAGAGCAGTGGTCCTAATACTGAACCCTGGGGAGCCCCACTCTATACCTCCCTCCAGTCCGAAAAACAGCCATTCACCACAACTCTGTTTTCTATCCATTAGCCAATGTTGTATCCGTGCTGCTACTGCCCCTTTTATCCCATGGGCTTCAATTTTGCTAACAAGCCTAGTGTGTGGTACTTTATCAAACCCCTTTTGAAAGTCCATATACACAACATCAACCGCACTGACCTCATCCACCCTCTGTTACCTCATCAAAAAACTCAATCAATTTAGTCAAACACGATTGGCCTTTAACAAATCCGTGCTGGCTCTCCTTTATTAGTCCATGCTTGTCCAAGTGCCTGTTAATTTTCTCCTGGTTTATTGTTTCTAAAATCTTCCCCAACACCGACGTTAAACTGTAATTGCCAGGTTTATCCTGCTCCCCTTTTTTGAACAAGGGAGTAACATTTGCAACCCTCCAGTCCTTTGGCACTCCCCCTGTACCTAAGGAGGATTGGAAGGTTGTGACCAGTTCCTCTGCAATTTCTACCCTTACTTCCCTCAGCAACCTAGGATGCGTCCCATCTGGACCAGGTGACTTATCCACCCTCCTCTTTATCTATTTTTATCTCCTCCAGTATTCTCGTTTACCATAGCTTTGGCAATTCCACTCTTGTACTCTCTCTTTGTCCCGCTTATTTCCTTTTCCACTTCTCCTCTATACTTTTCATATTCAGCCTGATTTTTCCAGTATTACAGGAAACTTTGTGTTATCCGGAGGCTAAATGTCCGGCAAGCTCGAGCCACCGGCAAAAATCAGGAGCCGTTTTGTTCGGTTTTTTTTCTTCTCGTGGCTTTTTTTTCCAACAGTCAGGCTCTGCAAAGTCTCTCTGAAGCTGTTGCTAAGTGACAGAGACGCTTCCAAGGTACGGCCGACTGTTTAGAAGCTGTTGCTAAGCAACAGTGTTTGTTGCCAGATACGGAGCTGAAAAGCTCCGTATGCTTCAACATTAACGTTGGTTTGTCCGGCAGTTTTGAGGGAACGGCAACAGTTCAGTCCCGTCGGTGCCGGATAGCACAAAATTTCCTTACCGAGCTGACATCTGTCGTGCTTTTTCCGCTTCATCCTACACGCCAACTCCTTCGTTTTCCAGGGAGCTTGGGCTCCGGCTTTGGTTAGAACATAAGAACATAAGAAATAGGAGCAGGAGTAGGCCAATCGGCCCCTCGAGCCTGCTCCGCCATTCAATAAGATCATGGCTGATCTGATCCTAACTGCCAATCCACTATCACAGAACCATCTCCTGAATCTAACAGAATTAGACACACGAAATAGGAGCAGGAAAAGGCTACACGGCCCCTGGGCCCGCTCCGCTACCCACAGGGCCATGTCCGATCCGAACCTAGACTCATGTCCAAATTCCTGCCCGCTCCCCGTAACCCTTAATTCCCCTTACTCCTAGGAAACTGTCTATTTCTGTTCTAAATTTATGTAATGATGTAGCTTCTACAGCTTTTTGGGGCAGCATATTCCATGGACCTACCACCCTCTGAGTGAAGTAATTCCTCCTCATCTCAGTTTTGAAAGAGCAGCCCCTTATTCTAAGACTATGCCCCCTAGTTCTAGTTTCACCCATCATCGGGAACATCCTCCCCGCATCCACCCGATCCAACCCCTTCACAATCTTATATGTTTCAATAAGATCGCCTCTCATTCTTCTGAAATCCAATGAGTAGAGTCCCAATCTACTCAACCTCTCCTCATATGTCCATCCCCTCACCCCCGGGATTAACCGAGTGAACCTTCTTTGTACTGACTCGAGAGCAAGTATGTCTTTTCTTAAGTATGGACACCAAAACTGTATGCAGTATTCCAGGTGCGGTCTCACCAATACCTTGTACAACTGAAGCAATACCTCCCTATTTTTATATTCTATCCCCCTAGCAATGAAAGCCAACATTCCATTGGCCTTCTTAATCACTTGCTGCACCTGCATACTAACCTTTTGAGTTTCGTGCACCAGGACCCCCAGATCCCTTTGTACTTCAGTACTTTCCAGTTTCTTGCCATTAAGATAATAGCTTGCTCTACGATTTTTCCTGCCAAAGTGCATAACCTCACACTTTCCAGTATTGCATTCCATCTGCCAAATCTCTGCCCACTTACTTAGCCTGTATATGTCCCCTTGCAGGTTTTTTATGTCCTCCTCACTCACTACTTTCCCTCCCATCTTAGTATCATCTGCAAACTTTGATATGTTACACTTGGTCCCCTCCTCCAAATCGTTAATATAGATTGTAAAGAGTTGGGGACCCAGCACCGACCCCTGCGGAACACCAATAGTTACTGATTGCCAGTCTGAGAATGAACCATTTATCCCAACTCTCTGCCTTCTGTTAGATAGCCAATCCTCTATCCATGCCAGAATATTACCCCCAATCCCGTTATTTTTTATCTTAAGCAATAATCTTTTGTGTGGCACCTTGTCAAATGCCTTTTGGAAGTCTAAATACACTACGTCCACTGGTTCCCCTTTATCCACCCTATATGTTACTTCCTCAAAGAACTCCAGCAAATTTGTCAAACATGACTTCCCCTTAATAAAACCATGCTGACTTTGTCCTATTAAATGATGATTATCCAAATGTCCTGTTACTGTCTCCTTAATAATGGACTCCAAAATTTTACCTACCACAGATGTTAGGCTAACCGGTCTATAGTTTCCAGCCTTCTGTCTACTGCCCTTTTTAAATAAGGGTGTTACATTAGCAGTTTTCCAGTCTGCCGGGACAATTGCCGAGTCCAGGGAGTTTTGGAAAATTATTACCAATGCATCCACAATCCCTACCGCCACTTCCCTCAAGACCCTAGGATGTAAGCCATCAGGTCCAGGTGATTTATCCGCCTTGAGTCCCATTATTTTACCGAGTACCACTTCCTTAGTGATTTTGATTGTGTTTAGCTCCTCCCCC
The DNA here is from genome assembly GCF_052327205.1 of Somniosus microcephalus. Taxonomy (NCBI): domain Eukaryota; kingdom Metazoa; phylum Chordata; class Chondrichthyes; order Squaliformes; family Somniosidae; genus Somniosus; species Somniosus microcephalus. Next base: position 35,154,606 of record NW_028225182.1, read on the forward strand.
CCATAGCCCCCTGTTTGTCCAGTGTTGGGATATTCTTAGTGTCTTCTACTGTAAAGACTGATACAAAATATTCATTCAGTGTTTTTGCCATCTCCATATTTCCCACCATTAATTTCCCGGTCTCATCCTCTAAGGGACCAACATTTACTTTAGCCACCCTTTTTCTTTTTATATAACTATAAAAACTCTTACTATCTGTTTTTATATTTTTTGCTAATTTACTTTCATAATCTATCTTCCCTTTCTTAATGAATCTTTTTGTTATTTTTTGCTGTCTTTTAAAGTTTTCCCAATCCTCTATCCTCCCACTAGATTTGGCTACCTTATAGGCCCTTGTTTTTAGTCAAATACTATCCTTAATTTCTTTACTTAGCCACGGATGGCTGTCTTTTCTTTTACACCCTTTTCTTCTCAGTGGAATATATATTTTTTGGAAGTTGTAAAATAACTCCTTAAATGTACACCACTGATCATGTATCGTCTTACCCTTTAATCTATTTTCCCAATCCACTCTACTCAATTCCGCTCTCATACCTTCATAGTCTCCTTTATTCAAGCTTAGCACGCTTGTTTGAGATCCAACCTTCTCACCCTCTAATTGAATATGGAATTCAACCATGTTATGGTCACTCATTCCAAGGGGATCCTTTACTAGGACATTTTTAATTAATCCTGTCTCGTTACACAGGACCAGATCTAAGGTTGCTTGCCCCCTGGTCGGTTCAGTTACATACTGCTCAAGAAACCCATCCCTAATACACTCAATGAACTCATCCTCAAGGCAGCCCTGCCCAATTTGATTTGTCCAATTAATATGATAGTTAAAATCCCCCATAATTATAGATGTTCCCTTATTACAAGCCTCAACTATTTCCTGATTGATACTCCGTCCAACATAGTTGCAACTGTTCGGAGGCCTATAGACTATGCCCACTAGTGTTTTTTTCCCCTTATTATTCCTTACCTCCACCCAAACTGTTTCATTATCCTGATCTTTTGACCCAATATCATTTCTCTGTATTACAGTGATTCCTTCCGTTATTAACATAGCCACCCCACCTCCCCTTCCTTCCTGCCTGTCCTTCCTGATCGTTAAATAACCTGGTATGTTTAATTCCCAGGCATTGTCACCCTGCAGCCATGTTTCTATAATGGCCACAAGATCATACCCATATGTAGTTATTTGTGCCATTAACTCGTCTATTTTGTTACGAATGCTACGTGCATTCAGATAGAGAGCTTTCAAAAATGTTTTGTGACACTTAGTTCCTGCTTTTGCCCTTTTTATTACTTTACCTTTTACTCCATACCTTCTGCCCCTTCCTGACACGCTCTGGTTTTTAATTTCCCCACTGCTACCTAAGTCTATGACCTTCTCTGTTGTCATTTTTATTATTTGCTCTCTAGGAACCTCCCCCCCACTAGTTAGTTTAAAGCCCTCTCTACAGCCCTAGTTATATGATCCGCCAGGACTCTAGTCCCAGCACTGGCCAAGTGAAGCCCGTCCCAACGGAACAGCTCCCTCCTGCCTCAGTACTGGTGCCAGTGTCCCAGGAAGCAAAACCCATTTCTCCCACACCAGTCTTTGAGCCATGCATTTAACTCTTTAATTTTATTTGTCCTAGCCAAATTCGCTCGTGGCTCAGGTAATAATCCAGAGATTATTACCCTTGAGGTTCTGTTGTTTAATTTGACCCCTAGCTGCTCATACTCCTTTAACAGAACCGGCTTCCTAGTCCTATCTACGTCGTTTGTACCAACATGGACCATGACAACTGGATCCACCCCCTCCCACTGCAAGTTTCTTTCCAGCCCAGAGGAGATGTCCTTAACCCTGGCAACACAGCCTTCGGGACTCTCGCTCTCGGCTGCAGAGAACTCTATCTATCCCCCTAATAATATTATCCCCTACCACTACAACATTTCTATTTACTCCCCGCTCTTGAATGGCCCCCCGTTCCACGGTGCTGTGGCCAGGTTGCTCATCCTCCCTGCAGTCCCTGCTCCTGTCCCCACAGGGAGTAAGAACCTCGAACCTGTTGGACAAGAGCAAGGGCTGCGGATCCTCCAGCTCTACCTCCTGGATCCCCGTACCTGCCTCACTCGTAGTCACACCGTCCTGTCCCTGACCATGGGCTACATCTGAATTAATTAACTTCATAGGTGTGACCACCTCCTGATACACAGAGTCCAGGTACTTCTCCCCCTCCCTGATGTGTCGCAGTGTCTGAAGCTCAGACTCCAGCTCATCAACATGGAGCTGGAGTTCCTGTAGCAGCAGACACTTGTCACAGACGTAATCACCGTGAGCCTCAATGGGGTTCACCGGCTCCCACATCTCGCAACAGTAACACATCACCTGCTCCATTCTATGTAATTAATTAATTTTTTTTGTTAGTTATGGACACCCTCTGCCCGATTATAGATGCTAGTATCCCCTTTAATTAATTGAATTTAATTTAAATCAATCCCTCTAATTACACCAGTTAAATGGTTTACCAACAGTCACCCTGCACCAGAAAGGCCTTATTAACTACAACCCACAGAGTTAAAGTTTGAAAAGAGCACCTAACACCCCACTTACCCTAACTCACACACTTACCCAAACTCAGAGCACTCTCTGCTGACTCGCACTCAGTGCTTGCTCGCACTAGCCTGGTCTTTTTATACTCCCTTTCCCCCTTGTAGGAATGTACCTAGACTGTACCCGAACCATCTCCTCTTTAAAGGCTGCCCATTGCTCCATTACGTTTCTGCCTGCCCGCCTCTGACTCCAATTTACCCGGGCCAGATCCCTCCTCAATTAGGTGAAATTAGCCCTCCTCCAGTTAAGTATTTCTATTGTAGATTGCTCCTTGTTCTTCTCCATAAGTAATCTAAACCTTACGATACGATGATCGCTGTGGTACCAATTTAAAGGGGGGGGTAGGGGTGCAAGAACAGGGAGACCTGGGGGTTTGCGTACACAAACCTGTGAAGGTGGCGGGACAAGTTGATTCCAAGGGGAGAAAATTGCAGGTCTATGGGGAAAGAGCAAGAGGGGAGTGGGACTAATTGGAGAGCTCTTTCAAAGAGCCGGCACAGGCATGACGGGCTGAATGGCCTCCTTCTGTGGTGTGAGAGCCTATGGGGGTGAAATTGGGCTCTGTAGGCCCCATTTTTTTAGTTGCTAATCCGCCTCCTAACACTCGAAAATGGCGCAGGAGATTGCCAATGGGAAGTGCGCCAGACGCCATCTTAGTAAAGGGGTTTGCGCGCATGCACCTACCGATCTGGGCAGCAGGCAGACTATGACGTCAGTCAGTGCGTAACGCTGACTTTGGCACCAGCGCCGCCATTTTTGATCGCCACGCTCCAGCGTACGCCCTCTCTTAACCTCGCACAGCTGAACACGCATTCAACGGCATGAAGGACTCCCCTCCGCCCCCCCCCACCAGTGATACTTAAAGGGAATGGAGTATAAAAGCAGGGAAGTCCTGTTATAACTGTACAGGGCGTTGGTGAGACCACACCTGGGGTACTGCGTACAGTTTTGGTCTCCTTATTTAAGGAAGGATATACTTGCATTGGAGGCAGTTCAGAGAAGGTTCATGAGGCTGATTCCTGAGATGAAGGGGTTGTCTTATGAAGAAAGGTTGAGCAGGTTGGTCCTATACTCATTGGAGTTTAGAAGAATGAGAGGGGATCTTATTGAAACATACAAGATTCTGAAGGGGCTCGACAGGGTAGATGCTGAGAGGATGTTTCCCCTCGTGGGGCAATCTAGAACTAGGGGGCATAATTTCAGAATAAGGGAGCACCCTTTTAAATCGGCAATGAGGAGGAATTTCTTCTCTCAGAGGGTGGTGAATCTTTGGAATTCTCTTCCCCAGAGAGCGGTGGAGGCGGAGTCAGTGAATATATTTAAGGTGGAGATAGACAGATTTTTGAAAGGTAAGGGAGTCGAGGGTTATGGGGAGCGGGCAGGGAAGTGGAGTTGAGGCCAAGATCAGATCAGCCATGATATCGGTATGATTAGTAAACATTTTTATATAACTATAATATGTGAAATTGTATGTTAAAAACCTAAAAGTCTGTATAAAATGGCGAATGGCTGAGAGCAAAGCAGGATGGGAAATCATGCCAACCTGAATGAAACTTGCTCTGTTTTGAATTACTGAAGTAATGGAATGGAATGCTAAGTTTATGGAGACTGTCAGGAACGTGGTATTCGGTAATGTGATGGAAAAGAGATAAGAATTAGAGAAGAGAGGTAGGAATTGAAGGCACTCCTCAGTGATACCACTGTAAAATGGACAGATTGTTTAGATAGCATGTTGGGCAATGGTCTTTGAAAAGAGAACATCTAAAGATAAAGGGCACTTTTATATGCACAAAGCGAGACCTAGTGGGATCAACAAGGTCATAAAACACGTACCAGGTGTCAGATAGCTGATTGCAGTCACGTAGGCAAAGGAAGGGAAAGTGTATAAAGATACAGATATTGAACACTGAAGACAGCGCGAACCAAGTAATCAGAGTTGAAGGAGCTTCAGTCAACAGAGCACAGCAAGAAACCCAAACCCGCGACCTCTTCCACCTAGAAGGACAAAGGCAGCAGACGCATGGGAACACCACCACCTCCAAGTTCCCCTCCAAGTCACACACCCATCCTGACTTGGAAATATATCGGCCGTTCCTTCATCGTCGCTGGGTCAAAATGCTGGAACTCCCTCCCTAACAGCACTGTGGGAGTACCATCACCACACGGACTGCAGCGGTTCAAGAAGGCGGCTCACCACCACCTTCTCAAGGGCAACTAGGGATGGGCAATAAATGCTGGCATTGCCAGCGATGCCCTGATCCTGTAAACGAATAAAAAAAACACCATCGACGTCCTCAAGCAATGCTTCCGCTGCCTGGCCCGCTCTGGAGGAGCCCTGCAGCAATCAGCTGAGCGGGTCTCAAGATTTGTGGTGGTATGCTGCACGCTGCACAACCTGGCCATTACGAGGGAACAGCCCTTGGCACCAACTATCAGGCAAGAAGCTGAGAACCTGGAGCACAAGGAAGAGGAGGAAGTGGAGGAGGAGAAAGTGCAACAGGAAGTGGAGGAACAGGAAGAAGAAGGGAGGCTACAACGTTGACAGCCCTTTTCTTCCCAGGCTCTACGTGATCAAATAATTCAGAGCGATACCAGTAACCTCAACCACACCTCCCCATTCACCAACAGTCCCACGCTCCTTACATAGAAGATAGGAGCAGGAGTAGGCCATTCGGCCCCTCGAGCCTGTTCCGCCATTTAATGAGATCATGGCTGATCATCCAAATTCAGTACCCTGTCCCTGCTTTCTCCCCATATCCCTTGATCCCTTTAGCCTTAAGAAATATATCCAACTCCTTCTTGAATATATTTAATGAATTGGCCTCTACTGCCTTCTGTGGTAGAGAATTCCACAGGTTCACCACTCTCTGGGTGAAGAAATTCCTCCTCATCTCAGTCCTAAATGGCTTACCCCTTATCCTTCGACTGTGACCCCTGGTTCTGGACTCCCCCGCCATCGGGAACATCCTTCCTGCATCTAGTCTGTCTAGTCCTGTTAGAATTTTATAAGTTTCAATGAGATCCCCTCTCATTCTTCTAAACTCTAGCGAATATAAGCCCAATCGACCCAATCACTCCTCATACGTCATTCCTGCCATCCCAGGTATCAGTCTGGTGAATCTTCGCTGCACTCCTTCCATGGCAAGAACATCCTTCCTCAGATAAGGTGACCAAAGCTGCACACAATACAGTGTGGTCTCACCAAGGTCCTGTACAACTGCAGCAAGACATCCTTGCTCCTGTACTCGAATCCTCTCACTATGAAGGCCAACATACCATTTGCCTTTTTAACCGCCTGCTGCACCTGCATGCTTACCTTCAGTGACAGGTCTCGTTGCACTTCCCCTTTTCCCAATCTATTGCCGTTCAGATAATAATCTGCCTTCCTGTTTCTGCCACTGAAGTGGATAACCTCGCATTTATCCACATTATACTGCATTTGCCATGTATCTGCCCAATCACCCAACCTGTCCAAATCATACTGGAGTTTCTCTGCATCCTCCTCACAGCACACATGCCCACCCAGCTTTGTGTCATCTGCAAACTTGGAGATATTACATCTAGTTCCCTCGTCTAGATCATTAATATATATTGTGAATAGCTGGGGTCCTAGCACCGATCCCTGCGGTACCCTACTAGTCACTGCCTGCCACTCGGAAAAGGACCCGTTTATTCCAACTCTTTGCTTCCTGTCTGCCAACGAGTTCTCTATCCAAGACAGTACCTTACCCCCAATCCCGTGTGCTTTAACTTTGCACGCTAATCTCCTATGCGGGACCTTATCGAAAGCCTTCTGAAAGTCCAAATACACCACATCCACTGGTTCTCCCTTACCTATTCTACCAGTTACATCCTCAAAAAATTCCAGTAGATTAGTCAAGCATTATTTACCTTTTGTAAATCCATGTTGACTTTGTCCGATCCTGTCACTGTTTACCAAGTGCTCTGCTATTACATCTTTTATAATGGACTCTTCTAGCATTTTCCCCACTACCGATGTCAGGCATACCAATCTATAATTCCCCGTTTTCTCTCTACCACCTTTTTTAAATAGTGGGGTAACATTAGCTATCCTCCAATCCATGGGAACTGTTCCAGAGTCTATAGAATTTTGGAAGATGACCAGCAATGCATCTACTATTTCTGGGGCCACTTACCTTTCCTCTATCACTGACCATCACATTGCCCTCTTTCCGACAACACAAAAGTAAAAGCTAACGAAAAATGCACGTTCCAATCCAAATTTATAAATTAAATCATGACATAATGCATACAAAAAATAAACGAATCACCCTTAGTGCCTCTTCCGTGTGCCTTTGCCTCTCCTAGTGCTCCTACGAGGCGCTACCCCAGTGGCTGCAGCATGGGTGGTGGAAGGCTGCTGACCTTCAATTGAGGAGACTGCAGACGGCCTTGGAGGGCGACCTCAAGCAGCTCTGGGCCGAGAAGGCCCGGCTTCAGGGTGCACCATCTCGGCACGGGCTGCAGCAGTCTGGGCTGGCTGGCTGGCTGGCAACAGCAAGGGCACTGGTGGAATGGCAGGGGTGGGAGCAGCAATGCTGTCATCCTAAGAGAGGACAGCGGGTTTGTACTCCACGGAGACACTGCCACTCTCCCGGGGCGGCGCCTCAGAAATCCAAGTACTCTGTTGGAGAACAGATTGATGGACAGTTGTGAAGCCCTGGAGGCCTCTTTGAACAGTGGTATCCAGAGCCATGATGGCGGCAGTCTGCGCTTCCACTGCAGCACTCAGACCTTTGATGGAAGCTGTTTGTGGAAGCTGAGACATCGGCTATCAGACGCTGCATCGTGCTGGGTTCCACAGATGTGCTGATGGAGTTGACCGCCCGTTCCATGTTGTTGGAAAGGGTGGGCTCCAAACTCTGCACAAAGCCCTGTGCCAAGTTGGAGCTGGACTCCTCCATGCTCCTTGACATGGAACACAGGCTTTCTGCTGGCTTTCCAGAGCACCAAGCATTTGGTTGTATAAACCCATCAGCCATCTTCTGTAGCCTGGGCCATCGAAGTCCTCATCTGACTCCTCTGTAGCAGAGCTAGTGTGTGACCTTGCATTCCGGCGAGCTGGCACCTGCGCTACATAATAACACAGCGTGTGCCACTGGGTATAACGCTCCTGTATCTTCTATCTATATATATATAATTGCTCTTCTGTCTGTCTGTCTGTCCTCTATACACTCAAAAGTTATAGAGCGTACCTACACGTGTGTTACATCAAAAGAAAGCTTACGATTCCGGAACGGTCATAAAAGTGTATTTACTTTTCGGTGAGACAAAAATTGTTCAGACAGTATACAAAAAACGTTCAAAAAACAGACAACTCCGCTCATTAGCGTTGAGTGACGTGATGGTTGACCAATCCTACAGTTGAGTGACCCGATGGTTGACCAATCGGTGCGTCACGGGGGGCGTTTCATTGCGTGTGTGGACGGGCCTAATCCTTCTGAGCTGAGGTGAGTGGCGGCCATCTTGATTCCTAACTATTGATTTATTTTTCCCACTTTGTGTGTGTGTGGAGGGGATTTTGGGAGCGAGTTGAGGTGGGGAAGGGTTTCCCTGGCAACCGGGCCCGGGCCTCTCTCATAGCCTGTAGCCCCTCAGGAGGGCGGGGGTGGGGGGAAAAAGGTTTTCCCCGGCAACTGGGCCCGGGCCTCTCTCACAGCCTGTGGCCGCTCAGGAGGGCGGAGGGGGGGGGGAGGGTTACCCTGGCAACCGGGCCTCTCTCTCAGCCTGTAGCCGCTCAAGAGGGCGCAGGCAGGGGAGGGAGGAGGGTTAGCCCGGCAACTGGGCCCGGGCCTCTCTCACATTGTGTAGCCGCTCAGGAGGGCAGGGGAGGAGGGTTACCCCGGCAACCGTGCCCGGGCCCCTCTCTCAGCCTGTAGCCGCTCAGGAGGGGGGAGGGAAGAGGGTTACCCCGGCAACCAGGCCCGGGCCTCTCTCAAATTCTGCGGCGCCGGCTGCCCGCCTCCAAGCTCTCTCTTCCCCGCATGGCCCGAAAGCCCGGGGGACTTCCCCGCATGGCCCGAAAGCCCGGGGGAGAGGGAAGCGCGCAGGTGAGCGGCGGTGTCTCACTCTCCCCCCCCCCAGTCTCTCTCTCTCTCTTCCCAGCGTGGCCTGAAAGCCCGGGGGAGAGGGAAGCGCGCAGGTGAGCGGCGGCATCTCACTCTCCCCCCCCAGTCTCTCTCTCTCTCTCTCTCCCCCCCAGTCTCTCTCTCTCTCTCTTCTCCCCCAGTCTCTCTCTCTCTTCTCCCCCAGTCTCTCTCTCTCTCTTCCCCCCAGTCTCTCTCTCTCTCTCCCCCCAGTCTCTCTCTCTTCTCCCCCAGTCTCTCTCTCTCTCTCCCCCCAGTCTCTCTCTCTCTCTCCCCCCCAGTCTCTCTCTCTCCCCCCAGTCTCTCTCTCTCTCTCTTCTCCCCCAGTCTCTCTCTCTCTTCTCCCCCAGTCTCTCTCTCTCTCTTCCCCCCAGTCTCTCTCTCTCTCCCCCCAGTCTCTCTCTCTCTCCCCCCAGTCTCTCTCTCTCTCTCTCTCTCCCCCCAGTCTCTCTCTCTCTCTCCCCCCCAGTCTCTCTCTCTCTCTCCCCCCCCAGTCTCTCTCTCTCTCTCCCCCCAGTCTCTCTCTCTCTTCTCCCCCAGTCTCTCTCTCTCTCACCCCCCAGTCTCTCTCTCTCTTCTCCCCCCAGTCTCTCTCTCTCTTCTCCCTCAGTCTCTCTCTCTCTCTCCCCCCAGTCTCTCTCTCTCTTCTCCCCCAGTCTCTCTCTCTCTCTCCCCCCAGTCTCTCTCTCTCTCTCCCCCCAGTCTCTCTCTCTCTCTCCCCCCAGTCTCTCTCTCTCTCTCCCCCCAGGCTCTCTCTCTCTCCCCCCAGTCTCTCTCTCTCTCTCCCCCCAGTCTCTCTCTCTCTCTCTCCCCCCAGTCTCTCTCTCTCTCTCCCCCCAGTCTCTCTCTCTCTCCCCCCAGTCTCTCTCTCTCTTCTCCCTCAGTCTTTCTCTCTCTCTCCCCCCAGTCTCTCTCTTTCTCTCCCCCCAGTCTCTCTCTCTCTCTCCCCCCAGTCTCTCTCTCTCTCTCCCCCCAGTCTCTCTCTCTCTCTCCCCCCAGTCTCTCTCTCTCTTCTCCCTCAGTCTCTCTCTCTCTCTCCCCCCAGTCTCTCTCTCTCTCTCTCCCCCCAGTCTCTCTCTCTCTCTCCCCCCAGTCTCTCTCTCTCTTCTCCCCCAGTCTCTCTCTCTCTCTCCCCCCAGTCTCTCTCTCTCTCTCCCCCCAGTCTCTCTCTCTCTCTCCCCCCAGTCTCTCTCTCTCTCTCTCCCCCCAGTCTCTCTCTCTCCCCCCAGTCTCTCTCTCTCTTCTCCCCCAGTCTCTCTCTCTCTCTCCCCCCAGTCTCTCTCTCTCTCTCCCCCCAGTCTCTCTCTCTCTCTCCCCCAGTCTCTCTCTCTCTCTTCCCCAGTCTCTCTCTCTCTCTCTCTCCCCAGTCTCTCTCTCTCTCTCCCCCCAGTCTCTCTCTCTCTCTCCCCCCAGTCTCTCTCTCTCTCTCTCCCCCCAGTCTCTCTCTCTCTCTCCCCCCAGTCTCTCTCTCTCTCTCCCCCCAGTCTCTCTCTCTCTCTCCCCCAGTCTCTCTCTCTCTCTCTTCTCCCCCAGTCTCTCTCTCTCTCTCTTCTCCCCCAGTCTCTCTCTCTCTCTCTCCCCCCAGTCTCTCTCTCTCTTCTCCCCCAGTCTCTCTCTCTCTCTCCCCCCAGTCTCTCTCTCTCTCTCCCCCCAGTCTCTCTCTCTCTCTTCTCCCCCAGTCTCTCTCTCTCTCTCTCCCCCCAGTCTCTCTCTCTCTCTCCCCCCAGTCTCTCTCTCTCTCTCCCTCCAGTCTCTCTCTCTCTCTCTCTCTCCCCCCAGTCTCTCTCTCTCTCTCCCCCAAGTCTCTCTCTCTCTCTCCCCCAGTCTCTCTCTCTCTCTCCCCCCAATCTCTCTCTCTCTCTCCCCCCAGTCTCTCTCTCTCTCCCCCCAGTCTCTCTCTCTCTCTTCTCCCCCCAGTCTCTCTCTCTCTCTCTCTCCCCCCGTCTCTCTCTCCCCCCCAGTCTCTCTCTCTCCCCCCAGTCTCTCTCTCTCTCTCTCCCCGTCTCTCTCTCCCCCCAGTCTCTCTCTCTCCCCCCAGTCTCTCTCTCTTCTCCCCCAGTCTCTCTCTCTCCCCCCAGTCTCTCTCTCTCTCTCTCTCCCCCGTCTCTCTCTCCCACCCAGTCTCTCTCTCTCCCCCCAGTCTCTCTCTCTCTCTTCCCCCCGTCTCTCTCTCTCTCTCCCCCAGTCTCTCTCTCTCTCTCCCCCCAGTCTCTCTCTCTCTCTTCTCCCCCAGTCTCTCTCTCTCTCCCCCCAGTCTCTCTCTCTCTCTTCTCCCCCAGTCTCTCTCTCTTCCCCCCAGTCTCTCTCTCTCCCCCCAGTCTCTCTCTCTCTCTTCTCCCCCAGTCTCTCTCTCTTCCCCCCAGTCTCTCTCTCTCTCTTCTCCCTCAGTCTCTCTCTCTCCCCCCAGTCTCTCTCTCTCTCTCCCCCAGTCTCTCTCTCTCTCTCCCCCCAGTCTCTCTCTCTCTCTCCCCCCAGTCTCTCTCTCTCTCTCCCCCCAGTCTCTCTCTCTCTCTCCCCCCAGTCTCTCTCTCTCTCTCCCCCCAGTCTCTCTCTCTCTCTCCCCCCAGTCTCTCTCTCTCTCTCCCCCCAGTCTCTCTCTCTCTCTCCCCCCAGTCTCTCTCTCTCTCTCTCCCCCCAGTCTCTCTCTCTCTCTCCCCCCAGTCTCTCTCTCTTCTCCCCAGTCTCTCTCTCTCTTCTCCCCCCAGTCTCTCTCTCTCTCTCTCTCCCCCAGTCTCTCTCTCTCTCTTCTCCCCAGTCTCTCTCTCTCTTCTCCCCCCAGTCTCTCTCTCTCTTCCCCCCAGTCTCTCTCTGCCCCCATCTCTCTCTCCCCCAGTCACTCTCTCCCCCCCCAGTCTCTCTCTCCCCCCCAGTCTCTCTCTCTCTCTTCTCCCCCCAGTCTCTCTCTCTCCCCCCGTCTCTCTCTCTCTCTCTCTCCCCCAGTCTCTCTCTCCCTCTCTCTCCTTCCACCTCTCTCTCTCCTTCCCCCCTCTCTCTCCTTCCCCCTCTCCCTCTCTCTCCTTCCCCCTCTCTCTCTCTCCTTCCCCCTCTCTCTATCTCCTTCCCCCTCTCTCTCTCTCTCCTTCCCACACAGACAGACAGACACACAAACTCATTTATATATATAAAAATTATTTGTACTTTTTTCATAACAACATGCCCTCAAAAAACCCTCGGCACCGCCGGGCACTCCAGCTAGTATATTATATAATGGTACATATAATAACATACATATATATTGTACAATAACACTGTATGTTACTAGGTATAATGCTCCTGTATGTGAGATATGATGTCAGTTTGTCTAAGTGGGTAGCACCCTCTGCCTCTTGATTAGAAGTTCATAGGTTCAAGCCCCACTCCAAGAGACTTGAGCCCATAATCCAGGCCGACGCTCCCAGTGCAGTACTGAGGGAGCACTGCACTGTCGGAGGTGCCGTCTTTTGGGTGAGGCATTAAACCGAGGCCCCGTCTGCCCTCTCAGGTGGACGTAGACCATCCCACGGCCACTACTGAAAGAAGAGCAGTGGGAGTTCTCCCCAGTGTCCTGGCCAACATTCCCCCCTCTGTCAAAAAACAGATTAACCGCTTGTCCATCTCGTTGCTGCTTGCGGGAGCTTGCTGTCCACAAGAGAGCTGCCCCGTTTGCCTACGGGACAATAGCAAGTGCACCTCGAAAGTATATCGTTAGCTGTGGATCACATTTGGGACGTGAATCCGAGATCTTTATTACCTAAGGGCAGAGATCTTGGGTACCAGTTGGCAGACCAAAAGCCTCAGGAGCCCCGAGTGGTTGCTGGGGTATGGTTGAGTTTAAACAATTTCAGGCGGCTGTTGATGACTCTGCCATCCCCATTTACAACATTTAATCTCTCCTGCCTCCTCCCCTGGCATGGAATGTTCCTTCAGTTCCTTCCTCCCCTCCCTCTCCCCCTCCCCCTTTCCCTGTCTCTGCATCTGCTTAAAACCTGTTACAGGAAACTCTTTGGTATCCGGCACCGATGGGTCCGGGATGGTGCCGGTTGATTAAAAATTCCGGATGACAGAGAGGGTTATCTACCGAGGCTATTTTTAACAAACAAGAATTTAAAAATCAAGAAATGTGCAGTATACAGTAATTGGGTACTCCTGGCAGCGCGGGAGAGTCAGACTCCTGTTATTGAGGTGTTCGGACTTCTGACAGCGCCAAGAGGCCGAGTAGTGGCAGTTTGGAGAACTACCCCCACTGACTAACTCGGCCACCGCGGGAGACTCGGACTCGGCAACATTTCCGGTTATTGAGGTGTTGTTTTCGGAGTATGAATTGTGCCGGTTTAATAGAGAATTCCGATGCTGTTTAAACAAGAGTTTCCTGTTACATCTCTAACCTTTTCCAGTTCTGGTGAAGGGTCCCAGACCTGAAACGTTAACTCTGTTTCTCTCTCCACGGATGCTGCCTGGCCTGCTGAGAGCTTCCAGCATTTTCTGGTGTTATTTTTTAAGTTTAAACATTGCTGGGAAAGTCCTACGACTCGACCAGTTTGAAGCACGCGACCTGTCAGCAGCTTTCCTTTTGTCAGACAGCAGGCGTAGTTGTCGTGAGCCACACCCAGTGTCAGCCGTGGCTCAGTGGGCTGCACTCTTATCTCTGAGTCAGAAGGTTGTGGGGTTCGAGTTCCCACTCCAGAGACTTGAGCACAAAAATCTAGGCTGACGTCCCAGTGCAGTGCTGAGGGAGTGCCGCACTGTCGGACGTGCCGTCTTTCGGATGAGACGTTAAACCGAGGCACCGCCTGCCCTCTCAGGTGGATGTAAAAGATCCCACGGCCACTATTTCGAAAAAGAGCAGGGGGAGTTCTCCCCGGTATCCTGTGGACAATATTTATCCCTCAATCAACATCACTAAAAACAGATTATCTGGTCATTATCACATTGCTGTTTGTGGGAGCTTGCCGTGCGCAAATTGGCTGCTGCCTTTCCTACATTACAACAGTGAGTACTTCAGCGCTTTGGGACGTCCTGAGGTCGTGAAAGGTGCTGTAGAAATGCAAGTCTTTTATACGCTGACACTCCATTTTTTTTCTCCCAGTCAAAAGAAATCACAGTCCTGGGATGAGATGAATATAATAGCCACCTATAAGCCACTGGGAAAGGACTACGGCCATATGACTATCAACGAGTCTAAAACTCCTTACAGGTAATGCTGGCTACCGAGTGCTCGCCTCTTGTACCAAACCTTGGTTAGACCGCACTTGGAGCATTGGGCACAGTTCTGGTCTCCATATTTACAGAAAGCATATAGAGGCACTGGAGAAGGTGCAAAAAAGGTTTACAAGGATGATACCAGAACTGAGAGGATACAACTATCAGGAAAGAGTGAACAGGCGGGGGCTCTTTTCTCTAGAAAAGAGAAGACTAAGGAGGTGACCTGATAGAGGTCTTTAAGATAATGAAAGGGTTTGATAGGGTAGGCGTAGAGAAGATGTTTCCACTTGTGGGGAAGTCCACAATTATGGGCCATCGATATAAGATAGTCACTAATAAATCCAATAGGGAATTCAGGAGGAACTTCTTTACCCAGAGAGTGGGGAGAATGTGGAACTCGCTACCACAGGGAGTGGTTGAGGCGAACAGCACAGATACATTTAAGGGGAAGCTACCATGAGGGAGAAAGGAATAGAAGGGTATGGTGATAGGGCGAGATGAAGAGGGGTGGGAGGAGGCTCGTGTGGAGCATAAACCATTTGGGCCGAATGGACAAGTTGGGCCAAGTGGCCTGTGACGTAATAAAGACTCACTACGCACTTGGTTGTACATAAAGCAAGACTTTAATCAACTTGTAACAAAACATGGAGGTCTAGTTAGTAGTCACTAGCTTCCTGTTTCCAGACTGTCTCTGGCCAAGCTGGGCCCATGCCCTAGTATTTATACTCCTCGGGCGGCGCCCTCAGCTGGCCATTCAGTAGTACTTCCTTGTAGAAGTTGCGATTCATGACATTCTTCCTCCCTAAAAGGTTTGGAAGTCCAGTCTTCCTTTAATGGACTAGGCGAACCAAAAATAGCCGTAGTCGTTTAGCTTTCTGCTTGTGACCGGAAGGCACATCTCCCCGGACCGTGTCCTGGTCCCTGGGTCACTTGGCCCGTACCGGTAAGTCGGTAGAGTCCGCGTCATCTTGATCGTCCTGTGGAGGCCTGGGAATATCATGACTCCGGGTGTCATGAGGTGTGACATTAGTGGATGTGGAGAGAAGAGACCTGATAGAGTGTAACACGTCGGGGAGCACAGTTTCCCACTGCTGGTCTGGTAGGTTGCGTGACCTCAGTGCCAGACGGACAGCGTTCCAGATGATGGCATTGTATCGTTCAACCTGTCCACTGCCGATTGGGTGATATGGTGTCGTCTTACTCGAGGCGATTCCCCGTTGGGAGAGATAACTTTTAAGTTCACTCGACATAAAGGAGGGACCCCGATCCGTGTGGATAAAATTGGCCGTCCCGCAAAGGGAAAAGACCTGATCGAGGCATTTAATTACCGTAGAGGTAAGCATATTAGGACAGGGGGAGGCAAAGAGAAAGCGTGAATACTCATCTACCATCGTAAGTAGGTAGGTGTTCCGCGTCGATGAAGGCAATGGCCCTTTAAAGTCTATGCTGAGCCTCTGCATAGGCTGCATTGCATGTATGAGTAAGCCATCTGATAGGCAGAAGAATTGTGGTTTCAGTTCTGCACAAATCCTACAGGAGGAGCATGTTTTCTTTACGTCCTCCGTTGAGAATGGTAGATTTTTGGAGCGCAGAAAGTGCAACATACGGGTAACGCCAGGATGGCATAAGTCCATATGCAGATCCGCCAGAGTCGACGTTGACATTGAAGAGCAAAATGCCCGTGTGAAGGTATCTGGGGCCACATTCTGTTTGCCGGGTCGGTAACGGATAGTATATCCAAAGGCAGCCAGCTCCATCCTCCAGAGTTGAATGTTATTATTTTTAATTTTTGTGCACTTCCGGTTATCCAACATGAAGGCCACGGCGCGCTGGTCAGTTATGAGCGTGAAATGACGCCGAGCAAGAAAATGACCCCATTGGCGTACAGCCTCGATGATGGCTGTAGCCTCCTTCTTGACGGGGGGGTAATGGAACTCGCTACCCTGTAAAGTTCTGGATAGGAATGCCATAGGCCGACCACCTTGATTCAAGGTAGCCAAGATCGCCACCTCCGATGCATCGCATTCGACCACAAAAGGAAGGTTTTCGTCAATGGAGCGAAGCGTGGCTTTCTCCAGCTGTCGTTTGAGGAGGTTGAAGGCAGAAATAGCCATTGCTTCTAATGGAAAAGACTTCGCATGAAGCAGGGGCTGTATTTTATCGGAGAAGCGAGGTATCCACTTTGCGTAATAAGCAAACATGCCAAGTGCCCGACGAAGAGAACCGAGATTTGTAGGGGGAGGGAGCTCCTGAAGTGGACGAAGTTGCTCTGGGTCCGGTTTAATAACACCGTTGCCCACCCAGTAGCCGAGAATGTTCACTGGTGGCACCGATTTCACCGATTTGGATTCGTTTAACGTTAAGTGGCGACGACGGAGAACGTCAAAAAATCTCTGAAGATTGGCATCATGCTCCTTTTGATCATGGCCGGCAATAGTGATATTGTCTAAATACGGAAAGGTATCCGTCAAGTTCTCTTGCCAGACTAGGCCATCCATTGCCCGTTGGAAGACGGCCACCCCATTGGTGACCCCAACTGGAAGGTGACAAAACTGATAAAGCCGACCATTGGCCTCAAAGGCCGTATACTTTTTGTCAGAGTCTTTCAGCGGTACCTGATGGTATGCGCTCTTTAAATCAAAGGTTGAAAATACCTTGTATTTGGCAAGGTTGTTGACCATGTCATCTATGCGTGGTAGCGGGTAGGGATCCAGATCGGTATATTGATTAATAGTCTGCGAATAATCAATACACAGACGTTTCTTATGTTGTTTTAAAGGGTTTTTCACAATGACGACTTGAGCCCGCCAGGGAGATGAACACGGCTCGATAATACCGTCAGCTAAAAGGCGAGAGATTTCTGCCTCGATAAATGCTCGGTCGTCTTGGCTAAAGCGCCGCGATTTGGTGGCTATGGGTTTACAGCGGGGGGAGAGATTGGCAAACAGGGAGGGCTCACCGAGTAAGGCCGCCGAGAGCGCACAAAACGGCACCTTAGAAATGGTAAGCTCCGGCTTCGACCCTCCAAACTCAAAAGTGAGTCTTTTGTGCTGCTTCTGGAAGTCCTGTCCCAGAAGCACATCGCTGCATAAGTTTTCGAGTACTCCGAGCCGGGTGGAGGGATACGTGCGACCAGAGGTTGACAAGACAGAAGCCAGAAGAATTGGTGGTCAGAGTCGTCAGAGCCATTGCAATCACCCTGTCCGAGGGATAAATGCACAGTTTTAACCTGCTGACAGCCCGCTTACTGATGAAGCTGTCAGAGCTGCAGGAGTCGATTAGTGCGCTTAGAGTGTGCTCATTTACTGAAACCTTCGTGGCTGCATGGGACAAACTTTGGGGAAAAACAGCTGTGATGGGAGGAGGGGCAATTTTTCCTTCGGCAGCTCAATTCAATTCAATTCAATTTTATTTGCCATGTGTAACCAGTACAAGTACAATTACAGTGGAATGCTTACTCCCCGTTGGGACACATCAGCTATTACAGCGCCGTGTTCAGAAAGTCAATACAGTGGCTTCCAGTGGCAGTGGGAGCACGATGTCCCTCAGTCGCTCCGTCCTCCTCGTCACCGCGGCCTCCTCCTCACTGTTGCCGGCTCCACGTGTGGTGGCCTGCTTCTCCCGCTCACGATCCGACCTGTGGCCGCCATGCCCGGCGCCCCTCCTCCCAGTCGGACTGCGAGCTTCCCGCCATGGAGCTGCCGGCCAACGTGCTGCAGCGGGTCGTCGTGGCTGCTGCTGCTGCTCGTAGCCTTAGCAGTGGTTCTTGGGGGAGGAGCAGCTCCATAGATAGCAGCTGTGAAGCTAACAGGAGCTCTCGACCGGTATACTTTAGAGGAGCGGCCTTTCATGTTAACAGAGGCCCGTGACTGGCATACCTTGGAAAAGTGTCCTTTCTTGCTGCAATGATTGCAGGTCGCATTACGAGCCGGGCAAAACTTTCTGTAATGGAACCTACCTCCACAAAAGAAACACTTTCTTCCTGATTGCCAGGATGCTGCTAGGGCGGGGTCGTCATCAGCAAAGGCCTCTAGGGTAGGGTCGTCGCCAGTTAGAGTAGAGTCATCATCAGCGGGGGCATCCGCCCGAGACCTATCGAAAGACTTATTAAGGGTGATAGCCGCCGCCCGTGCACGTGGTGGGAGATAAGTGTCTGCATTCTTCTTGGCCAAGTCCAGGGAACACGCCTGGCCATAAGCAGCCCGTAAATTGAGGGTTTTATTTTCCAGCAGGCGCTGACGTATAAAAGGGGACGCAATCCCATTGATAAAGGAATCGCGGATCAGTTCCTCTTGATACTGTTCAGCTGTAACCGCTTCAAGGTTACAATCTTTGCTGAGCCTGCGAAGTTTCTGGAGGAATTCATCGAGTGATTCCCTAGGCTGCTGCCGAGTTGTGGCCAGTAGGTGTCGAGCAAAGATTTCATTCGGGGACTTGACAAATAGCTGCTGTAAAATTTGGATAGCAGCGTCGTAGTCTATACAGTCCTCAATATAATCATACACATGAGGGGATATGTAGTTAATAAGCATTCGTAACTTATTAGAGGCACCCGCCCCACATTCTTCAAGAAAGTTGCTAAAGGTACGAAACCAATGCTTCCATACCTTCGCTGCCGCAGGTGCATTCGGGTCCAGGTCGAGACGAGCGGGTCTAAGGAGTTTTTCCATGGTGGATCAGTTTCTTGCCCAAGTTCCTTTCTGCGGTTCGAGTTGCAGCTGGTTGTTCCGAATCACCCAAGGCGTGGAGACGATAACAAGTCGATTAAATTGACGTAATAAGGACTCACTACGCACTTGGTTATACATAAAGCAAGGCTTTAATCGACTTGTAACAGAACATGGAGGTCTAGTTAGTAGCCACTAGCTTCCTGTTTCCAGACTGTCTCTGGCCAAGCTGGGCCCATGCCCTAGTATTTATACTCCTCGGGCGGCGCCCTCAGCTGGCCGTTCAGTAGTACTTCCTTGTAGAAGTTGCGATTCATAACAGCCTGTTTCTGGGCTGCAGACTTGATGATGTAACTCCTCGCTGCTACCCTTCACTGTTTCGCCAACTTTCGCCTGACGCCATTGACTCTCAGAGAGGTGTGTGTGTCTTCGGTGCGCGGGCCTAGATGGTGATTGCTGGCCAGTGGGGCGGGGGGCGTTGAGCATCACAAGAACGTACGGCCCTGACCTCACCTCGATCATTTCCAACAGGGGTCACCAGGTAATAATTAGAGGCCAGAACCCTGGTTGACTTTCTCATCACCAATGCAGGGGTGTTGTGGCCAATGGCAGCCCCCGCTCATCTGCCCCACCTCCCACCCCCACCACTGCTGTGCTGGTCGAGGGTGTTGTGTCCGAGAGTAATAAGAAACAAGACTTCAGGGGGAACGGTACAACAGGTGTTTACTCAACGTGGCTCACTCTGGGACTGACTATACAGATTACTACTCAGTGCTATATACAGGTGTGGTTACTGCCGGTACTGCAGTATACATGAGCTGTAAAAAGTAGTTCCCCCCTTAAAGGTATATACATTACAGAGGGCGGCTTGTTTCTACATTTGTTATCGGGATGGGGGCGACTGTGGCAAGGCCGCATTTATTGCCCATCCCCCAGTCGCTCTGAGGGCGTGAATGGTCGAGCAGCAAATTCAGGACTGACCAGACCAGGAAATTCAGGATTGACTGGAAGCAAAAACCTGCGCCTGGATTTCAGGTTACCTTGTGTTATGACCAACCAGAATTAGAAAGCTGGGAGTTTGGGGATTGTTGATGCTAGCCTTTCACTCTTGGATTTAGCTTCAGATCCAACACGACTTGGGAGTGTTTGATGGGACAGTGTAGAGGGAGCTTTACTCTGTATCTAACCCGTGCTGTACCTGCCCTGGGAGTGTTTGATGGGGCAGTGTAGAGGGAGCTTTACTCTGTATCTAACCTGTGCTGTACCTGCCCTGGGAGTGTTTGATGGGACAGCGTAGAGGGAGCTTTACTCTGTATCTAACCCGTGCTGTACTTGCCCTGAGAGTGTTTGATGGGACAGTGCAGAGGGAGCTTTACTCTGTATCTAACCGGTGCTGTACCTGTCCTGGGAGGGTTTGATGGGACAGTATAGAGGGAGCTTTACTCTGTATCTAACCCGTGCTGTGCCTGCCCCGGGAGTTTTTGATGGGGCAGTGTAGAGGGAGCTTTACTCTGTATCTAACCCGTACTGTACCTGCCCTGGGAGTGTTTGATGGGACAGTGTAGAGGGAGCTTTACTCTGTATCTAACTCGTGCTGTACCTGCCCTGGGAGTGTTTGATGGGACAGTGTAGAGGGAGCTTTACTCTGTATCTAACCCGTGCTGTACCTGCCCCGGGAGTTTTTGATGGGACAGTGTAGAGGGAGCTTTACTCTGTATCTAACCCGTACTGTACCTGCCCTTGGAGTGTTTGATGGGACAGGGTAGAGGGAGCTTTACTCTGTATCTATCCCGTACTGTACCTGCCCTTGGAGTGTTTGATGGGACAGTGTAGAGGGAGCTTTACTCTGTATCTAACCCGTACTGTACCTGCCCTGGGAGTGTTTGATGGGACAGTGTAGAGGGAGCTTTACTCTGTATCTAACCCGTGCTGTACCTGCCCTGGGAGTGTTTGATGGGACAGTGTAGAGGGAGCTTTACTCTGTATCTAACCCGTGCTGTACATCTCTAGTTGCCCTTTGTGAAGGTGGTGGCGGGCCTTCTTCATGAATCGCTGCAGTCCGTGTGATGAAGGTGCTCCTACAACACCTTTAGGGAGGGAGACCCAGGATTTGGACCCAGCGACGATGAAGGAATGGTCGATATATGTCCAAGTCAGGATGGTGTGGGATTTGGAGGAGTACTTGGGAGGTGGTGGTGTTTCCCTGCACCCGCTGTCCAGATGACACTGGTTGCTCTAAATGGTCTATTACTCAACATTAGGAGAGAATTGTTTGGACATTTCCATTTTGTTTTACTCTTCTCAGCGATGGTGCTGTAATACGCCAGTCAAAACTGGGATGGTGTGTAATGTCTTCAAGATCAAGCACAGGGCAATTCCCAGGCATACACTGCCAACAGCCTTGTCACTATGGTGGTGCAGGTAGGCTATATCCATAGATTCTCCCTGAGGACTTAACCACATCCAACACCTTGCTTCGTGGCAAAGCCTTGGGGCAGCTCACTCAGAAAGTGTTCCCCTTTGTTACATCTCTCCAACTATCTTCCTTCTCTTTCTGTTTCTAGGGACATTGGAGCAGGAGGAGGCCACTCAGCCCCTCGAGCCTGTTCCGCCAATCAATGAGATCATGGCTGATCTGTATCTTAGCTCCATCTACCCGCCTTGGTTCTGTAACCCTCAATACCCTTGCCTAACAAAAATCTTATCGATCTCAGTTTTGAAATTTACAATTGACCCCCCAGTATCAACAGCTTTTTGGGGGAGGGAGTTCCCGATTTCCACTACCCTGTGTGTGAAGAACTGCTTCCTGACATCACCCCTGAACGGCCTGGCTCTAATTTTAAGGTTATGCCCCCTTGTTCTGGAATCCCACTGCCCCGCTCTCTCCCCATAATCCTGTATCAATCCCAAACTAATCCCACTGCCCCGCTCTCTCCCCATAATCCTGTATCAATCCCAAACTAATCCCACTGCCCCGCTCTCTCCCCATAATCCTGTATCAATCCCAAACTAATCCCACTACCCCGCTCTCTCCCCATAGCCCTGTATCAATCCCAAACTAATCCCACTGCCCCGCTCTCTCCCCATAGCCCTGTATCAATCCCAAACTAATCCCACTGCTCCGCTCTCTCCCCATGGCCCTGTATCAATCCCAAACTAATCCCACTGCCCCACTCTCTCCCCATAGCCCTGTATCAATCCCAAACTAATCCCACTGCCCCGCTCTCCCTCCATAGCCCTGTATCAATTCCAAACTAATCCCACTGCCCCGCTCTCTCCCCATAGCCCTGTATCAATCCCAAACTAATCCCACTGCCCCGCTCTCTCCCCATGGCCCTGTATCAATCCTAAACTAATCCCACTGCCCCGCTCTCTCCCCATAGCCCTGTATTAATCCCAAACTAATCCCACTGCCCCGCTCTCTCCCCATGGCCCTGTATCAATCCCAAACTAATCCCACTGCCCCGCTCTCTCCCCATAATCCTGTATCAATCCCAAACTAATCCCACTGCCCCGCTCTCTCCCCATAACCCTGTATCAATCCCCAAACTAATCCCACTGCCCCTGCACTCTCCCCATAGCCCTGTATCAATCCCAAACTAATCCCACTGCCCCACTATCTCCCCATAGCCCAGTATCAATCCCAAACTAATCCCACTGCCCCGCTCTCTTCCCATAGCCCTGTATCAATCCCCAAACTAATCCCACTGTCCCGCTCTCTCCCCATAACCCTGTATCAATCCCAAACTAATCCCAGTGCCCTGCTCTCTCCCCATGGCCCTGTATCAATCCAAAACCAATCCTACTTTCCTCAGTCCTTTAGATTTATCTGCTCCAGTGAAAATATTCCCAGTATCTCAAGTCTCTCCTCATATGGATTGCCTTGACATCAACAGTAATCGTGTCCAATTGTTTAGTTTTCACCCTTCCTCTCCCTGCATAGGAGATCGATGTTCCAGCCTTGCATATTCTTTCCTCAACCTCCTCAGCCTCTATCCCTATCTATATCCCAATCCCTATCCTTATCCCTATCCCTCTATATCTCTCTATCTCTATCTCTCTGTCTCTATCTCTCTGTTTCTATCTCTATCTCTATCCCTATCTCTCTATCGCTATCTCAAGATCTCTATCTCTAGATCTCTAGCTCTCAATCACTACAATCTCTCTATCTCTACAATATCTGTAACCTCATGGCCCGACACATCCCTCACTCTACCATTACCATCAAGCCAGGGGACCCACCCAAGAGCATGCCAGGAGCAGCACCAGGCGCACCTAAAAATGACGTGTCAACCTGGGGAAGCTGCAACACAGGACTACATGCAGGCTAAACAGCGGAAGCAGCATGCTGTAGGCAGCTAAGCGATCCCACAACCAATGGATCAGATCAAAGCTCTGCAGTTCTGCCACATCCGGTCGTGAGTAGTGATGGACTATTAAACAACTAACGGGAGGAGGAGGCTCCATGAACATCTCCATCCTCAATGATGGCAGAGCCCAGCACATGAGTGCAAAAGACAAGGCTGAAGCGTTTTCAACCATCTTCAGCCAGAAGTGCCAAGTGAATGATCCATTTTGGCCTCCTCCTGAGGTCCCCACCATCACAGGAGCCAGTCTTCAGCCAATTTGATTAATTCCACGTGATATCAAGAAACAGCTGAAGACACTGGATACAGCAAAGGCTATGGGCCCCGACAACATCCCGGCTGTAGTGCTGAAGACTTGTGCTCCAGAACTAGCTGTGCCTCTAGCCAAGCTGTTCCAGTACAGCTACAACACTGGCATCTATCCGACAAAGTGAAAAATTGCCCAGGTATGTCCTGTCCACAAAAAGCAGGACAAATCCAACCCGGCCAATTACCGCCCCATCAGTCTACTCTCAGTCATCAGCAAAGTGATGGAAGTTGTCATCGACAGTGCTATAAAGCGGCACTTACTCACCAATAACCTGCTCACTGATGCCCAGTTTGGGTTCTGCCAAGACCACTCGGCTCCCGACCTCATTACAGCCTTGGTCCAAACATGGACAAAAGAGCTGAATTCCAGAGGTGAGGTGAGAGTGACTGCCCTTGACATCAAGGCAGCATTTGACCCAGTGTGGCATCAAGGAGTCCCAGCAAAATTGCAGTCAATGGGAATCAGGGGGGAAAATCTCCACTGGCTGGAGTCATACCAAGCACAAAGGAAGATGGTTGTGGTTGTTGGAGGCCAATCATCACAGCCCCATGACATCGCTGCAGGAGTTCCTCAGGGCAATGTCCTAGGCCCAACCATCTTCAGCTGCTTCATCAATGACCTTCCCTCCATCATAAAGTCAGAAGTGGGGCTGTTTGTTGATGATTACACAGTGTTCAGTTCCATTCGCAACTTCCCAGATAATGAAGCAGTTCGTGCCCACATACAGGAAGACCTGGACAACATTCAGGCTTAGAAACATAGAAACATAGAAGATAGGAGCAGGAGTAGGCCATTCAGCCCCTCAAGCCTGCTCCGCCATTCAATGAGATCATGGCTGATCATCCAAATTCAGTGCCCTGTCCCTGCCTTCTCCCCATATCCCTTGATCCCTTTAGCCTTAAGAAATATATCCAACTCTTTCTTGAATATATTTAATGAACTGGCCTCCACTGCCCTCTGTGGCAGAGGATTCCACAGGTTCACCACTCTCTGGGTGAAGAAATTCCTCCTCATCTCAGTCCTAAATGGCTTACCCCTTATCCTTAGACTATGACCCCTGGTTCTGGACTCCCCGGCCATCAGAAACATCCTTCCTGCATCTAGTCTGTCCAGGCCTGACAGAATTTTATAGGCTTCGATGAGATCCCCTCTCAATCTTCTAAACTCCAGTGAATATAAGCCCAATCGACACAATCTCTCCTCATACATCATTCCTGCCATCCCAGGTATCAGCCTGGTGAATCTTCGCTGCACTCCTTCCATGGCAAGAACGTCCTTCCTCAGGTAAGGCGACCAAAACTGCACACATTACTCAAGGTGCGGTCTCACCAAGGCCCTGTACAACTGTAGCAAGATATCCTTGTTCCTGTACTCAAACCCTCTTGCTACGAAGGCCAACATACCATTTGCCTTCTTAACTGCCTGCTGCACCTGCATGCTTACCTTCAGCGACTGGTGCACAAGAACACCCAGGTCTCTTTTCACTTCCCCTTCTCCCAATCTATTGCCATTCAAATAATAATCTGCCTTTCTGTTTTTGCCACCAAAGTGGATAACCTCACATTTATCCACATTATAGTGCATTTGCCATGTTTCTGCCCAGTCACCCAATCTGTCCAAATCGTACTGGAGTTTCACGACATCTTCCTCACAGCATACCCTCCCACCCAGCTTTGTGTCATCTGCAAATTTGGAGATATTACATCCAAATCCCTCGTCCAGATCATTAATGTATATTGTGAACAGCTGGGGTCCTAGGACCGATCCTTGCGGTACCCCACTAGTCACTGCCTGCCACTCGGAAAACGACCCGTTTATTCCAACTCTTTGCTTTCTGTCCGCCAACCAATTCTCTATCCAAGTCAATACCTTGCCCCCAATCCCATGTGCCTTAATTTTGCACGCTAATCTCTTATGCGGGACCTTATCGAAAGGCTGATATGTGGCAAGTAACATTCGTGCCACACAAGTGCCAGGCAATGCCCAACTCCAACAAGAGAGGTTCTAACCACCACCCATTGACATTCAACAACATTACCATCGCTGAATACCCCACCATCAACATACTGGGGGTCACGATTGACCAGAAACTTAACTGGACCAGCCACATAAATACTGTGGCTACAAGAGCAGGCCAGAAGCTGGGTATTCTGCGGCGAGTGTCTCACCTCCTGACTCCCCAAAGCCTTTCCATCATCTACAAGGCACAAGTAAGGAGTGTGATGGAATACTCTTCACTTGCCTGGATGAGTGCAGCTCCAACAACACTCAAGAAGTTTGACACCATCCAGGACAAAGCAGCCCGCTTGATTGCCACCCCATCCACCACCTTAAACATTCACTCCCTCCACCACCGGCGCACCGTGGCTGCAGTGTGTACCATCTACAAGATGCACTGCAGCAACTCGTCAAGGCTTCTTCAGCAGCACCTCCCAAACCTGTGACCTCTTCCACCTAGAAGGACAAGGGCAGCAGGCGAACGGGAACACCACCATCTCCAAGTTCCCCTCCAAGTCACACCTGCCATCCTGACTTGGAAATATATCGGCCATTCCTTCATCGTCGCTGGGTCAAAATCCTGGAACTCCCTCCCTAACAGCACTATGGGAGCACCTTCACCACACGGACTGCAGCGGTTCAAGAAGGCAGCTCACCACCACCTTCTCGAGGGCAATTAAGGATGGGCAATAGATGCTGGTCTTGCCAGCGACACTCACATCCCGTGAATGAATTTTAAAAATCTCTATCTCTGTCCCTATCCCTATGTCTTTCCACTAGTGGTGGAGCTGGGTTTGGCCAAATGGGGGAAGCGTTGAAATGAAGATTTGCCTGGCCTGGCAGCAAGGGGCCCGAGCTGGGGAATGCCGACTTACCTAGTCCGGAGGCCGAGTCGGGAACCCCGGAGAGTTGAAGGCCGGGCCTGGAGGTCGAAGATGTTAGAGGTGTACAAGCTTATGACGGGTTTGGATAGGCTAGATGGGGAAAGGCTGTTCTCACTAGTTGGTGGTACAAGGACTAGGGGACACAGATTTAAGCTTTTGGGCAAGAGATACAGGGGGGGACGTGAGGAAAAAACTTTTTACGCAGCGAGTGGTGAGGACCTGGAACTCGCTGCCGACGGAAGTGGTGGAAGCTGAGACACTCGGGGAGAAATTGGGTATCGCCCCGTTTGGGGCGCTAGTTCTGGCGACGCGCAAAGCCTAGCGCCAGTTGCGATTTAGCGCCACCTGGCGCGATATTGGGTTGCAGCGCCCCTAAAGGTGATTGCGGCACTAAATCAAGCGCTGCACACTACTCATAAGGCGCTAACCCGGCGGCGCAACCCAATTTCGCCGCGGCGGGGCGCAGCGAGGGTGCTGTCAATAATCACTTTCCCTGAGACACAGTGGCGCCGGCCAGCTCTTAAAGGGGCAGGTCAATTGGCATCACCAGATACACTCACTGCCTTGTAGGCCTTCAAAGCGGTGGGAGCCTACCTGTGGCGCACCAGCCTAGCAAGACATGGAAAGGGTGAGGCAGAGGGCGGAACGCCTCACTGATGGGGCATTGGATGCTTTGGTTGGCGCAGTGGAATCAAGGCCAAGGAAGATGGTCGGAATGTGATTTATGTTTTGGACAGTCTCCCGGGTGTGAGAGGCAGTTATATGTCAGTGTATTAGTTTTGCTTTCTGTTGCCATAGCTTTCTCATGTTTGAAGGAACCACATTTTGTGTAATGAAACACTTTCTTCATTTACAATGGCCATGCCTGCTATTTACATGCATCTTGCCCTTCATAGGCTTGGGGGTATCAGACCGGTTCCATTCCTGTTCTTGGAATGGCAGCAAGCATTCCGTGAGAGGGGCCTAGAAGCTACTTCTGATCAGCCTCTGATGCGCAGCCTGAGAAGAGCCGCTCGCGTAGAAGTTCAGGCCAGCAGCCATCTTCTCAGCCGCCGACAGAGATGTCCTGCACCTTATCTGAGGCTGCAGATCTGGCTGAAGCAGCTGGCACAGCTCAGTCACCACCTCCTTTCTAAATTGCAGCCTTCTGACACACTGCTCCTCCGGCATGTTCATGTAGGAAAACTGCTGTCGGATAACCCTGCCAGCGTAAGGTCTGCTGTGGCACGTCTGTTGGCCCTCCTCCATCTGGCCATGCCCGCTCCCCTCTCCCTGCATCTCAGTGCCCTTTCCAGATGATTCAGCAGCAGGACGTTCCCCTCCAATGCAGCCCCCATAATAAGTGCCCACAGGAAGGTTCCCCATTGTCAAGGCTCACCAACAGCAAGGTGATGGTCAGAAGGCTGAAGATCGTCTGCCTGCGCTGGCTCAGTGGTCAAATGGCTCTCAGTGTGCAGCTCAGCAACTCATTGTAGCTCTCGAGGAAGTTGTGATCCAAAAATGGCTGCTGCTTTTAAACCACACCAGTCCCCTTTAAATAACGCTCCTCCAGCCCGAGAGCGATTTGGTAAGGCCCAGGTAAGCTGTCACTATTAGCGCCAGGCGCTACGGAGGGGGGCGCCTCTGAATTTCCGGTCCGGGGCACCCAAAAGGCGTTGCACACTCAAATTACGTCATAATCAGCCTGCGCCCATAAGCGGGCGCTAAGATTTAGCGCCGGCGCTAAATGCATGCTCAATATGGGGCGAGCCTTGCGCCCGCCCGGAAATTGGCTAGCGCCCCACTTCTCGGCCTCTTTAGGCGTTAATCGAGGGCACTATCAACCGAATTTCTCCCCCTCAATGTTTTCAAGGGGAGACTGAATGGGCACTTGAGGGAAATAAACTTGCATGGCTACGGGGATAGAGCGGGGGAATGGAACTGACTGGATTGCTCTACAGAGAGCCGGCACGGACTCGATGGGCCGAATGGCCTCCTTCTGTGCCGTTATGACTCCATGGAGGAAAGATTCGGTTGCTTTGCCCCTCCTATTAGTGCCCTAAGAGGGCGCTAATGGGGCGCAAAGCAACTAGCGCCCGGGCGTGGCAATGTTTGCGCTGCTCGTGAAATTGACCAGACATTAAACACTACCGCCACGATCTCCTGCGTCGGCAGATCGTGACGTCAGTTGAGCGTGCAGCGCCCCGTTAGCACCCCGGACCGGCTATTGAGTGGCGCCCCCTGCCTTACCGCCTGCTGTTGGCAACGACAGGTTGAGGGGAGCGTTTTGCAGTCGGGAAGCGACTGGGGGAGCGCTATTTAAAGGCGACCACTTCCTTTGCTTTATTTGTCGGCGACATTTTTGCACCACGCATTCTGAGTGAGAGAGAGAGAGAGACTTCTGGAGAGATTCAATGCTGTGTGAAGGAGTTTTGGGTACTGAGCAGCACTTTGCAGGTTCATTTTGATTTGACCTTCCTTGTATCGATTTAGAAGAGACTGTGGGGGCTGCACTCTGAGCTCTTTCCCTGGGTCTCTCCATTGTTCTTTCCAGCAGATTTGATGTACAGGTCTCTCCAGGCCGAGATTCAAGGCTGCAATGAGCAGGGTGTGGATGGAGAGCAAGATCGACCCTCCCCTTTAAGAACTGGCCGGCGCCAGTGTGTCTGTGTTCCATTGCTGACTGACATCACAGGAGCTTCGCCAGCGCTCTGAGGTAGCGCCTTGCTCCCCAGCCTTTGCGCTGGTGTGTAGCCCCTGATTTAGCGCTCCAATCACCTCCGGGGGCGACGGAAGCCAATTTGCACTCGGAGGCGATAATTAGCGCCAGGCGCTAAACTTTGCGCCTGGACGATAATTGCGCCCCAAACGGGGGCGACACCGAATTTCTCCCCCTATGACTCTAGGCTCTGGCATCCAAGCTTTCGGTCAGCTCTCCCAGTAAGGTTCAGTATCTGCTCCTCCCTTCTACGAAGGTGCCGTGGCGTAGTGGTTATGCTAATGATCACAGACAGTGTGAGTTGAAATCCCGCCACAGGACAACTTAAAAATCCAACTGCTTCTCTGACACCCTTTGCCCCCGTCTGGGCCTACATGTGACTCCAGTCCCACACACAAAGTGGCCGACTCTTAACAACCCTCTGAAGCGGCCCAGGAAGCCACTCGGTCGTCTCAAAACTCTGCAAAGTAGAAGGACTGCAGCGGCTCAAAATGGCTGCCCACCACCAGCTTCTCAGTGAAAGTAGGGACAGCGCAATAAATGCCAGCTTTGCCGGCGACGCCCACACCCTGAGAATGAAGAGATAGAAAAATATTCTTAGGAATTTTTTTTTTTCCATACGCAAGTTGTTGTCGTCGGGTCTTAAAGGCCTTTTTTTTGAATCTTCAACATGTGGTATAAAACTTATAGGTGGCCTCAAAACAGCCCCCTCACCCCACCTCCCACCCCCGAGAGAAATAGCCGGTGAGAATTGCCAGACGACGAAAGCAGAAATTTGTTAAGTTCATGCCCCCTTTCCGCCGTGGCTCAGTGGGCAGCACCCGCGCTTTCTGAGTCGGAAGGTTGTGGGTTCATAGTCCCACTCCAGAGACTTGAGCAGAAAAATCTAGGCCGACACTCCCCAGTGCCAGTGCTGAGGGAAGCGCCGCGCTGTCGGATGAGACGGGAAACCGAGGTCCACGTCTGCTGTCTCTCAGAGTGGGTGTAAAAGATCCCGGGGGCCACTATTGCGAAGAAGACCAGGGGAAGGAGTTCTCCCCGGTGTCCTGGGGCCCAATATTCATCCCTCAACCAACCTCATTAAAAAAAGAGATGATCTGGTCATTATCACATTGCTGTTTGTGGGAGCTTGCTGTGCGCAAATTGGCTGCCGCGTTTACAGCACTTCAAAAAAAAAGCATGCTTCATTGGCTATAAGGCGCTTTGGGACGTCCTGAGGTCGTGAAAGGCGCTATAGAAATGCATGAACTTTTTTTCTTTTACCTCCCCCCAAAATAGAGAGAGAGAGAGAACTCAAATCCACGACAACATTTCATTTGCATAACGCGGAATGCAGACATCGATGCCCATGCGGGTCCTGTCTAGACGGTTGAGTGACCTCCTTGTTCTCATTTTCATCCTTCCAGATACGACATTGATGATGAGGCAGGGAGCAGCTCCAGTCCCACTTTCACCATGGAGGAGTTGTCAGCAAGGTGCAGTAGTCGACATTTTTCCGCGGATTTCATTCCCTGCTTGCGGACAGATTGATCAGACGGTGTGTTTAATTTCAGAGCCTCGGAGGAGGGGGGGGGGGCAGTGGCTGGCTTGCGGGGGGTCGGCGGTGGACGGGAGGATCACTTCCTCGGTGACTTGTACCCACAGTTCACATCAAATCCGCATAAGACCGTTGGGGGGGGCGGGGGGGAGGAGGGGGGGAAGGAAAACCAAAAAAATATGCCATTCTCCTCTCTTGCTTCACCCTCGCCCGACATCCCCCGGTTTGGGAGGGTGGGGCCACCACCTCACGACACCGACGCCAGAACCCTGGCCGTGAT
Source organism: Somniosus microcephalus (assembly GCF_052327205.1). Classification (NCBI taxonomy): domain Eukaryota; kingdom Metazoa; phylum Chordata; class Chondrichthyes; order Squaliformes; family Somniosidae; genus Somniosus; species Somniosus microcephalus. Next base: position 35,185,219 of record NW_028225182.1, read on the forward strand.
TTTTCCTCTTCCCCTTCCCAGCCCATCCCAGTGGTGTCGAGGACGCTTTTGACCCAGCTAACTCCGCCCGGGACGTTGAACCTGGGACCCTCGAGGGGAGTTAAACACTTCAGCGTCAATGCAAACCTTTGCAGGACCTAACAGGAGTTGCCGGTGAGCATTACATGGGGCCTCATCCCCTTTTTTCTCAAGTGTACATAAGAACATAAGAATTAGGAGCAGGAGTCGGCCATACGGCCCATCGAGCCTGCTCCACCATTCAATAAGATCATGGCTGATCTCCAACCTCAACTCCACTTTCCGGCCGATCCCCATATCCTTTGATTCCCTTAGTATCCAAAAATCTATCGATCTCTGTCTTGAATATACTCAACAACTGAGCCTCCACAGCCCTCTGGGGTAGAGAATTCCAAAGATTCACCACCCTCTGAGTGAAGAAATTCCTCCTCATCTCTGTCCTAAATGGCCGACCCCTTATCCTGAGACTGTGACCCCTGGTTCTAGACTCTCCAGCCGGGGAAACAGCCTCTCAGCATCTACCCTGTCAATCACTCTAAGAATTCTATACGTTTCAATGAGATCACCTCTCATTCTTCTAAACTCCAGAAATGCGCACTAGAAGCAATGGTAATGAATGGGCACTGTTGCCCGTTGTGCTCAATCCCCCCTCTAAATTTTCCTCTCCTGTTCCTTCTTAGCTACAACACACTGTCACCACACACTCTCTCATAGAAACATAGAAACATATAGAAACATAGAAGATAGGAGCAGGAGTAGGCCATTCGGTCCCTCGAGCCTGCTCCGCCATTCAATGAGATCATGGCTGATCATCCAAATTCAGTACCCGGTCCCTGCTTTCTCCCCATATCCCTTGATCCCTTTAGCCTTAAGAAATATATCTAACTCCTTCTTGAATATATTTAATGAACTGGCCTCCACCGCCCTCTGTGGCAGAGAATTCCATAGGTTCACCACTCTCTGGGTGAAGAAATTCCTCCTCATCTCAGTCCTAAATGGCTTACCCCTTATCCTTAGACTATGGCCCCTGGTTCTGGACTCCCCGGCCATTGGGAACATCCTTCCTGCATCTAGTCTGTCCAGGCCTGACAGAATTTTATAGGTTTCGATGAGATCCCCTCTCAATCTTCTAAATTCCAGTGAGTATAAGCCCAATCGACACAATCTCTCCTCCTACGTCATTCCTGCCATCCCAAGTATCAGCCTGGTGAATCTTCGCTGCACTCCTTCCATGGCAAGAACATCCTTCCTCAGATAAGGCGACCAAAACTTCACACAATACTCAAGGTGCGGTCTCACCAAGGCCCTGTACAACTGCAGCAAGACATCCTTGTTCCTGTACTCGAACCCTCTTGCTACGAAGGCCAACATACCATTTGCCTTCTTAACTGCCTGCTGCACCTGCATGCTTACCTTCAGCGACTGGTGCACAAGAACACCCAGGTCCCTCCTCTACTCCCTCTTCACCCACGACTGTGTGGCTGTTCATGGTTCCAACACCATCATCAAGTTTGCGGATGACACCACGGTAGTAGGCCAGATCACCAACAATGATGAGTCAGCCTACAGGGAGGAGGTCCAGCATCTCGTGAAGTCGTGCGCTGATAACAACCTGGCCTTGAACATCAAGAAAACCAAAGAAATCATTGTGGACTTCAGGAAGTCTAAAGGCGGAAGTCACACCCCCATCCACATCAATGGGGCTGTGGTGGAAAGGGTGGACAGCTTTAAGTTCCTCGGAGTCCACATCACGGAAGACCTCTCCTGGTCCCTCAATACCTCCTCTCTGGTGAAGAAGGCCCAGCAGCGCCTATATTTCCTAAGGAGGCTGAAGGGATGTAACCTGTCACCTCTGATCCTCTCTAACTTTTACCGCTGCACAATAGAGAGCATCCTGACAAACTGTATCACGGTATGGTATGGCAGCTGTAACTATTATGATCGGAAAGCCCTGCAGCGGGTAGTCAAAACTGCCCAACGCATTACCGGCACCCGGCTACCGACCATAGAGCAGATATACCAGAAACGCTGTTTACGGAGGTCACGGTCCATCATCAAAGACCCTACCCACCCCAGCCACAGTCTGTTCACCCTCCTGCCATCTGGGAGACGCTACAGATGCATTCGCACCCGTACGACCAGATTTAGGAACAACTTCTTTCCCAGGGCTGTCATCCTACTGAACTCCACAAATAAACTCTAAAGCCTGCACATCTGCCAATGCACTTTATTATGGTTATGTTTATGTTAATGTATTACAAGCCAAATGTATGTTGAATGTTTAAATGTCTTAATCTAAATGTACACTCTCGGGAGCCGCAAGCCTACATTTCGTTGTACTGCACTTGTGCACTAACAATGACAATAAAAAGTTGATTTGATTTTTTGATTTGATTTGATTTCCCCTTCTCCCAATCTATTGCCATTCAAATAATAATCTGCCTTCCTGTTTTTGCCACCAAAGTGGATAACCTCACATTTATCCACATTATAGTGCATCTGCCATGCATCTGCCCAATCACCCAACCTGTCCAAATTGTACTGGAGTTTCACGACATCTTCCTCATAGCATACCCTCCCACCCAGCTTTGTCTCGTCTGCAAATTTGGAGATATTACATCCAATTCCCTCGTCCAGATCATTAATATATATTGTGAACAGCTGGGGTCCTCTCCCTCCTTCCTGTACCTTCACTATGCTGAAGCCAAGACTCATGGCACCATCTCCTGATCCCTGGGATGAGAGGGCTATCCTATGAGGAGAGATTGAGTAGACTAGGCCTATACTCTCTGGAGTTTAGAAGAATGAGAGGTGATCGCATTGAAACATATAAGATTCTGTGGATGCTGAGTCGTTGAGTATATTCAAGGCTGAGTTCGATAGATTTTTGGACTCTGGAGGAATTAAGGGATAAGGGGATCGGGCGGGAAAATGGAGTTAGAGTCATAGGGGGAAAATTCAGTTTGCGCCTCCTGTTAGCACCTTAAGAGGGCGCTAATGGGGCGCAAAGCAACTAGCGCCCGGGCGCGGTGATGTTTGCGCCGCTCACAAAATTAACTAGACATTTTGCGGCGGCGCTAAACACTACCGCCACGATCTCCTGCACCGGCAGTTCGTGGCATCAGTCGAGTGTGCAACGCCCAGACCGGATATTGAGTGGCGCCCCCTGCCTTACCGCCTGCCGCTAGCAATGACATGTTGAGGGGAGCGTTTTGCAGTCAGGAAGGGACTGGGGGGGGAGCGCTATTTAAAGGCGACCGCTTCCTGCCTTTTTTATTGGTGACATTTTTGCACCACGCATTCTGAGCGAGAGAGAGAGAGACTTCTGGAGAGGTTCAACGCTGTGTGAAGGAGTTTTGGGTGCTGAGCAGCACTTTGCAGGTTCATTTTGATTTGACCTTCCTTGTATCTATTTAGAAGAGACTGTGGGGGATGCACTCTGAGCTCTTTCCCTGGGCCTCTCCATTGTTCTTTCCAGCAGATTTGATGTACAGGTCTCTCCAGGCCGAGATTCAAGGCTGCAATGAGCAGGGTGTGGATGGAGAGCAAGATCGACCCTCCCCTTTAAGAACTGGCCGGCGCCATTGTGTCCGTGTTCCATTGCTGACTGACATCACATGAGCTTCGCCAGCGCTCTGAGGTAGCGCCTCGCTCCTCGGCCTTTGCGCCTTAAGAGAGGTGTGTAGCGCCTGATTTAGCTCTCCAATCAACTCCAGGGGCGATAAAAGCCAAGTTTGCAGTTGGAGGTGATAATTAGCGCCAGGCACTAAACTTTGCGCACGGCCGATAATCGCGCCCCAAACGGAGTGATACTGAATTTTTCCCCCAGAGAGTCATAGAGTCATACAGCACAGAAAGAGACCCTTCGGCCCATCGTGTCTGCGCCGGCCATCAAGCCCTATCTATTCTAATCCCATTTTCCAGCACTTGGTCCGTAGCCTTGTATGCTGTGGCGTTTCAAGTGCTCATCTAAATGCTTCTTGAATGTTGTGAGTGTTCCTGCCTCTACCACCCTTTCAGGCAGTGAGTTCCAGATTCCAACCACCCTCTGGGTGAAAAAATTCTTCCTCAAATCCCCTCTAAACCTCCTGCCCCTTACCTTGAAACTATGCCCCCTGGTTATTGACCCCTCTACTAAGGGGAAAAGTTCCTTTCTATCTACCCTATCTATGCCCCTCATAATTTTGTACACCTCAATCAGGTCCCCCCTCAGCCTTCTCTGCTCCAAGGAAATCAACCCCAGCCTGTCCAGTCTCTCTTCATAGCTGAAACACTCCAGCCCAGGTAACATCCTGGTGAATCTCCTCTGCACCCTCTCCAGTGCAATCACATCCTTCCTATAGTCTGGCGACCAGAACTGCACACAGTATTCCAGCTGTGGCCTAACTAGCGTTTTGTACGGCTCCATCATAACCTCCCTGCTCTTATATCCTATGCCTCGGCTAATGAAGGCAAGTATCCCATATGCCTTTTTAACCACCTTATCTACCTGTCCTGCTGCCTTCAGGGATCTATGTACATGCACACCAAGGTCCCTCTGATCCTCTGTCCTTCCTAGGGTCCTACCATTCATTGTGTATTCCCTTGCCTTGTTAGTCCTCCCAAAATGCATCACTTCACATTTTTCAGGGTTAAATTCCATTTGCCAGTTGAGGTCGAAGATCAGCCGTGATCTCATTGAATGGCAGAGCAGGCTCGAGGGGCCGTATGACCTACTCCTTCTCCTAATTCTTATGTTCTTATATAATCCTGTTCTAATGCATTCTTTCCCAGGACCTCAAAACTGCGGAACTCCTCACCTCCCCCGAGTCTCACCTTCCGTGACCCAAGCAGGTATTGAATGTTCCTCCAACCCCAGGAGGCAGAGAGAGAAAGCCCCATTGACACTCGCCAGCCAAGGATAAGAGTGGCGGGATTCAAAGCCCAGGCTCTCCGAAAGGCAATCCGCTCGACCCTTGTCCTCCGGTACGGAACTCCAGTTCTCTACTGCCAGAAGCTTTCTAGGTGGGACTCCAGCGCCTCACCACTGGAAGACCCCGACACCATTCCCGAGGGTCCTGGGGGGGTGGGCTGCGGTGGCAGCGCAAACGGGGACGAGAGCGAATTGGCAGCCAATGAATTGCAAACTGCACTGTCTGCTGATTCGTCATCGCCCGCTTGGCACGACTGCCCCGAGATCAGTTCCACCCCCTTCAGGTCTGTGGTTTTTCTAATAGCGGTTTTGTAGAAGGTAAGCTTGCTTTGAATAGAGGGAGAGTCATGTTCCAAGAATGTAATTGTCTGTGCATGCTTTAGGATGGGCGCTCTGAATACTACAAGCAAAGCCAAAGCAGAGAAACCAGGGGCTGAAAACATGGATTATGACAAGGATGATCTCCCACTAGATGAGAGAGGTAAGTATATCAGCTACACTGTCATTGTGTATAGGAACATAATAACATAAGAATTAGGAGCAGGAGTAGGCCATAAGGCCCCTCGAGCCTGCTCCGCCATTCAATAAGATCATGGCTGATCATCGACCTCAACTCCACTTTCCTGCCCGATCCCCATATCCCTTAATTTCCCTAGTGTCCAAAAACGTATCTATCTCAGCCTTGAATATACTCAAAGACTCAGCATCCACAGCCCTCTGGGGCAGAGAATTCCAAAGATTCACAACCCTCTGAGTGAAGAAAGTCCTCCTCATCTCAGTCTGAAATGGCCGACCCCTTATCCTGAGACTGTGACCCCTAGTCCTAGACTCTCCAGCCAGGGGAAACAACCTCTCTACATTTATCCTGTCAATCCCCCTCAGAATCTTACATGTTTCAATGAGATCACCTCTCGTTCATCTAAACTCCAGCGAGTATAGGCCCAATCTACTCAATCTCTCCTCATAGGACAGCCCTCTCATCCCAGGGATCAATCCAGTGATCCTTCGTTGCACTGCCTCCAAGGTAAGTATATCCTTCCTTAGATAAGGAGACCAAAATTGCCCAGTACTCCAGGTGTGGTCTCACCAAGGCCCTGTACAATTGTAGCAAGACTTCCTCACTCTTATACTCCAACCCCCTTCCAATTGGCCTTCCTAATTGCTTGCTGTACCTGCATGCTAACTTTCTGTGTTTCTTCTACTAGGAAACCTAAATCTCTCTGCACACCAGCATTTAATAATTTCTCACCACTTAAAAATTATTCTGTTTTCCTATTCTTCCTACCAAAGTGAATAAACTCGAATTTCCCACATTATACTCCACCTGCCACCTTATTGCCCACTCACTTAACCCGTCTATATCCCTGTGCTCTCCTCACAGCTTACTTTCCTTCCTAGCTTAGTGTCGTCAGCAAACTTGGATACATTACGCTCGGACCCTCCATCTAAGTTATTATTACAGATAGGAACAGGAGGAGGCCATTCAGCCCCTCGAACCTGGTCCATGCAATTAGATCAAGGCTGATGTGCATCTTGACTCCATTTACCCGCCTAGGTTCCGTAACCCTTAATCCCTTGCCAAGCAAAAATCTATCAATCTCAGTTTTCAAATTTTCAATTGACCCCCAGCCTCAACAACTTTTTGGAGAATAGAGAGCTCCCAGGGCAGGTACAGCACAGTGTAGAGGGAGCTTTACTCTGTATCTAACCCATGCTGTACCTGCCCTGGGAGTGTTTGATGGGACAGTGTAGAGGGAGCTTTACTCTGTATCTAACCCGTGCTGTACCTGCCCTGAGAGTGTTTGATGGGGCAGTGTAGAGGGAGCTTTACTCTGTATCTAACCCGTGCTGTACCTGCCCTGGGAGTGTTTGATGGGGCAGTGTAGAGGGGGCTTTACTCTATATCTAACCCGTGCTGTACCTGCCCTGAGAGTGTTTGATGGGACAGTGTAGAGGGAGCTTTACTCTGTATCTAACCCGTGCTGTACCTGCCCTGGGAGTGTTTGATGGGGCAGTGTAGAGGGGGCTTTACTCTATATCTAACCTATGCTGTACCTGCCCTGGGAGTGTTTGATGGGACAGTATAGAGGGAGCTTTACTCTGTATCTAACCCGTGCTGTACCTGCCCTGAGAGTGTTTGATGGGACAGTGTAGAGGGAGCTTTACTCTGTATCTAACCTATGCTGTACCTGCCCTGGGAGTGTTTGATGGGACAGTGTAGAGGGAGCTTTACTCTGTATCTAACCCGTGCTGTACCTGCCCTGGGAGTGTTTGATGGTGACAGTGTAGAGGGAGCTTTACTCTGTATCTAACCCGTGCTCTACCTGCCCTGGGAGTGTTTGATGGGACAGGGTAGAGGGAGCTTTACTCTGTATCTAACCCGTGCTGTACCTGCCCTGGAGTGTTTGATGGGACAGTGTAGAGGGAGCTTTACTCTGTATCTAACCCGTGCTGTACCTGCCCCGGGAGTGTTTGATGGGACAGTGTAGGAGGGAGCTTTACTCTGTATCTAACCCGTGCTGTACCTGCCCTGGGAGTGTTTGATGGGACAGTGTAGAGGGACACTTTCTCTGAATCTAACCCGTGCTGTCCCTGCCCTGGGAGTGTTTGATGGGACAGTGTAGAGGGAGCATTACTCTGTATCTAACCCGTGCTGTACCTGCCCTGGGAGTGTTTGATGGGACAGTGTACAGAGAGCTTTACTCTGTATCTAACCCGTGCTGTACCTGCCCTTGGAGTGTTTGATGGGACAGTGTAGAGGGAGCTTTACTCTGTATCTAACCTGTGCTGTACCTGCCCTGGGAGTGTTTGATGGGGCAGTGTAGAGGGAGCTTCACTCTGTATCTAACCCGTGCTCTACCTGCCCTGGGAGTATTTGATGGGACAGTGTAGAGGGGGCTTTACTCTGTATCTGACCTGTGCTGTACCTGCCCCGGGAGTGTTTGATGGGACAGTGTAGAGGGAGCTTTACTCTGTATCTAACCCGTGCTGTACCTGCCCTGGGAGTGTTTGATGGGGACAGTGTAGAGAGAGCTTTACTCTATATCTAACCCATGCTGTACCTGCCCCGGGAGTGTTTGATGGGACAGTGTAGAGGGAGCTTTACTCTGTATCTAACCCATGCTGTACCTGCCCTGGGAGTGTTTGATGGGACAGTGTAGAGGGAGCTTTACTCTGTATCTAACCCGTGCTGTACCTGCCCTGGGAGTGTTTGATGGGACAGTGTAGAGGGAGCTTTACTCTGTATCTAACCCGTGCTGTACCTGCCCTGGGAGTGTTTGATGGGACAGTGTAGAGGGAGCTTTACTCTGTAATTGAATTCAATTCAATTCAAATCGCTTTATTGGCATGATAAGGTACACCTTATGTTGCCAAAGCATCGAAAAACATTCATGGTTGAACACATAAACGCAGATCTATCCATACAGTGTATAAACAGATATATCCCTGAGCGTATAAATATACATTCGTATAATTTGTATATACTCTTTTCTTAGGTTTAATGGTTGTCCCTCTGTTTATGGCAAGCTGTAACATAGTGTGCCGCTAAGGTTACACAATTTCTCTGTTCCCCTAGTAGGTATGGGAGTTTTTGGTCGTCATTCAAATTTCTGAATTCAGGGCACATTTTTGCGAATTTTGGGTAGAAATTCTCCCTTATGCCCTGATATTTTCCACAAGCTGTGAGGAAGTGCATTTCTGTCTCCACCACTCCCTGACTGCAGTGAGAGCATATCCTGTCCTCTCTTGGCAGCCGGGTCTGTCTGTGTCTGCCTTTTTCGATGGCCAGGCTATGTTCACTAAGTCTGTACCTTGTCAAGGTTTTTCTCAGTTTGCTATCCTTTACCATGGTCAGGTATTCAGCCATGTTGAATTGTCTGTTTAAGGCCAAGTAGCAAATGAGTTTGTTTTGGGTTTTTGTTGTTTCTGCCCAATATGACAGATATTCTTCCTTTTGCTTAGTGACAATTGTGTTGGGTCGAATTCTCTGTGCTATGATGTCACTGTCCTGGGGCTGGTTATTGTTAGTAGTGTTAGTAGTTACTTCACTGAGTCCCAGGACTAGTTGACTGAGGGTATTCTTCTTTATGGTCCTCTCTTGGCATTTCAGGGCTTCGTAATGATAGCAGTGGGGGTTGCTCATTTTTAGGTGTTTCCAAAATTTGGTGGCTCTTTTTTGGATAGTAATTATTAATGGATATTGGCCTAGTTCTACCCTGCATGCATTGTTTACGGTTTTCCTTTTGAGTCCGGAGGATACTTTTACAGAATTCTGCATGTAGGATCTCAATTGGGTGTTTGTCCCATTTTGCAAATTCTTGTTGTGTTAGCGGTCCCCACACCTCACTGCCATAGAGTGCAATTGGTTCAATTACTGATTTAAAAATTTTGAGCCAAATGCTAATCGGGATTTCTATTTGGATTGATTTTTTTATGGCATAGAAAGCCCTTCTAGCTTTCTCTTTCAGTTCATTCACAGCCAGATGAAAATTTCCCGTAGAGCTGATTTTTAAGCCCAAGTATGTGTAGTTAGTGGTATGTTCAATTTTAGTTGTTCCAAGTGTGAAATTTATTCTGGGTCCCTGATGTCTGGATCTTTGCTGGAACACAAGGACTTTGGTTTTTTGGGGGTTTATTGTCAGGGCCCAGGTCTGACAGAACGACTCTAGCAGATCCAGGTTCTGCTGTAGACCCTCCTTAGTTGGTTACAGCAGAACCAGGTCATCTGCATAGAGGAGGAATTTAACCTTGGATTCATATAGGGTGAGGCCGGGTGCTGTAGATTGTTCAAGTAGTTTTGCCAATTCATTTATGTAAATATTAAAGAGTGTCGGTGAGATGGGCGAGCCCTGTGTCACACCATACCCCTGTGGGAAGTATTTTGTTTGTTTGTCTCCAATTTTAACTGCACATTTATTGTTTGTATACATTGATTTAATTACATCATATGTTTTTCCCCCTACACCACTTTCAAAAAGTTTCAAGAATAGACCGTCGTGCCAGATGGAATCGAAAGCCTTCTGGAAATCTATAAAGCAGGCAAAAATTTTGCTTTTGTTTTGATGAACATGTTTGTCAATTAGGGTCTGCAGGGTGAAGATATGATCTGATGTTCTATAGTTTGGTAGGAATCCAATTTGGCTTTTACTCAAGACATTGTGCTCCTCAAGGAAGTTTATAAGTCTTTTGTTTATGATACTACAGAAAACCTTCCCCAGGTTACTGTTTACACAGATGCCTCGATAGTTATTTGGGTCAACTTTGTCTCTACTTTTGTATATGGGCGTTATGAGTCCTTTGTTCCAGATATCAGGGAAGTAACCGACACTCAGAACCAAGTTGAAGAGTTTCAGTATAGCCAATTTCATTTTATCGTCCGTGTGTTTAATCATCTCGCTTAGGATGCCGTCTGCACCGCAAGCTTTTCCTGGTCGCAGGTCCTTGAGTTTTTCAAATAGCTCTTTTTCAGATATTATGGGGCCTATTGGGTTTTGGTTATCTTTTATGGCAAATTCGAGCTTTTCCAGTTTTTCGCATATTTGGTATTGCTCTGGGCTTAGTGTGTTTTTCTGGTATAATTTTTCAAAATGGTTTTCCCATGTGTCTCCGTTTTGAATGGCCAATTCGTCGTGTTGTTTTTTGTGTAATGTATTCCAGTTGTCCCAGAAACAATTGGAATCAATGGATTCCTCAATGGAGATGAGTGTATTCTTAATATACTGCTCTTTCTTGGTTCTGAGTGTGTTTTTGTATTGTGTTAGTGCCTGACAATAAGTAAGGCGTAATTCCTCGTTTTCTGGTTGTCTGTGTTTTTGGTTTGATATTTTTCTGAGTTTTTTCCTCATGTTCTGGCAATCGGAGTCAAACCATTTTTCGTAGTTTTTTGTTTTGGGTTTGTTCTTGCGAACTTTCAAGTTTGACATTGATGCCAAATTATCAGAAATATTATTTAGGTTATTCACTGCCCGGTTTATGCCTTCTTTATTGTGTGTGTATGTATTTTCCAGAAAGGTGTCCAAGAGAGCTTGAGTTGATTGATTGCTAATTGCTTTCTGGTATTTTTCCGTGCTGTTTTTGGCCCATCTGTAGGATTTTTTAATGTTGTACAGCTTACTGGGTTGTGTTTCTCTGTTGGTTGTTTCTGTCCTTTTAAGATATGCAGTAATTTGACTGTGATCTGACAGTGTTGTTTGTGGTTTGACTGTGAATGCTCTGAAAGAGGATGGGTCCAGATCCGTAATCATATAGTCTACGGTGCTGAAGCCAAGAGGTGAGCAATAGGTGGATCTTCCTAGGTAGTCTCCCATCAACCTACCATTGACAATGTACAGACCCAGGCTTCGACAGAGCTGCAGGAGCTGTTTTCCGTTAGCATTTGTCTGTTTGTCGCAGTTATGCCTGTGTGGATGGGAAGGGAGATCAAAGTGGTTATTCCCGAATATGTAATTGTTCCCCTGATTATTGGTGAAGTCTGGTTCTTCGCCAGTTCTTGAGTTGAGGTCACCACAGATCAACACATTTCCCTGGGCCTCGAACTGGATAATCTCCCTCTCTATGTTGGAGAAGGTGTCCTCTTTGAAGTACGGCCTAACCCGTGCTGTACCTGCCCTGGGAGTGTTTGATGGGACAGTGTAGAGGGAGCTTTACTCTGTATCTAACCCGTGCTGTACCTGCCCTGGGAGTGTTTGATGGGACAGTGTAGAGGGAGCTTTACTCTGTATCTAACCCGTGCTGTACCTGCCCCGGGAGTGTTTGATGGGACAGTGTAGAGGGAGCTTTACTCTGTATCAAACCCCGTGCTTTACCTGCCCTGGGAGTGTTTGATGGGACAGTGTAGAGGGAGCTTTACTCTGTATCTAACCCGTGCTGTACCTGCCCCGGGAGTGTTTGATGGGACAGTGTAGAGGGAGCTTTACTCTGTATCTAACCCGTGCTGTACCTGCCCCGGGAGTGTTTGATGGGACAGTGTAGAGGGAGCTTTACTCTGTATATAACCGCGTGCTGTACCTGCCCTGGGAGTGTTTGATGGGACAGTGTAGAGGCAGCTTTACTCTGTATCTAACCCGTGCTGTACCTGCCCCGGGAGTGTTTAATGGGACAGTGTAGAGGGCGCTTTTCTCTGTATCTAACCCGTGCTGCACCTGCCCTGGGAGTGTTTCATGGGACAGTGTAGAGGCAGCTTTACTCTGCATCTAACCCGTGCTGTACCTGCCCCGGGAGTTTTTGATGGGATAGTGTAGAGAGAGCTTTACTCTGTATCTAACCCGTGCTGTACCTGCCCTGGGAGTGTTTGATGGGACAGTGTAGAGGGAGCTTTACTCTGTATCTAACCCGTGCTGTATCTGCCCTGGGAGTGTTTGATGGGACAGTGTAGAGGGCGCTTTTCTCTGTATCTAACCCGTGCTGCACCTGCCCTGGGAGTGTTTCATGGGACAGTGTAGAGGCAGCTTTACTCTGTATCTAACCCGTGCTGTACCTGCCCCGGGAGTTTTTGATGGGATAGTGTAGAGAGAGCTTTACTCTGTATCTAACCCGTGCTGTACCTGCCCTGGGAGTGTTTGATGGGACAGTGTAGAGGGAGCTTTACTCTGTATCTAACCCGTGCTGTATCTGCCCTGGGAGTGTTTGATGGGACAGTGTAGAGGGAGCTTTACACTGTATCTAACCCGTGCTGTACCTGCCCTGGGTGTGTTTTATGGGACAGTGTAGAGGGAGCTTTACTCTGTATCTAGCCCGTGCTGTACCTACACTGGGAGTGTTTGATGGGACAGTGTAGAGGGAGCTTTACTCTGTATCTAACCCGTGCTGTACCTGCCCTGGGAGTGTTTGATGGGACAGTGTAGAGGGAGCTTTACTCTGTATCTAACCCTGTGCTGTATCTGCCCTGGGAGTGTTTGATGGGACAGTGTAGAGGGAGCTTTACTCTGTATCTAACCCTGTGCTGTACCTGCCCTGGGAGTGTTTGATGAGACAGTGTAGAGGGAGCTTTACTCTGTATCTAACCTGTGCTGTACCTGCCCTGGGAGTGTTTGATGGGACAGTGTAGAGGGAGCTTTACTTTGTATCTAACCCGTGCTGTACCTGCCCTGGGAGTGTCTGATGCTGACACTGGGTGCCTGAAATGGAAAGTGTTGCTTGGTTCTGACATTGATAACTGCTCAGTGTAACAATTAAAATAGAAAATATATTTAAGAGATCCCGGAGCGATCAGCGATTCACTTATTTCAGTTGTATGTTTGCCCTGTTTTATTCTCTCAGGAGTTTATCTCCCATTTTTCCTCCCTTCTCCAAAGAAAAGAAACGGCAGTTTGAGTTAAGACGGAAGCAGATGTACAATGAAGGGTTGAACATAAAGCGGGCACGAGAACTGATCGCTCGCGAGGAGCAAAATGACCGAGACGATTCCGATTGTGAGTAACTTTACCGCAGACAACTGCCCCCTTTCAGTGAGATATCCGTACGCTGACTGTGAGCAAGATACCTGTACAAAGGAGGCGACCCAGTATACGAAGAATTCCCTCAGGGACAGGGGACTGGGAGATTAGTAATCAGTGAAGACAACTCGTTGAGGGAGCGTCTAGGAGACCACAGTCAGTGGACAGATATCACCCTGAGAGAGGAACTGAGAGACACCAGTCAGTGTGCAGATATCACCCTGAGAGAGGAGCTGAGAGACACCAGTCAGTGTACAGATATCACCCTGAGAGAGGAACTGAGAGACCCCAGTCAGTGTACAGCTATCACCCTGAGAGAGGAACTGAGAGACACCAGTCAGTGTACAGATATCACCCAGAGAGAGGAACTGAGAGACCCCAGTCAGTGTACAGCTATCACCCTGAGAGAGGAACTGAGAGACACCAGTCAGTGTACAGATAGCTCCCTGAGAGAGAGAGGGACTGAGAGACACCAGTCAGTGTACAGATATCACCCTGAGAGAGGAACTGAGAGACCCCAGTCAGTGTACAGATATCTCCCTGAGAGAGAGGGACTGAGAGACACCAGTCAGTGTACAGATATCTCCCTGAGAGAGAGGGACTGAGAGACACCAGTCAGTGTTCAGATATCTCCCTGAGAGAGAGAGGGACTGAGAGACACCAGTCAGTGTACAGATATCACCCTGAGAGAGGAACTGAGAGACACCAGTCAGTGTACAGATAGCTCCCTGAGAGAGAGGGACTGAGAGACCCCAGTCAGTGTACAGATGTCACCCTGAGAGAGAGGGACTGAGAGACACCAGTCAGTGTCCAGATATCACCCTGTGAGAGAGGGACTGTGAGACACTAGTCAGTGTACAGATATCTCCCCGAGAGAGGCACAGAGAGACACCAGTCAGTGTACAGATATCTCCCTGAGGGAGAGGGACTGAGAGACACCAGTCAGTGTACAGATAGCTCCCTGAGGGAGAGGGACTGAGAGACACCAGTCAGTGTACAGATATCTCCCTGTGGGAGAGGGACTGAGAGACACCAGTCAGTGTACAGATATCTCCCTGAGGGAGAGGGACTGAGAGACCCCAGTCAGTGTACAGATATCACCCTGAGAGAGGAACTGAAAGACACCAGTCAGTGTACAGATATCACCCTGAGAGAGAGGGACTGAGAGATCCCAGTCAGTGTACAGATATCACCCTGAGAGAGAGGGACTGAGAGACACCAGTCAGTGTACAGATATCTCCCTGAGAGACAGGGACTGAGAGACCCCAGTCAGTGTACAGATATCTCCCTGAGAGAGAGGGACTGACAGACCCCAGTCAGTGTACAGATATCACTTTGAGAGAGAGGGACTGAGAGACCCCAGTCAGTGTTCAGATATCTCCCTGAGAGAGGAACTGAGAGACACCAGTCAGTGTTCAGATATCACCCTGAGAGAGGAACTGAGAGACACCAGTCAGTGTACAGATATCACCCTGAGAGAGGAACTGAGAGACCCCAGTCAGTGTACAGATATCTCCCTGAGAGAGAGGGTCTGAGACACCCCAGTCAGTGTACAGATACCTCCCTGAGAGAGAGGGACTGAGAGACCCCAGTCAGTGTACAGATAGCTCCCTGAGAGAGAGGGACTGAGAGACACCAGTCAGTGTACAGATAGCTCCCTGAGAGAGAGGGACTGAGAGATCCCAGTCAGTGTACAGATATCTCCCTGAGAGAGAGGGACTGAGAGACACCAGTCAGTGTACAGATAGCTCCCTGAGAGAGAGGGACTGAGAGATCCCAGTCAGTGTACAGATATCTCCCTGAGAGAGAGAGGGACTGAGAGACACCAGTCAGTGTACAGATATCTCCCTGAGAGAGGGACTGAGAGACCCCAGTCAGTGTACAGATATCTCCCTGAGAGAGAGGGACTGAGGGACACCAGTCAGTGTACAGATATCTCCCTGAGAGAGAGGGTCTGAGACACCCCAGTCAGTGTACAGATATCTCCCTGAGAGAGAGGGACTGAGAGACCCCAGTCAGTGTACAGATATCACTCTGAGAGAGAGGGACTGAGAGACCCCAGTCAGTGTTCAGATATCACCCTGAGAGAGGAACTGAGAGACCCCAGTCAGTGTTCAGATATCACCCTGAGAGAGGAACTGAGAGACACCAGTCAGTGTACAGATATCACCCTGAGAGAGGAACTGAGAGACCCCAGTCAGTGTACAGATATCTCCCTGAGAGAGAGGGACTGAGAGACACCAGTCAGTGTACAGATATCTCCCTGAGAGAGAGGGACTGAGAGACACCAGTCAGTGTTCAGATATCTCCCTGAGAGAGAGAGGGACTGAGAGATACCAGTCAGTGTACAGATATCTCCCTGAGAGAGAGGGACTGAGAGACACCAGTCAGTGTACAGATAGCTCCCTGAGAGAGAGGGACTGAGAGACACCAGTCAGTGTACAGATATGTCCCTGAGAGAGAGAGGGACTGAGAGACACCAGTCAGTGTACAGATATCTCCCTGAGAGAGAGAGACTGAGAGACACCAGTCAGTGTACAGATATCTCCCTGAGAGAGAGGGACTGAGGGACACCAGTCAGTGTACAGATATCTCCCTGAGAGAGAGAGAGGGACTGAGAGACACCAGTCAGTGTACAGATAGCTCCCTGAGAGAGAGGGACTGAGAGATCCCAGTCAGTGTACAGATATCTCCCTGAGAGAGAGAGGGACTGAGAGACACCAGTCAGTGTACAGATATCTCCCTGAGAGAGAGGGACTGAGAGACCCCAGTCAGTGTACAGATATCTCCCTGAGAGAGAGGGACTGAGGGACACCAGTCAGTGTACAGATATCTCCCTGAGAGAGAGGGTCTGAGACACCCCAGTCAGTGTACAGATATCTCCCTGAGAGAGAGGGACTGAGAGACCCCAGTCAGTGTACAGATATCACTCTGAGAGAGAGGGACTGAGAGACCCCAGTCAGTGTTCAGATATCACCCTGAGAGAGGAACTGAGAGACACCAGTCAGTGTACAGATATCACCCTGAGAGAGGAACTGAGAGACCCCAGTCAGTGTACAGATATCACCCTGAGAGAGGAACTGAGAGACACCAGTCAGTGTACAGATATCACCCTGAGAGAGGAACTGAGAGACACCAGTCAGTGTACAGATATCACCCTGATAGAGGAACTGAGAGACACCAGTCAGTGTACAGATATCACCCTGAGAGAGAGGGACTGTGAGACACTAGTCAGTGTACAGATATCTCCCCGAGAGAGGTACAGAGAGACACCAGTCAGTGTACAGATATCTCCCTGAGGGAGAGGGACTGAGAGACACCAGTCAGTGTACAGATAGCTCCCTGAGGGAGAGGGACTGAGAGACACCAGTCAGTGTACAGATATCTCACTGAGAGAGAGGGACTGAGAGACACCAGTCAGTGTACAGATATCTCCCTGTGGGAGAGGGACTGAGAGACCCCAGTCAGTGTACAGATATCACCCTGAGAGAGGAACTGAGAGACACCAGTCAGTGTACAGATATCACCCTGAGAGAGAGGGACTGAGAGACACCAGTCAGTGTTCAGATATCTCCCTGAGAGAGAGGGTCTGAGAGACACCAGTCAGTGTACAGATATCTCCCTGAGAGAGAGGGACTGAGAGACCCCAGTCAGTGTACAGATATCACTCTGAGAGAGAGGGACTGAGAGACCCCAGTCAGTGTTCAGATATCACCCTGAGAGAGGAACTGAGAGACCCCAGTCAGTGTACAGATATCACCCTGAGAGAGGAACTGAGAGACACCAGTCAGTGTACAGATATCACCCTGAGAGAGGGACTGAGAGACACCAGTCAGTGTACAGATATCACCCTGAGAGAGGAACTGAGAGACACCAGTCAGTGTACAGATATCACCCTGAGAGAGGAACTGAGAAACACCAGTCAGTCTACAGATATCTCCCTGAGAGAGAGGGACTGAGAGACACCAGTCAGTGTACAGATATCACCCTGAGAGAGGAACTGAGAGACCCCAGTCAGTGTACAGATATCACCCTGAGAGAGGGACTGAGAGACACCAGTCAGTGTACAGATATCACCCTGAGAGAGGAACTGAGAGACACCAGTCAGTGTACAGATATCACCCTGAGAGAGGAACTGAGAAACACCAGTCAGTCTACAGATATCTCCCTGAGAGAGAGGGACTGAGAGACACCAGTCAGTGTACAGATATCACCCTGAGAGAGAGTGGCTGAGAGACCCCAGTCAGTGTACAGGTATCTCCCTGAGCGAGAGGGACTGAGACCCCAGTCAGTGTACAGATATCTCCCTGAGAGAGTGACTGAGACCCCAGTCAGTGTACAGATATCTCCCTGAGAGAGGGACTGAGAGACCCCAGTCAGTGTTCAGATACCACCCTGAGAGAGGAACTGAGAGACCCCAGTCAGTGTACAGATATCACCCTGAGAGAGGAACTGAGAGACCCCAGTCAGTGTACAGATATCTCCCTGAGAGAGAGGGACTGAGAGACACCAGTCAGTGTACAGATATCTCCCTGAGAGAGAGGGACTGAGAGACCCCAGTCAGTGTACAGATATCTCCCTGAGAGAGAGGGACTGAGAGACACCAGTCAGTGTACAGATATCTCCCTGAGAGAGAGAGGGACTGAGAGACCCCAGTCAGTGTACAGATGTCACCCTGAGAGAGAGGGACTGAGAGACACCAGTCAGTGTCCAGATATCACCCTGTGAGAGAGGGACTGTGAGACACTAGTCAGTGTACAGATATCTCCCCGAGAGAGGCACAGAGAGACACCAGTCAGTGTACAGATATCTCCCTGAGGGAGAGGGACTGAGAGACACCAGTCAGTGTACAGATAGCTCCCTGAGGGAGAGGGACTGAGAGACACCAGTCAGTGTACAGATATCTCCCTGTGGGAGAGGGACTGAGAGACACCAGTCAGTGTACAGATATCTCCCTGAGGGAGAGGGACTGAGAGACCCCAGTCAGTGTACAGATATCACCCTGAGAGAGGAACTGAAAGACACCAGTCAGTGTACAGATATCACCCTGAGAGAGAGGGACTGAGAGATCCCAGTCAGTGTACAGATAGCACCCTGAGAGAGAGGGACTGAGAGACACCAGTCAGTGTACAGATATCACCCTGAGAGAGGAACTGAGAGACCCCAGTCAGTGTACAGATATCTCCCTGAGAGAGAGGGTCTGAGACACCCCAGTCAGTGTACAGATACCTCCCTGAGAGAGAGGGACTGAGAGACCCCAGTCAGTGTACAGATAGCTCCCTGAGAGAGAGGGACTGAGAGACACCAGTCAGTGTACAGATAGCTCCCTGAGAGAGAGGGACTGAGAGATCCCAGTCAGTGTACAGATATCTCCCTGAGAGAGAGGGACTGAGAGACACCAGTCAGTGTACAGATAGCTCCCTGAGAGAGAGGGACTGAGAGATCCCAGTCAGTGTACAGATATCTCCCTGAGAGAGAGAGGGACTGAGAGACACCAGTCAGTGTACAGATATCTCCCTGAGAGAGGGACTGAGAGACCCCAGTCAGTGTACAGATATCTCCCTGAGAGAGAGGGACTGAGGGACACCAGTCAGTGTACAGATATCTCCCTGAGAGAGAGGGTCTGAGACACCCCAGTCAGTGTACAGATATCTCCCTGAGAGAGAGGGACTGAGAGACCCCAGTCAGTGTACAGATATCACTCTGAGAGAGAGGGACTGAGAGACCCCAGTCAGTGTTCAGATATCACCCTGAGAGAGGAACTGAGAGACCCCAGTCAGTGTTCAGATATCACCCTGAGAGAGGAACTGAGAGACACCAGTCAGTGTACAGATATCACCCTGAGAGAGGAACTGAGAGACCCCAGTCAGTGTACAGATATCTCCCTGAGAGAGAGGGACTGAGAGACACCAGTCAGTGTACAGATATCTCCCTGAGAGAGAGGGACTGAGAGACACCAGTCAGTGTACAGATAGCTCCCTGAGAGAGAGGGACTGAGAGACACCAGTCAGTGTACAGCTATCTCCCTGAGAGAGAAGGACTGAGAGACACCAGTCAGTGTACAGATATCACCCTGAGAGAGGAACTGAGAGGCCCCAGTCAGTGTACAGATATCACCCTGAGCGAATGACTGAGAGACACCAGTCAGTGTACAGATATCTACTGAGACAGAGCGACTGAGGAACACCAGTCAGTGTACAGATATCTCCCTGAGAGAGAAGAACTGAGACACCAGTCAGTGTACAGATATCTCCCTGAGGGTGGGACTGAGAGACTCCAGTCAGTGTACAGATATCTTCCTGAGGGAGAGGGACTGAGAGACACCAGTCAGTGTACAGATATGTCCCTGAGAGAGAGAGGGACTGAGAGACACCAGTCAGTGTACAGATAGCTCCCTGAGAGAGAGGGACTGAGAGACACCAGTCAGTGTACAGATATGTCCCTGAGAGAGAGAGGGACTGAGAGACACCAGTCAGTGTACAGATATCTCCCTGAGAGAGAGAGACTGAGAGACACCAGTCAGTGTACAGATATCTCCCTGAGAGAGAGGGACTGAGGGACACCAGTCAGTGTACAGATATCTCCCTGAGAGAGAGAGAGGGACTGAGAGACACCAGTCAGTGTACAGATAGCTCCCTGAGAGAGAGGGACTGAGAGATCCCAGTCAGTGTACAGATATCTCCCTGAGAGAGAGAGGGACTGAGAGACACCAGTCAGTGTACAGATATCTCCCTGAGAGAGAGGGACTGAGAGACCCCAGTCAGTGTACAGATATCTCCCTGAGAGAGAGGGACTGAGGGACACCAGTCAGTGTACAGATATCTCCCTGAGAGAGAGGGTCTGAGACACCCCAGTCAGTGTACAGATATCTCCCTGAGAGAGAGGGACTGAGAGACCCCAGTCAGTGTACAGATATCACTCTGAGAGAGAGGGACTGAGAGACCCCAGTCAGTGTTCAGATATCACCCTGAGAGAGGAACTGAGAGACACCAGTCAGTGTACAGATATCACCCTGAGAGAGGAACTGAGAGACCCCAGTCAGTGTACAGATATCACCCTGAGAGAGGAACTGAGAGACACCAGTCAGTGTACAGATATCACCCTGAGAGAGGAACTGAGAGACACCAGTCAGTGTACAGATATCACCCTGATAGAGGAACTGAGAGACACCAGTCAGTGTACAGATATCACCCTGAGAGAGAGGGACTGTGAGACACTAGTCAGTGTACAGATATCTCCCCGAGAGAGGTACAGAGAGACACCAGTCAGTGTACAGATATCTCCCTGAGGGAGAGGGACTGAGAGACACCAGTCAGTGTACAGATAGCTCCCTGAGGGAGAGGGACTGAGAGACACCAGTCAGTGTACAGATATCTCACTGAGAGAGAGGGACTGAGAGACACCAGTCAGTGTACAGATATCTCCCTGTGGGAGAGGGACTGAGAGACCCCAGTCAGTGTACAGATATCACCCTGAGAGAGGAACTGAGAGACACCAGTCAGTGTACAGGTATCACCCTGAGAGAGAGGGACTGAGAGACACCAGTCAGTGTTCAGATATCTCCCTGAGAGAAAGGGACTGAGAGACCCCAGTCAGTGTACAGATATCTCCCTGAGAGAGAGGGACTGAGGGACACCAGTCAGTGTACAGATATCTCCCTGAGAGAGAGGGTCTGAGACTCCCCAGTCAGTGTACAGATATCTCCCTGAGAGAGAGGGACTGAGAGACCCCAGTCAGTGTACAGATATCACTCTGAGAGAGAGGGACTGAGAGACCCCAGTCAGTGTTCAGATATCACCCTGAGAGAGGAACTGAGAGACCCCAGTCAGTGTACAGATATCACCCTGAGAGAGGAACTGAGAGACACCAGTCAGTGTACAGATATCACCCTGAGAGAGGGACTGAGAGACACCAGTCAGTGTACAGATATCACCCTGAGAGAGGAACTGAGAGACACCAGTCAGTGTACAGATATCACCCTGAGAGAGGAACTGAGAAACACCAGTCAGTCTACAGATATCTCCCTGAGAGAGAGGGACTGAGAGACACCAGTCAGTGTACAGATATCACCCTGAGAGAGGAACTGAGAGACCCCAGTCAGTGTACAGATATCACCCTGAGAGAGGGACTGAGAGACACCAGTCAGTGTACAGATATCACCCTGAGAGAGGAACTGAGAGACACCAGTCAGTGTACAGATATCACCCTGAGAGAGGAACTGAGAAACACCAGTCAGTCTACAGATATCTCCCTGAGAGAGAGGGACTGAGAGACACCAGTCAGTGTACAGATATCACCCTGAGAGAGAGTGGCTGAGAGACCCCAGTCAGTGTACAGGTATCTCCCTGAGCGAGAGGGACTGAGACCCCAGTCAGTGTACAGATATCTCCCTGAGAGAGTGACTGAGACCCCAGTCAGTGTACAGATATCTCCCTGAGAGAGGGACTGAGAGACCCCAGTCAGTGTTCAGATACCACCCTGAGAGAGGAACTGAGAGACCCCAGTCAGTGTACAGATATCACCCTGAGAGAGGAACTGAGAGACCCCAGTCAGTGTACAGATATCTCCCTGAGAGAGAGGGACTGAGAGACACCAGTCAGTGTACAGATATCTCCCTGAGAGAGAGGGACTGAGAGACCCCAGTCAGTGTACAGATATCTCCCTGAGAGAGAGGGACTGAGAGACACCAGTCAGTGTACAGATATCTCCCTGAGAGAGAGAGGGACTGAGAGACCCCAGTCAGTGTACAGATGTCACCCTGAGAGAGAGGGACTGAGAGACACCAGTCAGTGTCCAGATATCACCCTGTGAGAGAGGGACTGTGAGACACTAGTCAGTGTACAGATATCTCCCCGAGAGAGGCACAGAGAGACACCAGTCAGTGTACAGATATCTCCCTGAGGGAGAGGGACTGAGAGACACCAGTCAGTGTACAGATAGCTCCCTGAGGGAGAGGGACTGAGAGACACCAGTCAGTGTACAGATATCTCCCTGTGGGAGAGGGACTGAGAGACACCAGTCAGTGTACAGATATCTCCCTGAGGGAGAGGGACTGAGAGACCCCAGTCAGTGTACAGATATCACCCTGAGAGAGGAACTGAAAGACACCAGTCAGTGTACAGATATCACCCTGAGAGAGAGGGACTGAGAGATCCCAGTCAGTGTACAGATAGCACCCTGAGAGAGAGGGACTGAGAGACACCAGTCAGTGTACAGATATCACCCTGAGAGAGGAACTGAGAGACCCCAGTCAGTGTACAGATATCTCCCTGAGAGAGAGGGTCTGAGACACCCCAGTCAGTGTACAGATACCTCCCTGAGAGAGAGGGACTGAGAGACCCCAGTCAGTGTACAGATAGCTCCCTGAGAGAGAGGGACTGAGAGACACCAGTCAGTGTACAGATAGCTCCCTGAGAGAGAGGGACTGAGAGATCCCAGTCAGTGTACAGATATCTCCCTGAGAGAGAGGGACTGAGAGACACCAGTCAGTGTACAGATAGCTCCCTGAGAGAGAGGGACTGAGAGATCCCAGTCAGTGTACAGATATCTCCCTGAGAGAGAGAGGGACTGAGAGACACCAGTCAGTGTACAGATATCTCCCTGAGAGAGGGACTGAGAGACCCCAGTCAGTGTACAGATATCTCCCTGAGAGAGAGGGACTGAGGGACACCAGTCAGTGTACAGATATCTCCCTGAGAGAGAGGGTCTGAGACACCCCAGTCAGTGTACAGATATCTCCCTGAGAGAGAGGGACTGAGAGACCCCAGTCAGTGTACAGATATCACTCTGAGAGAGAGGGACTGAGAGACCCCAGTCAGTGTTCAGATATCACCCTGAGAGAGGAACTGAGAGACCCCAGTCAGTGTTCAGATATCACCCTGAGAGAGGAACTGAGAGACACCAGTCAGTGTACAGATATCACCCTGAGAGAGGAACTGAGAGACCCCAGTCAGTGTACAGATATCTCCCTGAGAGAGAGGGACTGAGAGACACCAGTCAGTGTACAGATATCTCCCTGAGAGAGAGGGACTGAGAGACACCAGTCAGTGTTCAGATATCTCCCTGAGAGAGAGAGGGACTGAGAGATACCAGTCAGTGTACAGATATCTCCCTGAGAGAGAGGGACTGAGAGACACCAGTCAGTGTACAGATAGCTCCCTGAGAGAGAGGGACTGAGAGACACCAGTCAGTGTACAGATATCTCCCTGAGAGAGAGAGGGACTGAGAGACACCAGTCAGTGTACAGCTATCTCCCTGAGAGAGAAGGACTGAGAGACACCAGTCAGTGTACAGATATCACCCTGAGAGAGGAACTGAGAGGCCCCAGTCAGTGTACAGATATCACCCTGAGCGAATGACTGAGAGACACCAGTCAGTGTACAGATATCTACTGAGACAGAGCGACTGAGGAACACCAGTCAGTGTACAGATATCTCCCTGAGAGAGAAGAACTGAGACACCAGTCAGTGTACAGATATCTCCCTGAGGGTGGGACTGAGAGACTCCAGTCAGTGTACAGATATCTTCCTGAGAGAGAGGGACTGAGACACCAGTGTAGATATCTCCCTGAGGAAGAGGGACTAAGAGACCCGAGTCAGTGTTCAGATATCTCCCTGAGAGAGAGGGATTGAGGGACCCCAGTCAGTGTACAGATATTTCGCTGAGGGAGAGGGACTGGGAGACCCCAGTCAGTGTATAGATATCTCCCTGAGGGAGAGGGATTGAAACACGCCAGTCACTGTACAGATATCTCCCTTAAGGAGAGGGACCGAGAGACCCCAGTCATTGTAAAGATATCTCCCTGAGTGAGAGACTGAGAGACCCCAGTCAGTGTACAGATATCTCCCTGAGAGAGAGGGACTGAGAGACACCAGTCAGTGTACAGGTATCACCCTGAGAGAGGAACTGAGAGGCCCCAGTCAGTGTACAGATATCACCCTGAGCGAATGACTGAGAGACACCAGTCAGTGTACAGATATCTACTGAGACAGAGCGACTGAGGAACACCAGTCAGTGTACAGATATCTCCCTGAGAGAGAAGAACTGAGACACCAGTCAGTGTACAGATATCTCCCTGAGAGACAGGGACTGAGAGACCCCAGTCAGTGTACAGATATCTTCCTGAGAGAGAGGGACTGAGAGACACCAGTCAGTGTACAGATATCTCCCCGAGAGAGAGGGACTGAGAGACCCCAGTCAGTGTACAGATATCACCTGAGAGAGAGGGACTGAGACACCAGTGTAGATATCTCCCTGAGGAAGAGGGACTAAGAGACCCCAGTCAGTGTTCAGATATCTCCCTGAGAGAGAGGGATTGAGGGACCCCAGTCAGTGTGCAGATATTTCGCTGAGGGAGAGGGACTGGGAGACCCCAGTCAGTGTATAGATATCTCCCTGAGGGAGAGGGATTGAAACACGCCAGTCACTGTACAGATATCTCCCTTAAGGAGAGGGACCGAGAGACCCCAGTCATTGTAAAGATATCTCCCTGAGAGAGAGACTGAGAGACCCCAGTCAGTGTTCAGATATCTCCCTGAGAGAGAGGGACAGAGGGACCCCAGTCAGTGTACAGATATCTCCCTGAGGGAGAGGGACTGAGAGACCCCAGTCAGTGTTCAGATATCTCCCTGAGGGAGAGGGACTGAGAGACCCCAGTCAGTGTTCAGATATCTCCCTGAGAGAGAGGGACTGAGAGACACCAGTCAGTGTTCAGATATCTCCCTGAGAGAGAGGGACTGAGAGACACCAGTCAGTGTTCAGATATCTCCCTGAGGGAGAGGGACTGGGAGACCCCGGTCAGCGTACAGATATCACCCTGAGGGAGAGGGACTGAGAGACCCCAGTCAGTGTTCAGATATCTCCCTGAGGGAGAGGGACTGAGAGACCCCGGTCAGTTTTACAGATATCTCCCTGAGGGAGAGGGACTGGGAGACCCCAGTCAGTGTTCAGATATCTCCCTGAGAGAGAGGGACTGAGAGACCCCAGTCAGTATTCAGATATCTCCCTGAGTGAGAGGGACTGAGAGACCCCGGTCAGTGTACAGATATCTCCCTGAGGGAGAGGGACTGAGAGACCCCAGTCAGTGTTCAGATATCTCCCTGAGAGAGAGGGACTGAGAGACCCCAGTCAGTATTCAGATATCTCCCTGAGGGAGAGGGACTGGGAGACCCCGGTCAGTGTATAGATATCTCCCTGAGGGAGAGGGACTGAGAGACCCCGGTCAGTGTACAGATATCTCCCTGAGGAAGAGGGACTGAGAGACCCCAGTCAGTGTACAGATATCTCCCTGAGGGAGAGGGACTGAGAGACACCAGTCAGTGTACAGATATCTCCCTGAGGAAGAGGGACTGAGAGACCCCGGTCAGTGTACAGATATCTCCCTGAGAGAGAGAGGGACTGAGAGACCCCAGTCAGTGTACAGATATCTCCCTGAGGAAGAGGGACTGAGAGACCCCAGTCAGTGTACAGATATCTCCCTGAGGGAGAGGGACTGAGAGACCCCGGTCAGTGTACAGATATCTCCCTGAGTGAGAGGGACTGAGAGACCCCGGTCAGTGTACAGGTATCTTGCTGTGGGAGAGGGACCCCAGTCAGTATGCTGCCAGTCTCAGTCTAACTCCCTTGATCCACTGTATGTGAGGACTCTACAATTCGTTTTGGTTTAAGGTTTTGTTCAGTGTGGGATAGAGAGATATCTGTTCACTGCGGGTTAGTTTGTTAACCTCCCTTGTTATGAACATGATCCCCAGGGCCAAATGTGTATGGTTGAAGTTGGTATTTTTCGTGCGGCGCGCAATATGCCCGTCGGTGGTCCTCGCACATCACGCACTGACTGGACATTGCTGGAGATGCTCTCAGTACCACTGGACAGTGTCCGTGTGTCGCGGGCCACTCAGCCTTGGCACTCAGCGTGTGGCGTGTATACCTTTACGGGGTTAGGGTGAGGCAGGGAGTTAGGGGGCACATGGTTCAGATGGTGTCCGCCATCCAGTCCTTTACAAGCTCCCATCTCAAACGTCAGTTGATCTTAACTAAGGTTGGCCTACGGCTGGCCTCAGAGCTGAGGAAGAGCAAAGAAAGAAAACAGCCGGGATTGCTGCCGCTGTCTTTCGCGGTCCAATGGCCTCACCGGAAAGCCCGGGCGTTTTTCGGAATGCCAGATGGGGACAGGATCAGGCTGGGCCCATAGTGATACCCCCATGGTCGAATAGAGCGCACACTGTCCCGATGGCCGAATGAAGAATGGCCACCCCAGGGGGCGGGGGCAAGGTTCTGGAGGGCGGGCGGGTGTCTGTGAAACTGTAAACCAACTAAGAGTCCGAGTCTTTGGGAGAGGACGGTAGAGAAACAGGATGGGCGGGGGGTGGCGGAGAACGGTACTTGTGTGGCGGGAGTGCCTTTCTGATGCCCTCTGTGTTTGTGGGGAGCGACCGGAACTAGTGGTTCGTGGACGCTACTGGGGGTTGGCCAAGGATGTGATCTGGTGTTGGCAGATGGGCAGCGATGGCAGAAGTTGCCCTGAGAATGTGCTGGGCCAGCTTCTTGATTGCTCCTTCAGAGGGCAATAAGAGTCAGTAGGCCCAAACCGTGTAAGGACGACAGGTTCCCTTCCCTGAAGGATGGTAGTGAACCAGTTCTGTTCCTACGACAATCCGACAGTTTTCACAGGGTCACTTCCCCGCCACCCTGGTGTCAGGGCCCATAAATGACCAGGTTTCATTGAGTTCAATTCCACAACTTGCCCTGGTGGGTTTTAAACTCACAACCTCTAAGTTACACAGTCCAGTAACATAACCGTTTCACTACCAAACTAGAGATTTAGATCAGAGAATTACATACACTCTCCCCAGATTTATTTCAGAAACAATTCAGATTGAAGCCAATGATAAGGGCAGGGTGCGTTGAAAACCTGAAAATTCATCCCACTAGAATATAAAGTATGTTTCATTTATCTAATTTATGCTTTTGGTATGATTTCTTTCTCCAGCTGATCAAGATGAGGGGTATAAGTACAGGGAACTGGATCAGCAGCAGACACACCCAGGTCAGGTACAGCATGGGTTAGATACAGAGTAAAGCTCCCGCTACACTGTCCCATCAAACACTCCCAGGGCAGGTACAGCACGGGTTAGATACAAAGTAAAGCTCCCTCTACACTGTCCCATCAAACACTCCCAGGGCAGGTACAGCACGGGTTAGATACAGAGTAAAGCTCCCTCTACACTGTCCCATCAAACACACCCAGGTCAGGTACAGCATGGGTTAGATACAGAGTAAAGCTCCCGCTACACTGTCCCATCAAACACTCCCAGGGCAGGTACAGCACGGGTTAGATACAAAGTAAAGCTCCCTCTACACTGTCCCATCAAACACTCCCAGGGCAGGTACAGCACGGGTTAGATACAGAGTAAAGCTCCCTCTACACTGTCCCATCAGACACACCCAGGGCAGGTACAGCACGGGTTAGATACAGAGTAAAGCTCCCTCTACACTGTCCCATCAAACACTCCCAGGGCAGGTACAGCACAGGTTAGATGCAGAGTAAAGCTCCCTCTACAGTGTCCCATCAAACATTCGCAGAACAGGTACAGCACAGGTTAGATACAGAGTAAAGCTCCCTCTACACTGTCCCATCAGACACACCCAGGTCAGGTACAGCACGGGTTAGAAACAGAGTAAAGCTCCCGCTACACTGTCCCATCAAATATTCCCAGGGCAGGTACAACACGGGTTAGATACAGAGCAAAGCTCCATCTACACTGTCCCATCAGACACACACAGGGCAGGTACAGCACGGGTTAGATACAGAGCAAAGCTCCATCTACACTGTCCCATCAGACACACCCAGGTCAGGTACAGCACGGGTTAGATACAGAGTAAAGCTCCCTCTACACTGTCCCATCAAACACTCCCAGGGCAGGTACAACACAGGTTAGATACAGAGTAAAGCTCCTTCTTCACTCTCCCATCAAACACTCCTAGTGCAGGTACAGCACAGGTTAGACACAGAATAATGCTCCCTCTACACATAAGAACATAAGAAATAGGAGCAGGAGTAGGCCATTCGGCCCTTCGAGCCCGCTCTGCCATTCAATGAGATCATGGCTGATCTTCTGCCTCAACTCCATTCACCGGCCCTATCGCCATATCCCTTGATGCCCTTGCCAGTCAGAAATCTGTCGACTTCTGTTTTGAATATACCCAATGACTGAGCCTCCACAGCCCTCTGGGGTAGAGAATTCCAAAGATTCACCACCCTCTGTGTGAAGAAATTTCTCCTCATCTCAGTCCTGAATGGCCTACCCTTTCTCCTGAGGCTGTGGCCCCTGGTTCTAGACTCCCCAGCCAAGGGAAACATTCTCCCAGCATCCACCCTATCAAGCCCTGTAATAATTTTGTATGTTTCAATGAGATCCCCTCTCATTCTTCTGAATTCAAGAGAATACAGGCCTAGTTTACTCAACCTCTTCTCAAAAGACAGACCTGCCATCCCAGGAATCAATCTCGTCAACCTTCGTTGCACTCCCTCTATGACAAGTATATCCTTCCTTCGGTAAGGAGACCAAAATTGTACACAGTACTCCAGGTGTGGCCCCACCAAGGCCCTATATAATTGGAGTAAGACTTCTTTACTCCTGTACTCAAATCCTCTTGTAATGAAGGCCAACATACCATTTGCCTTCCTAATGGCTTGCTGCACCTGCACATTCACTTTCAGTGACTCATGTACAAGGACACCCAGGTCCCTTTGAGCAAAAAAACACATAGCGGGAATATGGTATTGAGATAGCGGATCAGCCATGATCATATTGAATGGTGGAGCAGGCTCGAAGGGCCGAATGGCCGACTCCTGCTCCTATTTTTCTATGTTTTTATCAGCAGATGCTGATTGCTCTGTTGAGGCATTGCAGCATTTTCTAATGTTGTAAAATTCGCCCTGCCCTGTCCAACTCCGACCCAGGGCCGAGGAGCTCCCTACAGCCGCAGGACAGTGACCCTGGACCAGGGAGAGCAATAACCAGCCAAGGTCCCTGCTTCTGATAGCTTCAGGAAAGCTCTCGTGTGCAGACCTCTAGAGCAGTTCAGTCGCATGACCCCCCCCCCTGCCTTCCCCCAGCACCCTCCCCAATCCCAAGCCTTCCGCCGTCAGATAGCCCTGCTGACACCCCTTGCCCAGGCTGACACGTGACAAGTTGCATGACGTACTGGGGGGAGGGGGGACAACTGGTGTCTATGGAAACCTACCCCCCTCAGCAAGTAGTCAGTGCTTTCAGGAGTGATGGGGGTGGGGGCGGAAACTGGGAGAAAGATTCTGTTCGGAAGGACTGAGAGCAGCGTGGTTTGACCCTGAGCTATCCCTAGGCCACTGAAGTTCAAAGCCTGTTCCCGAGTGACCCACTTCCCTAGCCAGCATTAACCTCATGGCTTGGGAGGTGGGGGGTGGGGGGGCGGGGGAGGGGGGGTGGTAGCAATTGCTGGGTGTTGCGTGTCTTTTTGTTGGGGTGCAGTCAGTCAGATCCTCCCCCATGCCGGGCTACTAAGGTGCCAGATCATAGGGCTGAATGGCGCAGGTTAACCCGTGCCAGGGGAGAAAGGCGATGGAGAGAGCTGGTTGAGCTCTCGTCCCTCTCCTACTGCTCACTGAGCTACAGTCTTCAGATCAAGGCACTTGCTCACGGTCTTTTCTGCTCCCCTTTCATCCTTACCCTCCGCAAACTACATTGGCTCCCGGCCAACCGAGGTGGCAAATTGGAAACCTATAGGTTGCTTCGCGGCCTGGCCCTCCCTTACCCTCTGCAATCTCCTCCAGTTCTACGTGCCAACTCTTCCATCTCGGTTCTCCTTTGCAATCCCGCTCTCTTTCCAGCAGGGAGCATTCGGCCAGCTTAACCTCACGATCGGCGAGACCTTCCCTGACTCCCTTCGTCCTGGCCAACCCTTCCTTCAAAAGCACCCCCCCCCCACCCCCCTCCAAAACCTACCCTCTTTCACCTTGATGTCAGGCCACCTCCCTTAACTGTTCTCTCATCCCTACTCGGTGCTTGGTTGCCACTTTTGTGAAGTGCTTTTGTTATTTCACATAGTATTTACAGCGCAGAAACAGGCCATTCGGCCCAACTGGTCCATGCCGGTGTTTATGCTCCAACGAGCCTCCTCCCACCCCTCTTCATCTCACCCCATCAGCATATCCTTCCATTCCCTTCTCCCTCATGTGTTTATCCAGCTTCTCCTTAAATGCATCTATACTCGTCCCATGTTCAAATCAAATCAAATCAACTTTTATTGTCATTGTTAGTGCACAAGTGCAGTACAACGAAATGTAGGCTTGCGGCTCCCGAGAGTGTACATTTGGATTAAGACATTTAAACATTCAACATACATTTGGCTTGTAATACATTAACATAAACATAACCATAATAAAGTGCATTGGCAGATGTGCAGGCTTTAGAGTTTATTTGTGGAGTTCAGTAGGATGACAGCCCTGGGAAAGAAGCTGTTCCTAAATCTGGTTGTTCGGGTGCGAATGCATCTGTAGCGTCTCCCAGGTGGCAGGAGGGCGAACAGACTGTGGCTGGGGTGGGTCGGGTCTTTGATGATGGACCGTGACCTCCGTAGACAGCGTTTCTGGTATATGTGCTCTATGGTCGGTAGCCGGGTGCCGGTAATGTGTTGGGCAGTTTTGACTACCCGCTGCAGGGCTTTCCGGTCATAGTAGCTACAGCTGCCATACCATACTGTGATACAGTTTGTCAGGATGCTCTCTATAGTGCAGCGGTAAAAGTTAGAGATGTTCTATACATACGAACATACGAACATACGAATTAGGAGCAGGAGTCGGCCACTCGGCCCCTCGAGCCTGCTCCGCCATTTAATAAGATCACGGCTGATCCAATTACTCCACATTCCCGCCTACCCCCCGATAACCTTTCACCCCCTTGCTTATCAAGAATCTATCTACCTCGGCCTTAAAAATATTCAAAGACTCTGCTTCCACCGCCCTCTGAGGGAGAGAGTTCCAAAGATTCACGACCCTCTGAGAGAAAACATTTCTCCTCATCTCTGTCTTAAATGGGCGACCCCTTATTTTTAAACAGTGACCCCTAGTTCTAGATTCTCCCACAAGAGGAAACATCCTCTCCACATCCACCCTGTCCAGACCCCTCAGGATCTTATATGTTTCAATCAAGTCACCTCTTACTCTTCTAAACTCCAGCGGATACAAGCCTAGCCTGTCCAACCTTTCCTCATAAGACAACCCGCCCATTCCAGGTATTAGTCTAGTAAACCTTCTCTGAACTGCTTCCAACGCATTTACATCCTTGCTTAAATAAGGAGACCAATACTGTACACAGTACATATGCTGTAATATACCTGGGTAGAACAAATGAGGGACAGAGACACTATGAGCTGCTAGTCCATGTGCTTGCTTTATTAGGCCAGAGCGAACTGAGCATGCTCATACCAAGCCATGTGACAAACCATGTGATGATACATTACAGATGCAAGTTGTATACTTCCTCCTCCTCATTTTCCTCCACCTTCTCCTCCTCCTCGTCCTCCTCTTCCTCCTCCTCTCCTCCTCCTCGTCCTCCTCCTCATCGTCCTTGTCCTCCCCTCCTCGCCTCGCCTGGCCGGCCTCCCACGTTCCACCCTCCGTAAACTTGAGGTCATCCAAAACTCGGCTGCCCGTGTCCTAACTCGCACCAAGTCCCGTTCGCCCATCACCCCTTGTGCTCGCTGACCTACATTGGCTCCCGGTTAAGCAGCGCCTCGATTTCAAAATTCTCATCCTTATTTTCAAATCCCTTCGTGGCCTCGCCCCTCTCTATCTCTGTAACCTCCTCCAGCCCCACAACCCTCCCCGAGATACCTGCGCTCCTCCAATTCTGCCCTCTTGAGCATCCCTGATTATAATCGCTCCACCATTGGTGGCCGTGCCTTCTGTTGCCTGGGCCCTAAGCTCTGGAATTCCCTCCCTAAACCTCTCCGCCTCTCCACCTCTCTTTCCTCCTTTAAGACGCTCCTTAAAACCTACCTCTTTGACCAAGCTTCTGGTCACCTGCCCTCATTTCTCCTTATGGGGCTCGGAGTCAAATATTTTGTCTTATAATACTCCTGTGAAGCACCTTGGGACGTTTTACTACGTTAAAGGCGCCATATAAATACAAGTTGTTGTTGTTGTTCCTCCTCCTCCTTGTCCTCCTCATCTTCCTCTTCGTCCTCCCCTCTTCCTCGTCCTCCCCCCCACCTCCTCCTCCTCCTCCTCCTCCTCTCTGTCCTCCTCCTCTCATCCAGGAATGGGAAGTAGAATACCCTTCCAAAAAAAAAAAATAGGCGAGCGGTTTTTGCCCCCGGTCTGAGCTTTGTGTCTGGACAGCAGGATGTAGAGTGTTAGCGAGTCCGGCCTTGGCTTCTTTTGGTTGTCTAAACCCCTCTTTAGACTGTCCTCCCTTGCCTGTGGCCCCCACCTCTCCATCCACCTTTAAAAACCTCGTCAAAGCATAGCCCCCTTTGACCAGCCTTACGGTCACCTCTTCCGCCACCCCCCACCCCCGTCCTCCCTCCCCGGGGGCTGAGTTTCCACACAGCTATTTCTGAATCGCCTTGGAGTTATTTTCCATACACACATGTTAAAAGGCGCTGTGGAAATGCATGTTGCTGTTGTTGCGACCATGCCGAGTTCCTTCAAGGTCATCAGGGGAGGTGTCCCCGGACAGGCTGCAGCAGCTCCCGACCTCCGACCTTCCGATGGAGCAGGTAGGTGCCGGCGGGACTGGGGATCGGGAGCAGCGCAGGATGTCTGGGACTCCCTGGCTCGGCTTGGGTGACTCGTAAAGGTCTGGTGCCCCATCTGGGGAAGACTTCGAAGGCAGGAAACATAGGAACATAGGAACAGGAGGAGGCCTTTCAGCCCCACGAGCCTGTTCCATCATTCAGTGAGGTCACTGCCGATCTGTATCCTAACTCCATCCCCCCGCCTTGGTTCCATATCCCTTAATACCCTTGGCTTATCCATCTCAGATATAACATTTATAATTGATCTCACACCTACTGCTTTTTGTGGGAGAAAATTCCACATTTCTACCGCCCTTTGTGTGAAGAAATGTTTCCTAACTTTTCTCCTGAACGGCCTGGCTCTGATTTTAAGGTGTTGTCCCCTTGTCCTAGACTCACTCACCAGCGGAAAAGATTTCTCTTTCTCTCTCTCCCCTATCAATTCCTTTCAAAAACCTAAAAACATCGATTAAATCACTCCTTAACCTTCTATATTCCGGGGATTAAGGGTATTTCGGGATACGGAACCAAGGCGGGCAGATGGAGTTAAGATACAGATCAGCCATGATCCAATTGAATGGTGGAACAGTCTGGAGGGGCCGAATGGCCTCCTCCTGTTCCTGTGACAGGACTTTATTCCCTCTGCTAGGCTTTCCTCTACCGACGTTCTCTCTTCCTCACCTGAAGACCCTGACTCTTGCTGGGCTGCAGTCCCATGGGAGCCCCCATTGTTCCCGCGTGACCCTGGGAGTCGTACAGCACCGAAGAAGGAGGCCGTTCGGCCCATCGTGGCCGTGCCGGCATCTTCGAAAGAGCTCTCCGATTAGTCCCTGCTCTTTCCCCCATAGCCCTGCACAGTTCTCCTTTTGCAAAGATATAGCCAGTTCCCCTTTTTGAAAGTGGAATCTGCGTCCACCGCCCTTTCAGCCGGCGCATTCCAGATCGTAACAATACCAAGTTATTTGACCAGCGGAGGGGAACGACACAGGCGACAATGAGCCTGTCAACAACAACAACAACTTGTATTTATATAGCACCTTTAACATAGTAAAATGTCCCAAGGCGCTTCACAAGACCAAAAAAAATTTGACACCGAGCCACATAAGGAGAAATTAGGGCAGGTGACCAAATTTGGTCAAAGAAGTAGGTTTTAAGGAGCGTCTTAAAGGAGGAACGAGGCGGAGAGGTTTAGGCAGGGAATTCCAGAGCTCAGGGCCCAGGCAACAGAAGGCACGGCCACCAATGGTGGAGCGATTATAATCAGGGATCCTCAAGATGCCAGAATTAGAGGAGCGCAGATATCTTGGGGGGTTGTGGGGCTGGAGGAGGTTACAGAGATAGGGAGGGGGCGAGGCCATGGAGGGATTTGAATACAAGGATGAGAATTTTGAAATCGAGGCGCTGCTTAACCGGGAGCCAATGTAGGTCAGCGAGCACAGGGAGTGATGGGCAAATGG
Source organism: Somniosus microcephalus (assembly GCF_052327205.1). Taxonomy (NCBI): domain Eukaryota; kingdom Metazoa; phylum Chordata; class Chondrichthyes; order Squaliformes; family Somniosidae; genus Somniosus; species Somniosus microcephalus. Next base: position 35,219,817 of record NW_028225182.1, read on the forward strand.
GACTCGGTGCGAGTTAGGGCACGGGGCGGCCGAGCTTTGGATCATCCTCATCCTCATCGGACATCCACATGTGCACTCTTCCCAAAAGGATTAGCCACGAATAATGGGAACCCTGTCTTATTTCTGCCTCCACTCCACCCCCTTGCTCCCTGGCTCAGGGGCACGAACACCACTTGTAGTGACCCTGCCGTCGTGGTCCCTCGGCATTTGCCAAGATGTCTCTTAAGCTCATCACTAGGAAGTGCCTGCAAACATTGGCAGGTCCTTCCAATTTCCACCCGTTGCTCTCCGGAAGGCACTTGACTGTCGCCGGGGCTCAGTTCCATGGGCCCATCGATCCCTCCAGCGCCCAAGTGGCCAATCAGGCACGAGCGTCTGCCGCTCAGCAGGCTATTCGCCTGCGGGAGGCATCGCCGCCAAGCCCTGTCCGCTTTGCAGCCCGCTTCCCGCCGCGGCCCTGAGTCCTCCGGGCCCGACCCAACCCCCCCCCCCCCACATGGTGGATCTCTGCCAAGCAGGAGGGCTGCAATTGGCCTCAGCACCCCTGGGCTCAGGGAAGAGGGAACTCAGCCGCAGATTTAACGCTCGCGATTGCTGCCCAGCGAACCCCCTGCCCTCCAACCCTCCACCCAACGACCTGCTGGAAAGTCTAGGTGTGTGGCCATTGGCCGAGTCTCGGACAAAGTAAAGAGTCAAGTGGCAGACCCACTGTATTCATTTTGCGGTCGTTTTAGGGACTCAGGCACTGAACCAGTTTAGCCCGGGGTTGGGGGGGGGGGAGGGGTGGGGTTACAGTCTTTTAACGAGAAGGCCTGTAGCCACACACCTGAATCCACGCTACCTGTCGGTCGGTCTCGGGAGCTTGGCGTCCCGTTGAGAAGCGGCGGAGGGAATGTCGCAGCCTGAATCTGATGCTGTCTCTGTCACTGCCACAGCCTCAGCGACCCAGTTGCCTGAAGATCCCAAGGGCTGGCAGGACTCCCTGATCAGGAAGATTGCCAAATGCTGCTGCCTACCGTGAGCGGAAACGAGCCAAGTGAGAGAGAGGAGAGGAAAGCGGAGCTGCTTTTGCGGGGTGGTCAAAAGTAAGAGAGGAGAAGAAAGGGGCATTAAAAGGGTGATGTGGACGTCAACGGAATGTTAAAGACTGTGGCTGTGTGATTGGGGGGAGGCCAGTGACCCAGGCCCAAAGTGGTGCTAAACACCTCATGAGTCATTTCCCAGTGAGCTAGGATAAAAGGGTTGTCAATGGAAGGAAACAAAAAAGGCTTGGTTGAAAATGATGCTCACTTCACCGACACAATCCCTGCAGAGCTCACTACCGACATCTAGTGTCAAAATAGACGGAGTGCAGCGAAGGTTCACCAGACTGATTCCTGGGATGGCAGGACTGAGGAGAGATTGGGTCGACTAGGCCTGTATTCACTAGAGTTTAGAAGAATGAGAGGGGATCTCATTGAAACGTATAAAATTCTGACAGAGCTAGACAGACTGGATGCAGGGAGGGTGTTTCCCCTGGCTGGGGGGGTTCTAGAACGAGGGGTCACAGTCTCAGGATACGGGGTAGGACATTTAGGACTGAGATGAGGAGAAATTTCTTCACTCAGAGGGTGGTGAACCTGTGGAATTCTCGACCACAGAAGGCTGTGGAGGCCAAGTCACTGAATATATTTAAGAAGGAGATAGATAGATTTCTAGACACAAAAGGCATCAAGGAGTATGGGGAGGGAGCGGGAATATGGTATTGAGATAGAGGATCGGCCATGATCATATTGAATGGCGGAGCAGGCTCGAGAGGCCGAATGGCCGACTCCTGCTCCTATTTTTCTATGTTTTTTCTATGTTTCTATCTAGTGTCAATGTGTTATTGTTGCACCAAAGTGCTCCCCTCGATAAAGGTTCGAAATTGGCTATCCTGCAACAGGCGTTTTGAAGGGATTATTAGTTTCAGTGACATCCCCACCAACCCTTCCCCACCTCCAACCCCGCCTCGCCCGACAGTACCGAAGGGATAGCACAAATATTTGGTGGGGGGGGAGGGGGTGGTGTTTCGCCCTCAGGCAGAAATCCAGCGGAGCAATGATATCTCCTCAGCTCCTTCCCCCAGGCCCACTCGTAGAAGTCCAAATGCTTCCTTGACAGCACGCCTAGTTTTTTTTTGTTTTTGTGCTGACTACAACCCAAAACCTGTCTGGGAGACTTCACTTCACCCCATTAGCCCCACTGCGGACCTAAAACACAAGAGTAGAGACTGTACCAACATGTGCTGGGATATGGGGACAGCAACCGACTCTAGCTTGGTGCCAGTTAGTGCACGATGTTTATATATTAGAGTAAAGAAGGGACTTGCACTTAATTAGGGCCTTTCACATCCTCAGGCCGTTCCAAAGCGCTTCAGGCCCAGTTTTCCTGAAGCGCTGCAGCCAGTTTGCACACAGCAGGATGCCACAAGCAACAGTGAGATTGACCTGTTCTTGGTGGTGTTGATTATTGGCCAGGACATCGGGAGAGCTCCCCCCCTGCCCTCACCACCACCCTCCACCCGCTGATCTTCAAATAACACCGTGACCGTGGATATCCGCTGGAATCGGCACGCAGGCTCTCGGTTTAACGTCTCATCCGAAAGACGGCACCTCCGGCAGTGCGGCGCTCCCTCAGTACTGGCACCGGGAGTGTCGGCCGGGATGATATGCTCGAGTCTCTGGAGTGGGGCTCGAACCCACGACCGTCTGACTCGGAGGCGAGAGAGAGAGAGAGTGCAACCCACTGAGCCACGGCTGACACTGTGTGAAAAATGATTATATATTTACATATGGACGCATACGTAACACACACAAAGACGCGTAACTGTATAAGAAAGGGTGCCTCTCGTAGCGGTAATGTTAGAAGCTGGTTTTAGATTCCGGTGATGGTCTGAAAGGATATCGTTTCTGACGTAAGAAAACTACTAGGCACTTGGTCTAAGCGTTAAACAAAGCTTTAATCAACTGTTTTACAACATGGAGGTCTAGTTGTGTCCTTCACTAGTTCCTGTTAAGAATGTCCTGCGCAAGATGAGCCCGTGCCTGAGTATTTATACTCTCCCTGGACAGCGCCACCCGCAGGCCGCTCAGTTAATTCATGTCAGTTCCGCGATGTAATTTCTTTCCTGTGAAATCTGTGCGTAACATCGTTTACCTCTTGATTCTTGAACGACGTGGGCTTCATTCATGTCTTTCCTAAGTCCAAACAACATCTACCGCCAATGATGACTTCACCCCTCTTCATCTACTGAATCTCTCGGCTTCACTGTCCCCTCCGATCTCAATCGGAACTCCCACACCTCCATCGCTAAAGCTGTCTCCAAAGAGCTAAATTTCCACTTTCCCACCAAACCCTTCCTTAATTCTGTAAGTCCATCCAATAGGTGAATGACTCCCCACATCTAGGGAGACTCTGCTAGCCTCTCACCGTCCCATGAGAAAAACAACACCTTGCATTTATATAGCGCCGTTAACATAGTAAAACATCCCAAGGCACTTCACAGGAGCGATTATCAGACAAAATTTGACACCGAGCCACATAAGGAGATATTAGGGCAGGTGACCAAAAGCTTGGTCAAAGAGGTAAGTTTAAAGGAGCGTCTTAAAGGAGGAGAGAGAGAGAAGTGGAGAGATTTAGGGAGGGAATTCCAGAGTTTAGGGCCTTAGCAGTTGAGGGCACGGCCGCCAATGGTGGGGACAAAGGAAATCGGGGGATGCGCAAGAGGCCAGAATTGGAGGCGCGCAGAGATCTCGGAGTGTTGCAGGGCTGGAGGAGGTTACTTGAGATAGGGAGCCCGCGATGTCATGGAGGGATTTGAAAACTTGACAGATACAAGGAAAAGCTTGTCGTCTGAGAGATGATCCCTCTCGCACCTCCCGTCATTTCTTCTGGTCTCTCTTTTCTTGGCCCAACCTTCTCTGAGCATTTCTCTCTTGTTCCTCCTATGCACTGAGTATGGCCTCTTGCCTGCTCTTCTTCCTCCCGTCGTTGATGCTCAGACTTATCGCATTGGCTTGTACTCTAACTCGTTCCCAGGATTCCTCAACCCACCAGTATGATTTCGACAGGTTGGGTGATTGTGAAGTTATCCACTTTGGTGGCAAAAACAGAAAGACAGATTATTATCTGAACGGCAATAGATTGGGAGAAGGGGAAGTGCAACGAGACCTGGGTGTCCTTGTGCACCAGTCGCTGAAGGTAAGCATGCAGGTGCAGCAGGTGGTTAAGAAGGCAAATGGTATATTGGCCTTCGTAGTGAGAGGGTTCCAGTACAGGAACATGAATGTCTTGCTGCAGCTGTACAGGGCCTTGGTGAGACCACACCTTGAGTATTGTGTGCAGTTTTGGTCGCCTTATCTGAGGAAGGATGTTCTTGCCATGGAGGAAGTGCAGCGAAGATTCCCCAGACTGATACCTGGGATGGCAGGAATGACGTATGAGGAGAGATTGGGTCGACTAGGCTTATATTCGCTAGAGTTTAGAAGAATGAGAGGGGATCTCATTGAAACTTATAAAATTCTAACAGGACTAGACAGACTAGATGCAGGAAGGATGTTCCCGATGGCGGGGGAGTCCAGAACCAGGGGTCACAGTCTAAGGATAAGGGGTAAGCCATTTAGGACTGAGATGAGGAGGAATTTCTTCACCCAGAGAGTGGTGAACCTGTGTCATTCTCTGCCACAGAAGGCAGTTGAGGCCAATTCATTAAATATATTCAAGAAGGAGTTGGATATATTTCTTAAGGCTCAAGGGATCAAGGGATATGGGGAGAAAGCAGGGTCAGGGCACTGAATTTGGATGATCAGCCATGATCTCATTAAATGGCGGAACGGGCTCGAGGGGCCGAATGGCCTACTCCTGCTCCTATCTTCTATGTTTCTATGTTAACCCCTGCCCCCAGGCCTTCCCTTCCCCTTGCAGTCTAAACTTGGCGTCACTAACCCGCGGCGTATCTCCTCGCCTATTCCATTCTAGTTCAATCTTGGACCGTCAGCCGTGACCCTTCACCAAGATATTCAGCTTATTGAAGAAAAAATAGCCACTCGCTTGTGTGCGTTTTATATCGTCCATGACTCTGATTTTCGGGGAGACGGCAGGTATCAGACCTGGTACGTGTCTTAAGCTGGAAAGCGATCAACCTCACTTGTTTTCGAAGGAAGATATCAAAGAGAAACCCCCCCCCAGGAAAGTTGACAACATTTTGACATCAATCGACCCGATTACAACGTCTGACGGAGAACGAACAGTGACGAGTGCGCCACGTTCAGTTAATCATCTGTATCGTTGTTCAGAACCTTGCACGGGACCTGTTCGCAAACCTTACTTTCTGCTGTCACAATTTCTGGTCACGCTTTTCTCTTCAGCATTTACCGCTGTACGTCAACTTGGCCCATTTGGCGTTGCTATGTCAACCGTCACGGTGTAGATGCGGGCCCTGGCCACTAGGTGGCTCCGGAGAACCGAGTTTCTGAAGCCTCTCTCCCAAACTGATGGCCATTTTGTTTGTATAAAAATCTCGGATCCATCAACTGACAAGACCACATGTAATAGAGGTCTCCCCTCCCCCCCCCGCCCCACCCCGATGGTCTAATGGGTAACAGCACCACCTGGCAAATCCTGAAGTCATACAGACTAAAAAGGTCCGAGCGTTCGATTCCCTGCCTGTGTTGAGTTGGGAGATCCCAGTTAGGACAATGATTGGGTTCCTACAATTTGGCTCCAATACCCCACAGTTTGACAAGAGCAAATTCAGCCAGGGCTCACGCTAAGTGAACGTGGGAGATGGCAGGACCTGTTCATTGTACGCCACCCAGGGAGAGGAAGTCAGACTTTTTTTGTTGCTACAATTACAGTCAATTGCCCTTTATTAAGATTAGTGGGAAGCATTTTCTCCAATCAACTGAAAGCAATACCCCGGCCGGAGCAGTCCAGCCGTTGCTATGACACCAGAACTAGGGGCCATCAATATAAGATAGTCACTAATAAATCCAAGAGGGAATTCAGGAGAAACCTCTTTACCCAGAGAGTGGTGAGAATGTGGAACTCACTACCACAGGGAGTGGTCGAGGTGAATAGTGTAGATACATTTAAGGGGAAGCTAGATAAACACACGAGGGCGAAAAGAATAGGAGGTTTATGTTGATAGGGTGAGACAAAAATCATGCTCTTTCACCTCAGATTAGCTGCAGCTTGTCGTCCCCACCCCATGGGAACTCAAGGTGTTTGGGGGCGGGGGGGATCAGGGGGTGATCAGTGCTGTCTACTGAGCTCATGGTTTAGGGGTGTGTTGAAGGGGGGAATGGCCTTAACCAGCCCAACAGATCGGCTAGCAGTTTGGGGGAAATAGAGTTGAGGGTTGAAGACCCATGGGCTCCAGGAGAGCGAGAGGTACAAAGCGCCTTTGAGGCCGCTTCTTGTCCCTCTCCCAAATTACGTACGTTTTCAAAAAAAAATTCTGCCCTGTGTTGTGTGGAACCAAACTTGTACGAAGTCCCATTAATTGGCTAAATGTCTCCCAGTCTCGGTGCGGTGCAGTGCGGGTGTGGGAAAGGGTAGGGAGGAAGAAGGAATTCCTGTTTCCAGGATCAGGTCCAGCTTCATTGCAGCACGTGACTGAATGACCCGCCAACAGTTAGCTGTCTGGGTTCACTTCCGGCCATTTTGCTGCCAAAGTGCTATCCGATGGTTGTGCCCAAGCAAGAGTCGCAGGACGGGCGGCTCTCACTAATACGCGCAGCTTCCGGCCGGAGCCTGGCCTGCTGGAGACATACACACCAGGTTCTGGATGGCAGCTGGTGGGCAGCATGCCCACGACTTCTAGACCTACGCTCCATGCCGGGTGCGTGAAGCTGCAGACTCGGTCCCTGCAGCCTTGGGGAGAGAAGGGGCAGAACGGCCTTGGGGAGAGAAGGGGCAGAACGGCCTTGGGGAGAGAAGGGGCAGAACGGCCTTGGGGAGAGAAGGGGCAGAACGGCCTTGGGGAGAGAAGGGGCAGAACGGCCTTGGGGAGAGAAGGGGCAGAACGGCCTTGGGGAGAGAAGGGGCAGAACGGCCTTGGGGAGAGAAGGGGCAGAACGGCCTTGGGGAGAGAAGGGGCAGAACGGCCTTGGGGAGAGAAGGGGCAGAACGGCCTTGGGGAGAGAAGGGGCAGAACGGCCTTGGGGAGAGAAGGGGCAGAACGGCCTTGGGGAGAGAAGGGGCAGAACGGCCTTGGGGAGAGAAGGGGCAGAACGGCCTTGGGGAGAGAAAGGGCAGAACGGCCTTGGGGAGAGAAGGGGCAGAACGGCCTTGGGGAGAGAAAGGGCAGAACGGCCTTGGGGAGAGAAGGGGCAGAAAGATGTGGGGGGGGGGCGGGGGGGCATAAGTGGTAAAGCGTGCCATCTTGGGGTTCAATTTCCTCTGGCAGTGCCTACGTCAGATTCTTTTGCATGGCGTGTTAACGTGTTAGCGTTAAATTAGCTGACAGGTTAATATTAAACTGAGGCGTTAAGCGGTGAGGATGTTAACCCCCCACCCCACCCTATATAGTGGGGGGATGGAGGGCGCCCACTATTCTTCCAGTATCTTGGCCAATACTTCCCCCTCCCCCCGCCGCCTCAATCATTACTACCAAAAGCAAATGAACTGGCCATCCGTCTCATTAGCGGTTTGTGGGATCTCACTGTGCACAAAATGGCTGCCGCACTCGCCTTCACGACTGCGCTTCGGAAAGCCAGTTCCAGCGCTCCGGGATGTTCCCACGAGATGCGATGCGGCGCTATGTATTAACTGCAAGCCTTTCTTTAGCAATGAGTTGAAACACTGGCGGAACTTTCGAAAGGCAATTGGACACGTACTGGAAGAGGACTAAGTTGCGGGGTTATTGGGTGGTGGGGGGGGGAGGCGGGAGAAAGCTGGGCCGTGGGACTAAATCAGACTGCTCTTTCAAAGAGCCGGCACAGGCACGACGGGCCAAACGGCCTCCTTCTGTGCCGTAAGCGCCCAAGATTCTAACCTTGTTACTGGCTACGACAATGCATCGATCCACCTCCAGTCAAGCAAGTTTCCACTCCAATTTCTAGTTGAAGAAAACCTCATAAAGCTGCTCGGTGCCCTGAAATAGATGCCCAGTCCCCGCACTCGTGTGGTTATAGGTAAAGGTCCTTCCTCGGGAAGGGATCAGTACGGCTTCTCTCTGCGACCGCCAACCTGAAAGGACCTGTCCCAGTCACATCCTTGTCACTTGTGTTTTATTCAGCTAGGGGGCCATGTCCCGAGCAAGCATGTTCTCTAATTCTGCTGGGATCTGCCAGCCTTCTTACCTGCTAAGCCACTTGTCCCATTTTGGCTTGGATTTACAGGCCCTGACCGAAGACGGGGCCGAGTTTTCCGAGGGACCCGCCTGACTCCTTGGTCAGGCCATTGGGGTGGCACGTCTCACGCAGGCTCTGGCGGAACCTCACCTTGTTCCTCTTGACTCCCCCGCAACATTGGTTGAGCAGAGGAGGCTCAAACTTGCTGTCAAGTGGGATGGCCCAAAGAGGGTGAGCGAAAAGCAAAAAAAAAGGACAGGAAGATGAAATAAAACTGGTTTGTGTACTCGGTTCCACATCCTCACAGACCTGATTTGCTTTCTCTCTTTCGCAGAACACTTTCAAGATCCCAGCCCAAAGAAGGCGAAGCAGCAATTTCTAGGCTCCCAAGGATCGTTGCCCAACAATTCCACTTGCTAGTGCCTCCGCAAAGTTCTGTTTCCTGGAGTATTTGACTTTGTTGAATACCTGCCTTTTGTAGTGCCTTGATTAAGAAGTTGTGTCCCATAAATTGTTTGACTGGTTGACGAAAGACTGCCATTTATAAATGTTTTACTGATATTTAAGGATTTTGTAAATACTGTGAGTTTTTGGTATAGTGACTTGTGTTCTATCGATAGCTTTCAATAAACTGGAGCAACAGAATCAAGGGCACTGACCTGCAGCCTTGTTAATAGGCCGTAACTCTTAGCAACAGTGTCGAGGCACTCAGGCCGACATGACCCCTGTAATAAAGCCTGCATGATCGCTACAATAGGGCCTACATGATGCCTGGATTAGGCCTAACTGATCGCTGTAAAAAGGCCTACATGACCACTGTAAATGGGCAAACATAACCACGGTAGTAAGGCGTACGTAATGGCTGTAGTAAGGCCTATGTAATGGCTGTAGTTAGGCCTATGTAATGGCTGTAGTAAGGCCTATGTAATGGCTGTAGTTAGGCCTATGTAATGACTGTAGTAAAGCCTATGTAATGGCTGTAGTAAGGCCTATGTAATGGCTGTAGTAAGGCCTATGTAATGGCTGTAGTTAGGCCTATGTAATGGCTGTAGTAAGGCCTATGTAATGGCTGTAGTTAGGCCTATGTAATGGCTATTGTAAGGCCTATGTAATGGCTGTAGTAAGGCCTATGTAATGGCTGTAGTAAGGCGTACGTAATGGCTGTAGTAAGGCCTATGTAATGGCTGTAGTTAGGCCTATGTAATGACTGTAGTAAAGCCTATGTAATGGCTGTAGTAAGGCCTATGTAATGGCTGTAGTAAGGCCTATGTAATGGCTGTAGTTAGGCCTATGTAATGACTGTAGTAAAGCCTATGTAATGGCTGTAGTTAGGCCTATGTAATGGCTGTAGTTAGGCCTATGTAATGACTGTAGTAAAGCCTATGTAATGGCTGTAGTAAGGCCTATGTAATGGCTGTAGTAAGGCCTATGTAATGGCTGTAGTTAGGGCTATGTAATGGCTGTAGTAAGGCCTATGTAATGGCTGTAGTTAGGCCTATGTAATGGCTGTAGTAAGGCCTATGTAATGGCTGTAGTAAGGCCTATGTAATGGCTATTGTAAGGCCTATGTAATGGCTGTAGTAAGGCCTATGTAATGACTGTAGTAAGGCCTATGTAATGGCTGTAGTAAGGCCTACGTAATGGCTGTAGTAAGGCCTATGTAATGACTGTAGTAAGGCCTATGTAATGGCTGTAGTAAGGCGTACGTAATGGCTGTAGTAAGGCCTATGTAATGGCTGTAGTAAGGCCTATGTAATGGCTGTAGTAAGGCCTATGTAATGGCTGTAGTAAGGCCTATGTAATGGCTGTAGTAAGGCCTATGTAATGGCTGTAGTAAGGCCTACGTAATGGCTGTAGTAACGCCTATGTAATGGCTGTAGTAAGGCCTATGTAATGGCTATTGTAAGGCCTACATAATGGCTGTAGTAAGGCCTATGTAATGGCTGTAGTAAGGCCTATGTAATGGCTGTAGTAAGGCCTATGTAATGGCTGTAGTAAGGCCTATGTAATGGCTGTAGTAAGGCGTACGTAATGGCTGTAGTAAGGCCTATGTAATGGCTGTAGTAAGGCCTATGTAATGGCTGTAGTAAGGCCTATGTAATGGCTGTAGTAAGGCCTATGTAATGGCTGTAGTAAGGCCTATGTAATGGCTATTGTAAGGCCTACGTAATGGCTGCAGTAAGGCCTATGTAATGGCTGTAGTAAGGCCTATGTAATGGCTATTGTAAGGCCTACATAATGGCTGTAGTAAGGCCTATGTAATGGCTGTAGTAAGGCCTATGTAATGGCTGTAGTAAGGCCTATGTAATGGCTGTAGTAAGGCCTATGTAATGGCTGTAGTAAGGCCTATGTAATGGCTGTAGTAAGGCGTACGTAATGGCTGTAGTAAGGCCTATGTAATGGCTGTAGTAAGGCCTATGTAATGGCTGTAGTAAGGCCTACGTAATGGCTGTAGTAAGGCCTATGTAATGGCTGTAGTAAGGCCTATGTAATGGCTGTAGTAAGGCCTATGTAATGGCTGTAGTAAGGCCTATGTAATGGCTGTAGTAAGGCCTACGTAATGGCTGTAGTTAGGCCTATGTAATGGCTGTAGTAAGGCCTACGTAATGGCAGTAGTAACGCCTATGTAATGGCTGTAGTAAGGCCTATGTAATGGCTGTAGTAAGGCCTATGTAATGGCTATTGTAAGGCCTACATAATGGCTGTAGTAAGGCCTATGTAATGGCTGTAGTAAGGCCTATGTAATGGCTGTAGTAAGGCCTATGTAATGGCTGTAGTAAGGCCTATGTAATGGCTGTAGTAAGGCCTATGTAATGGCTGTAGTAAGGCGTACGTAATGGCTGTAGTAAGGCCTATGTAATGGCTGTAGTAAGGCCTATGTAATGGCTGTAGTTAGGCCTATGTAATGGCTGTAGTAAGGCCTACGTAATGGCAGTAGTAACGCCTATGTAATGGCTGTAGTAAGGCCTATGTAATGGCTGTAGTAAGGCCTATGTAATGGCTGTAGTAAGGCGTACGTAATGGCTGTAGTAAGGCCTATGTAATGGCTGTAGTAAGGCCTATGTAATGGCTGTAGTAAGGCCTACGTAATGGCTGTAGTAAGGCCTATGTAATGGCTGTAGTAAGGCCTATGTAATGGCTGTAGTAAGGCCTATGTAATGGCTGTAGTAAGGCCTATGTAATGGCTGTAGTAAGGCCTACGTAATGGCTGTAGTTAGGCCTATGTAATGGCTGTAGTAAGGCCTACGTAATGGCAGTAGTAACGCCTATGTAATGGCTGTAGTAAGGCCTATGTAATGGCTGTAGTAAGGCGTACGTAATGGCTGTAGTAAGGCCTATGTAATGGCTGTAGTAAGGCCTATGTAATGGCTGTAGTAAGCCATTGTAATGACTGTAGTAAGACCTATGTAATGACTGTAGTAAGGCCTATGTAATGACTGTAGTTAGGCCTATGTAATGGCTGTAGTAAGGCCTATGTAATGGCTGTAGTAAGGCCTATGTAATGGCTGTAGTTAGGCCTATGTAATGGCTGTAGTAAGGCCTACGTAATGGCTGTAGTAAGGCCTATGTAATGGCTGTAGTAAGGCCTATGTAATGGCTATTGTAAGGCCTACATAATGGCTGTAGTAAGGCCTATGTAATGGCTGTAGTTAGGCCTATGTAATGGCTGTAGTAAGGCCTATGTAATGGCTATTGTAAGGCCTACATAATGGCTGTAGTAAGGCCTATGTAATGGCTGTAGTAAGGCCTACGTAATGGCTATTGTAAGGCCTACATAATGGCTGTAGTAAGGCCTATGTAATGGCTGTAGTAAGGCCTATGTAATGGCTGTAGTAACGCCTATGTAATGGCTGTAGTAAGGCCTATGTAATGGCTGTAGTAAGGCTATGTAATGGCTATTGTAAGGCCTATGTAATGGCTATTGTAAGGCCTACATAATGGCTGTAGTTAGGCCTATGTAATGGCTGTAGTAAGGCCTATGTAATGGCTGTAGTTAGGCCTATGTAATGGCTGTAGTAAGACCTATGTAATGGCTGTAGTAAGGCCTATGTAATGGCTATTGTAAGGCCTACATAATGGCTGTAGTAAGGCCTATGTAATGGCTGTAGTAAGGCCTATGTAATGGCTGTAGTAAGGCCTACGTAATGGCTATTGTAAGGCCTACATAATGGCTGTAGTAAGGCCTATGTAATGGCTGTAGTAAGGCCTATGTAATGGCTGTAGTAAGGCCTATGTAATGGCTGTAGTAAGGCCTATGTAATGGCTGTAGTAAGGCTATGTAATGGCTATTGTAAGGCCTATGTAATGGCTATTGTAAGGCCTACATAATGGCTGTAGTAAGGCCTATGTAATGGCTGTAGTAAGGCCTACATAATGGCTGTAGTAAGGCCTATGTACTGGCTGTAGTAAGGCCTATGTAATGGCTGTAGTAAGGCCTATGTAATGGCTGTAGTAAGGCCTACGTAATGGCTGTAGTAAGGCCTATGTAATGGCTGTAGTTAGGCCTATGTAATGGCTGTAGTAAGACCTATGTAATGGCTGTAGTAAGGCCTATGTAATGGCTGTAGTAAGGCCTACGTAATGGCTGTAGTAAGGCCTATGTAATGGCTGTAGTAAGGCCTATGTAATGGCTGTAGTAAGGCCTACGTAATGGCTGTAGTAAGGCCTATGTAATGGCTGTAGTAAGGCCTACATAATGGCTGTAGTAAGGCCTACGTAATGGCTGTAGTTAGGCCTACGTAATGGCTGTAGTAAGGCCTATGTAATGGCTGTAGTTAGGCCTATGTAATGGCTGTAGTAAGGCCTACGTAATGGCTGTAGTAAGGCCTATGTAATGGCTGTAGTTAGGCCTATGTAATGGCTGTAGTAAGGCCTATGTAATGGCTGTAGTAAGGCCTATGTAATGGCTGTAGTAAGGCCTATGTAATGGCTATTGTAAGGCCTACATAATGGCTGTAGTAAGGCCTACGTAATGGCTGTAGTAAGGCCTATGTAATGGCTATTGTAAGGCCTACATAATGGCTGTAGTAAGGCCTACATAATGGCTGTAGTAAGGCCTATGTAATGGCTGTAGTAAGGCCTATGTAATGGCTGTAGTAAGGCCTATGTAATGGCTGTAGTAAGGCCTATGTAACGGCTGTAGTAAGGCCTATGTAATGGCTATTGTAAGGCCTACATAATGGCTGTAGTAAGACCTATGTAATGGCTGTAGTAAGGCCTATGTAATGGCTGTAGTAAGGCCTATGTAATGGCTGTAGTAAGGCCTATGTAATGGCTGTAGTAAGGCCTACGTAATGGCTGTAGTAAGGCCTACGTAATGGCTATTGTAAGGCCTATGTAATGGCTGTAGTAAGGCCTACGTAATGGCTGTAGTAAGGCCTATGTAATGACTGTAGTAAGGCCTATGTAATGGCTGCAGTAAGGCCTATGTAATGGCTGTAGTAAGGCCTATGTAATGGCTGTAGTAAGGCCTATGTAATGGCTGTAGTAAGGCCTATGTAATGGCTGTAGTAAGGCCTACGTAATGGCTGTAGTAAGGCCTATGTAATGGCTGTAGTAAGGCCTATGTAATGGCTGTAGTAAGGCCTATGTAATGGCTGCAGTAAGGCCTATGTAATGGCTGTAGTAAGGCCTATGTAATGGCTGTAGTAAGGCCTATGTAATGGCTGTAGTAAGGCCTACGTAATGGCTGTAGTAAGGCCTATGTAATGGCTGTAGTAAGGCCTATGTAATGGCTGTAGTAAGGCCTATGTAATGACTGTAGTAAGGCCTATGTAATGGCTGTAGTAAGGCCTATGTAATGGCTGCAGTAAGGCCTATGTAATGGCTGTAGTAAGGCCTATGTAATGGCTGTAGTAACGCCTATGTAATGGCTGTAGTAAGGCCTATGTAATGGCTGTAGTAAGGCCTATGTAATGGCTGTAGTAAGGCCTACGTAATGGCTGTAGTAAGGCCTATGTAATGGCTGTAGTAAGGCCTATGTAATGGCTGTAGTAAGGCCTACATAATGGCTGTAGTAAGGCCTATGTAATGACTGTAGTAAGGCCTATGTAATGGCTGTAGTAAGGCCTACATAATGGCTGTAGTAAGGCCTATGTAATGACTGTAGTAAGGCCTATGTAATGGCTGTAGTAAGGCCTACATAATGGCTGTAGTAAGGCCTATGTAATGACTGTAGTAAGGCCTATGAAATGACTGTAGTAAGGCCTACATAATGGCTGTAGTAAGGCCTACGTAATGACTGTAGTAAGGCCTACGTAATGGCTATTGTAAGGCCTATGTAATGGCTGTAGTAAGGCCTACGTAATGGCTGTAGTTAGGCCTATGTAATGGCTGTAGTAAGGCCTATGTAATGGCTGTAGTAAGGCCTACGTAATGGCTGTAGTAAGGCCTATGTAATGACTGTAGTAAGGCCTATGTAATGGCTGTAGTAAGGCCTATGTAATGGCTGTAGTAAGGCCTACGTAATGGCTGTAGTAAGGCCTATGTAATGGCTGTAGTAAGGCCTATGTAATGACTAGTAAGACCTATGTAATGACTGTTGTAAGGCCTATGTAATGGCTGTAGTAAGGCCTATGTAATGGCTGTAGTAAGGCCTATGTAATGGCTGTAGTAAAGCCTATGTAATGGCTGTAGTAAGGCCTATGTAATGGCGGTAGTAAGGCCTATGTAATGGCTGTAGTAAGGCCTATGTAATGGCTGTAGTAAGGCCTATGTAATGGCTATTGTAAGGCCTACATAATGGCTGTAGTTAGGCCTATGTAATGGCTGTAGTTAGGCCTATGTAATGGCTGTAGTAAGGCCTATGTAATGGCTATTGTAAGGCCTACATAATGGCTGTAGTTAGGCCTATGTAATGGCTGTAGTTAGGCCTATGTAATGGCTGTAGTAAGGCCTATGTAATGGCTGTAGTAAGACCTATGTAATGGCTGTAGTTAGGCCTATGTAATGGCTGTAGTAAGGCCTATGTAATGGCTGTAGTAAGACCTATGTAATGACTGTAGTAAGGCCTATGTAATGGCTGTAGTAAGGCCTATGTAATGACTGTAGTAAGGCCTATGTAATGGCTGTAGTAAGGCCTATGTAATGACTGTAGTAAGGCCTATGTAATGGCTGTAGTAAGGCCTATGTAATGGCTGTAGTTAGGCCTATGTAATGGCTGTAGTAAGGCCTATGTAATGGCTGTAGTAAGGCCTATGTAATGACTGTAGTAAGGCCTATGTAATGGCTGTAGTAAGGCCTATGTAATGGCTGTAGTAAGGCCTATGTAATGGCTGTAGTAAGGCCTATGTAATGACTGTAGTAAGGCCTATGTAATGGCTGTAGTAAGGCCTATGTAATGGCTGTAGTAAGGCCTATGTAATGGCTGTAGTAAGGCCTATGTAATGGCTGTAGTAAGGCCTACATAATGGCTGTAGTAAGGCCTATGTAATGGCTGTAGTAAGGCCTATGTAATGGCTGTAGTAAGGCCTATGTAATGGCTGTAGTAAGGCCTATGTAATGACTGTAGTTAGGCCTACATAATGGCTGTAGTAAGGCCTATGTAATGGCTGTAGTAAGGCCTATGTAATGGCTGTAGTAAGGCCTATGTAATGGCTGTAGTAAGGCCTATGTAACGGCTGTAGTAAGGCCTACATAATGGCTGTAGTAAGGCCTATGTAATGGCTGTAGTAAGGCCTACATAATGGCTGTAGTAAGGCCTATGTAATGGCTGTAGTAAGGCCTATGTAATGACTGTAGTAAGGCCTATGTAATGGCTGTAGTAAGGCCTACATAATGGCTGTAGTAAGGCCTATGTAATGACTGTAGTAAGGCCTATGTAATGGCTGTAGTAAGGCCTACGTAATGGCTGTAGTAAGGCCTACGTAATGGCTGTAGTAAGGCCTATGTAATGACTGTAGTAAGGCCTATGTAATGGCTGTAGTAAGGCCTATGTAATGACTGTAGTTAGGCCTATGTAATGGCTGTAGTAAGGCCTACGTAATGGCTGTAGTAAGGCCTATGTAACGGCTGTAGTTAGGCCTATGTAATGGCTGTAGTAAGGCCTATGTAATGGCTGTAGTTAGGCCTATGTAATGACTGTAGTAAAGCCTATGTAATGGCTGTAGTAAGGCCTATGTAACGGCTGTAGTAAGGCCTATGTAATGGCTGTAGTAAAGCCTATGTAATGGCTGTAGTAAGGCCTATGTAATGGCTGTAGTAAGGCCTATGTAATGACTGTAGTAAGGCCTATGTAATGACTGTAGTAAGGCCTATGTAATGACTGTAGTAAGGCCTATGTAATGACTGTAGTAAGGCCTATGTAATGGCTGTAGTAAGGCCTATGTAATGACTGTAGTAAGGCCTATGTAACGGCTGTAGTAAGGCCTATGTAATGGCTGTAGTAAGGCCTATGTAATGGCTGTAGTAAAGCCTACATAATGGAGACAGGAAGCAAAGAGTTGGAATAAACGGGTCTTTTTCCGAGTGGCAGGCAGTGACTAATGGGGTACCGCAGGGATCGGTCCTTGGACCCCAGCTATTCACAATATATATTAATGATCTAGACAAGGGAACTGTTGTATCCGTGTGTTAATGGAGACACGGAATGCAGGAGTTGGTTTAACAGGTGTTTACTGAACAAAGTCTGGAGGTGAACTAAAAGACACAAGACACTATACAGGCTTATATAGCCCGAGTGGCCACTACCGGCATTACAGTACACAGGGGCTCTTAAAGGCACATACACCACAATTCCTCCCCTTCTAGACAACCAGTGCATAACATTTTTAAGTAATCATTAATTAACATGTTTACAAGAACAATAATCTACACATTTGCTGCAGTTAATCAATTATAAGTTAGTCTCTCTGGAGGCTTCCTGACTCGGTCCGGATAACGCCTCGGTGGTGTAGTAGTTTTCGGTGGTGTAGTAGGTTCTTTTGGCAAGGTCGATTCGGCTTGAATGCCAGTGTCGGGTTCATCTGGTTCCAGTATCACCGGATCGGAGGTAGATACTATGGGTATCTCTGCTTCATCATTAGGCGTATAGAGTTGTGGTGTAGGTTGTCCCTTTTCGGATGACTCTATGATCTGGTCAGCATGGCGCCTTATTATGCTTTCTCCAATGTCCACGGTATACATCAGCGGTCCTAGTCGTGTGCAAATAGTTCCAGGCTGCCATTTCTCGGTACGGTAGTCCTGGGCCAAAACTTGTTGACCTATCTGGAAGGTTCTAGTTGGCCTTTCATTCATGCCTTGAAATTGCCGGCTCTCTACGTCCCTTCTGATGTTTGGCTTGACCAAATCCAGCCGGCATCTTAGTCTTCTATTGAAAAACATCATGGCGGGAGTTTGGTTTGTAACCACATGTGTTGCATTCCTGTACGCAAACAAGAAGTTATCTACCTTATGCTGTATTTTTATGTCTTCATTACCCATGGCCTTTATGGCCTTCTTGAAGGTCTGGACAAACCTTTCAGCCAATCCATTGGTGGTGGGATGGTATGGGGCGGACGTGTAGTGCTTAACCCCATTGTTTTTTAAGAACTTCCTGAATTCTTCGGACACAAATTGCGGTCCATTATCAGAACAGATCTGTTCAGGCAGCCCATTCCTGGCAAATATGGTCCTTAATACTGTGATGGTTTTTTCCGCGGTGGTGGAGGACATCTTTATTACCTCCGGCCACTTGGAGTGTGCATCAACCGCGATTAAGAACATTGAGTCCATAAATGGACCAGCAAAGTCGATGTGTACCCTTTGCCATGGAGATGAGGGCCACTCCCATGGATGTAGAGGGGCTTGTGGTGGGGCGTTTTGGACCTTCTGGCATCCTAGACAGCCCTTGGTCATTTCTTCAATGTCTCCATCGATACCTGGCCACCATACAAACGCCCTAGCTAGGTTCTTCATTTTCACTCCACCCAGATGCCCCTCGTGAAGCTCCTTTAGCAGTTTATCCTGGAGTTTGGGTGGAATCACCACTCTGGATCCCCACATCAAGGTGCCTCGGCACACTGACAGCTGTTCTCTTCTTTGCGAGAATGCTGGCAACAGTGGTTCGCCATGTGCTGGCCATCCCTTCACCGTTAAATCGTAGACTCGTGAGAGAGTCGGGTCATTTCTCGTTTCCTTTTCAATGGTAGAATTTGTTACTGGTAGACATTCCACTATGGTTGAGTGGAACATCTCCACTGGGTCCACTGTAGGTGCCTCTTCTACCGTTGGCAACGGTAGACGCGATAAACCGTCAGCATTTCCATGCTGTTTTGATCCTTTGTATTCTATGTCATATTGGTGTGCCCCTAGGAAAAGGGGCCACCTCTGTAGCCTTTGCGCTGTCATAATGGGAACGCCCTTTTTAGGGTTGAATATGGAGACGAGGGGTTGATGGTCAGTCAACAAGGTAAATTTTTGTCCGTGTAGGTAATGGTTGAATTTCTTCACTCCCCATATCAGGCTGAGTGCTTCCCTGTCGATCTGGGCATAGTTACGCTCAGCTGAGTTCAATGAGCGTGACGCAAAAGCTATCGGCCGCTCCGAGCCATCAGGGAATCTATGCGATAATACTGCTCCTATGCCGTAAGGGGATGCATCGCACGCCAGTCTGATTGGCAGTGATGGGTTGTAATGAGCCAGAACTTCCTTGGACGTGATCAAGCCTTTGCATTTATGGAAGGCACGTTTACAGTCTTCGCTCCATTTCCAAATTACTCCCGTTTGTAGAAGTTCGTTAAGAGGGTGCAGGACAGTTGACAAGTTCGGTAAAAATTTATGATAGTAATTTATCAATCCCAGGAACGACTTTAATTGTGAGACATTTTCAGGCGCTGGGGCTTTTATGACCGCTTCAATTTTTTCAGGTGACTTATGCAACCCTTCTTCGTTAATTATGTGGCCACAATATGATATTTGTTTTTGGAAAAATTCACACTTGGGGCGATTTGCTCGTAGGCCCCGTTCTCTCAGCCTAGTGAGCACCTGCTCCAAATTGGCAAGGTGCTCGTTGTCATTTTCTCCTGTTACAAGGATGTCGTCTAGGTAGCATTGAGTCCCCGGAATCCCTTGCAGGACTTGCTCCATAGCTCTTTGCCAGATAGCTGGAGCTGATGCTACTCCGAAAACCAGTCGATTGTACTGGTACAGGCCTTTGTGTGTGTTTATCGTGAGATACTTTTTAGAGGCCTCCTCAACCTCCATCTGTAGATATGCCTGTGCCAAGTCAATTTTGGTGAAACATTTCCCTCCGGATAGTGAGGCGAAAATATCTTCTATTCTCGGAAGAGGATACTGTACCGTGTGAAGGACCGGGTTTACAGTCACCTTGAAGCCCCCACAGATGCGAATTTTTCTCTGTTCTTCAGATTTATCATTATTCAACATTTTCTTCATGACCGGGACGATGGGTGTTGCCCACTCGCTCCAATCTATCTTGGATAACACGCCTGCCTTTTCCAAATTCTCCAGCTCTGCCTCGACTGCTGGACGAATTGCGTATGGCACCGGCCTTGCCTTAAAAAACTTGGGAATTGCCGCATCTTCCACTTTTATTGAGGCGGTGACGCCTTTCAAGGTTCCTAGTTCCTGTTGAAACACTTCTTTGGCGTTGGCCAAGATGTCTTTTAATCGTTCAGCTATGACGTCATCATCATTTTTTTTCTTACTGGTCACCGTCAGTGTCTGAATGGAGTGCCAGTCTAAACGTATCTTCCTGATCCATTCACGTCCCAACAGCGGTGGACCACCATCTTGCAGAACGTATAAATACAACTTCCGTATTTCCTTGCCGCTGTATACAACAGGCTCCCTTATTTTCCCTCTGGGGTATACTTTCTGCCCCGTATATGTTTTCAAGATAATGGATGTGTCTTTCAAAGGTATATGCGGAAATAGCCGCTCGTAATCCCGTCGACTTATGACGGTCAGAGCTGATCCTGTATCTAGCTCCATTTTAACTGGGGACCCTGCTATTGTGAGGGTAACCCAAATGGTCTGGTAATCTTCTTTGGCAATTACATTATGTAATTTGAGACAGCTTAGTCTCTTGTTTCCGGAGTCGCTATCGCTCTTCTGGTCTTCGGAGCTACTGTCCGTCATCATTTGTACCTTTCTGTACTTTTCCTCATTGATTTTTTTCTGTCAGTGGATTTTTTGTTTCTAGATCGGCATACACGTGCAATGTGTCCCATCTTTCCGCATTGCCTGCATGCTTTGTCCTTGAACCAGCAGTCCCTCTGGTCATGGGTGGATCTGCCGCAGCGATAACATCTCTCGAAACCCTGTGTCATTTCATGGGTGCCGAAGTGCTGTGGCTTTTGCTGTATCTCTGCAGCTCCTCTTGCTGCTGCTTCGTATGATACAGCTACACTGAAAGCCTTGTCCAGTGTTAAATCTTTCTCAGAAAGTAGCCTTTTCTGTGTTCCTTCACTTAGGAGACCGCAGACGAATTTGTCTCGAAGAGAATCTGCCAGTCCTGCCCCGAATTGGCAGTGCTTTGATAGCTTCCTTAATTCGGTGAGGTAATCAGCGTTACTTTCATTCTTGTGCTGATTCCTCCTGAAGAATTTGAATCGTTCCACTATCAGCAGCGGTGTTGGGTTTAAGTGCTCCTGTAGGGTATCAACAATCTCCTTAAAATTCTTGTCCATCGGTTTGGCTGGAGTGATTAAGTTTTGTAACAGCCCGTATGTCCTTGCGCCCATTAGATTTAGAAGTACCGATGCCTTTTTATCATCCACTATTTCATTCGCTGTGCAATATACCTCCACTCTTTCCACATATGTGGTCCAATCCTCTACATCACTATCGAAAGCAGTAATATTGCCAGTCTTAGGCATCCTGAAAAAAAAATGGCGCCTCCCGCGCTTTCCCGCCGCTGCCACTGCTAACAACGCTGTTCTCCGCGGTTTTTATTTATACAGATATTTTTAATAGTTGGAGACTCGTTCCTGTCGGACTCTCTGGGACTTTTCCCTCCCTCTGCTTGGTCCAAACGCCGACCTGCTTTGCAGCGCTGGCCGTCTCCCGAGTGCTCCACCCTCCGTCTCTGTTTGCCTCCACCTTCGCTGCTCGGCCCCGCTGCAGAGCCAGCCGATCAAGCCCCAGCCCGCCGCCCAGGAAGGATTATTGCAGTACCTGCCACCAGCCCGGCTAGCTGGTGAAACCACAGTTTTTTTCCTTTTTTTTTTCTTCGACTTTCGTCTGAGGAATCGATCTCCTTGAGGTGCTGCCGAATTGCAGGTAAGTCCATTTCCAATTCGTCGCCACTGTTGTATCCATATGTTAATGGAGACACGGAATGCAGGAGTTGGTTTAACAGGTGTTTACTGAACAAAGTCTGGAGGTGAACTAAAAGATACAAGACACTATACAGGCTTATATAACCCGAGTGGCCACTACCGGCATTACAGTACACAGGGGCTCTTAAAGGCACATACACCACAGGAACTAGATGTAATATCTCCAAATTTGCAGACGACACAAAGCTGGGTGGGCGTGTGTGCTGTGAGGAGGATGCCGAGAAACTCCAGGATGATTTGGACAGGTTGGGTGATTGGGCAAAAGCATGGCAGATGCAATATAACGTGGATAAATGTGAGGTTATCCACTTTGGTGGCAAACACAGGAAGTCAGATTATTATCTGAATGGCAATAGATTGGGAGAAGGGGAAGTGCAACGAGACCTGGGTGTCCTTGTGCACCAGTCGCTGAAGGTAAGCATGCAGGTGCAGCAGACGGTTAAGAAGGCAAATGGCATGTTGGCCTTCGTAGCAAGAGGGTTTGAGTACAGGAACAAGGATGTCTTGCTGCAGTTGTACAGGGCCTTGGTGAGACCACATCTTGAGTATTGTGTGCAGTTTTGGTCGCCCTATCTGAAGAAGGATGTTCTTGCCATGGAGGGAGTGCAGCGAAGATTCACCAGGCTGATACCTGGGATGGCAGGAAGGACGTATGAGGAGAGATTGGATCGATTGGGCTTGTACTCGCTGGAGTTTAGACGAATGAGAGGGGATCTCATTGAAACTTATAAAATTCTGACAGGACTAGACAGACTAGATGCAGGAAGAATGCTCCCGATGGTCGGGGAGTCCAGAACCAGGGGTCACAGTCTAAGGATAAGGGGTAAGCCATTCAGGACAGAAATGAGGAGGAATTTCTTCACCCAGAGAGTGGTGAACCTGTGGCATTCTCTACCACAGAAGGCAGTAGAGGCCAATTCATTAAATATATTCAAGAAGGAGTTGGATATATTTCTTAAGGCTAAAGGGATCAAGGGGTATGGGGAGAAGGCAGGGACAGGGTACTGAATTTGGATGATCAGCCATGATCGCATTGAATGGCAGAGCAGGCTCGAGGGGCCGAATGGCCTACTCCTGCTCCTATCTTCTATGTTTCTATGTAGTAAGGCCTACCTGGTCCCTGTAATAAGCTGGAGCCAGTCACCCTTTCCAAAAGAGCTGACAGGCAGGATTCCGTGGCTCCTCATAGCAACCAGTCGCATTAGGAATTTTTGGGTGGCCAAGATCAGAATGTTGACTTTTGAACTTATATATATATTATATATTTTTAAATAAATTGGCCCCAATATGCCTGTCTGTAGTATCTGGTCAACACTCGTTTCCCAGCAGTCACAGAGAGGGAAAGCGGGTGGAGATCTGTTACGTCGCCAACAAGCATCTAGAAGGGCCTGATAGTGACCAGGCCTCTCAGCATCGCACAGTACCCAGAGAGCAAGTCAGCCCATGAAAGATATTTCTACAGGATCTGTGGCGGTGGGGGTACGGGGGGGTGGTTAGACAATTCCCCCAAGACCTGAGAACCAGTTGTTTTTTGGTACAGACCCAGTGGTTGGTAGGAGGGGCCTTTGAGGAAGTGAGCCAGCACCTCCCCCTTTTACCCAGAGCACGTCACAAGCACTTTGAGGAGCTGGTCGAAGAAAAAAGAGCAACTCCAATCGCAGACTGTGGCAAATTGTCAAATTCTATCATCTCAAGTTGGCCCAATTGAATCCAAACTAGGATGGAGTGGGAATGGGAGGGCGGGGGAGGGGGGGGGGGGTGCTAATGCAGGTGGAAGGGAAGGTTTCAAGGTTGGACATAGTGCGGAGGTCAACCGATTCATCACTCAGATTCCTGCAGGAATAGGAGCTACGTGGGAAGTTACAATAAAAGGAAACAGGCCATTCTGCCCAACCAGCCCACCTTGGCCTTTACCGTCCATGCGAGCAAATAGTCCCAATCACATTTACCCATATCCCTTTTCCTTTCTCCCCCGTTTAATCTTCAATCTTGACATAGTTTGTACCTCAAACACTAAACCTGGAAGTGAATCCTGTAGAGCTCAGGACCCTGTGCAAAGCTTGTCTGACGTTTAATCTTGTATCCATGCCCCCCCCCCCCCGCCCCGTTCCAGATTCTGTAACGATTGGAAATGGTCTGCTTCTCTCTACCCTGTCTCGTCCTTTCACAGTTTCAAAAAAAACACTTCTGTCCTATCAGCCCAGAGTCTGCGCTATTCTAATGAGGAAAGACTCAGATTTTCCAAGTCTTTCTTCCTTTCCTGTCCCCTCACTCCAGGCAGCTCCCCTAGTGAATCGGCGTTGCGTCGCGCCCCTCTCTAATGCCTCAATATCCTTCCTATCGTGCTCACAGTACTCTCAACTGAGGCCAGGGTTAGGGCTTTGTAGAGGCTCATCATTAACCCATGCCTATAATCATTATGTCAATACATGTCCAGTGCAAGTTGCCCCACTGAGATTCGGAGGCTAATTGGGTGAATTGGTGACACTTAACTTATACAAGTATCTACGCGAGGAACCCACATTAAGACTTGAGTACTCAGTGTAAACATAGTATAAACCATGGACCCTACTGACGAGATAACTACCAAATCCCAAATGCGTTGTGCCATCTGAGGATTATTCTGTACAGAAAACCCCTTTCTTATCAATACAGAAACGAGTGGACTTTCTTGCTTAGTCTTATAAATGGTAGTAATTTATTATCAGCGTAAATCCTTCAATTGCAACTACACAATGTCAGCTTGGCTCAGTGGCTAGCACCTTACCTCTCAGTCAGAAGGTCATGGGTTCAATGACCTTCCCTCCATCATAAGGTCAGAAGTGGGGATGTTCGCTGTTGACTGCACAGTGTTCAGTTCCATTCGCCACTCCTCAGATAATGAAGCAGTCCGTGCCCGCATGCAGCAAGACCTGGACGACATTCAGGCCCGGGCTGATAAGCGGCAGGTAACATTCGCGCCACACAAGTGTCAGGCAACGACTGTCCCCAACAAGAGAGCGTCTAACCACCGCTCCTTGACATTCTTGACTTGATACGCTGGGACTTGACTATCCCGGTGGAGTACTGAGGGAGCGTTGCACTGTCGGAGGTGCCGTCTTTCGGATCAAACGAGGCCCCTCCACCAGCTCAGGTGGGTGTAAAAGATCCCACAGCCACTATTGGAAGAAGAGCAGTGGGGGCAGGGCGGGGTGGGGGGGGGGGTGGGGCGGTTCTCCCCGGTGTCCTGGCCAATAAAAAAAGCCCGAATATGCTGTCATTCATCTCACTGCTATTCTTGGTACCTTGCTGTGCGCAAAGTCTAATTATGTTTAACATCGCCCCCTGACCTACACTTGCACCCAGTCCAGCAAGCGCCTCAAATTTAAAATTCACATCCTTGTGTTCAAATCTCTCCAAGGCCTTGCCCCCTTCCTATCTCCATAACCTCCTCCATAAGAACATAAGTAATAGGAGCAGGAGTCGGCCATACGGTCCCTCAAGCCTGTTCCACCATTCAATAAGATCATGGCTGATCATCGACCTCAACTCCACTTTCCCGCCTGATCCCCATTTCCTTTGATTCCCCTGGAGTCCAAAAACCTATCATAAGAACATAAGAAATAGGAGCAGGAGTAGGCCAATCGGCCCCTCGAGCCTGCTCCGCCATTCAATAAGATCATGGCTGATCTGATCCTAACCGCCAATCCACTATCACAGAACCATCTCCTGAATCTAACAGAATTAGACACACGAAATAGGAGCAGGATCAGGCTACACGGCCCCTGGGCCCGCTCCGCTACCCACAGGGCCATGACCGATCCGAACCTAGACTCATGTCCAAATTCCTGCCCGCTCCCCGTAACCCTTAATTCCCTTTACTTCTAGGAAACTGTCTATTTCTGTTTTAAATTTATGTAATGATGTAGCTTCTACAGCTTTTTGGGGCAGCATATTCCATGGACCTACCACCCCCTGAGTGAAGTAGTTCCTCCTCATCTCAGTTTTGAAAGAGCAGCCCCTTATTCTAAGACTATGCCCCCTAGTTCTAGTTTCACCCATCATCGGGAACATCTTCCCTGCATCCACCCGATCCGACCCCTTCACAATCTTATATGTTTCAATAAGATCGCCTCTCATTCTTCTGAACTCCAATGAGTAGAGTCCCAATCTACTCAACCTCTCCTCATATGCCCATCCCCTCATCCCCGGGATTAACCGAGTGAACCTTCTTTGTACTGACTCGAGAGCAAGTATGTCCTTTCTTAAGTATGGACACCAAAACTGTATGCAGTATTCCAGGTGCGGTCTCACCAATACCTTGTACAACTGAAGCAATACCTCCCTATTTTTATATTCTATCCCCCTAACAATGAAAGCCAACATTCCATTGGCCTTCTTAATCACTTGCTGCACCTGCATACTAACCTTTTGAGTTTCGTGCACCAGGACCCCCAGATCCCTTTGTACTTCAGTACTTTCCAGTTTCTTGCCGTTAAGATAATAACTTGCTCTACGATTTTTCCTGCCAAAGTGCATAACCTCACACTTTCCAGTATTGTATTCCATCTGCCAAATCTCTGCCCACTTACTTAGCCTGTCGATGTCCCCTTGCAGGTTTTTTATGTCCTCCTCACTCACTACTTTCCCTCCCATCTTAGTATCATCTGCAAACTTTGATATGTTACACTCGGTCCCCTCCTCCAAATCGTTAATATAGATTGTAAAGAGTTGGGGACCCAGCACTGACCCCTGCGGAACACCACTAGTTACTGATTGCCAGTCTGAGAATGAACCATTTATCCCAACTCTCTGCCTTCTGTTAGATAGCCAATCCTCTATCCATGCCAGAATATTACCCCCAATCCTGTGATTTTTTATCTTAAGCAATAATCTTTTGTGTGGCACCTTGTCAAATGCCTTTTGGAAGTCTAAATACACTACGTCCACTGGTTCCCCTTTATCCACCCTATACGTTACTTCCTCAAAGAACTCCAGCAAATTTGTCAAACATGACTTCCCCTTCATAAAACCATGCTGACTTTGTCCTATTAAATTATGATTATCCAAATGTCCTGTTACTGTCTCCTTAATAATGGACTCCAAAATTTTACCTACCACAGATGTTAGGCTAACCGGTCTATAGTTTCCAGCCTTCTGTCTACTGCCCTTTTTAAATAAGGGTGTTACATTAGCAGTTTTCCAGTCTGCCGGGACCTTTGCCGAGTCCAGGGAGTTTTGGAAAATTATTACCAATGCATCCACAATCCCTACCGCCACTTCCCTCAAGACCCTAGGATGTAAGCCATCAGGTCCAGGTGATTTATCCGCCTTGAGTCCCATTATTTTACCGAGTACCACTTCCTTAGTGATTTTGATCGTGTTTAGCTCCTCCCCCCCTTTAGCCCCCTGTTTGTCCAGTGTTGGGATATTCTTAGTGTCTTCTACTGTAAAGACTGATGTAAAATATTCATTCAGTGTTTTTGCCATCTCCATATTTCCCACCATTAATTTCCCAGTCTCATCCTCTAAGGGACCAACATTTACTTTAGCCACCCTTTTTCTTTTTATATAACTATAAAAACTCTTACTATCTGTTTTTATATTTTTTGCTAATTTACTTTCATAATCGATCACAGCCTTGAATATACTCAATGACTGAGCCTCCACAACCCTCTGGGGCAGAGAATTCCAAAGATTCACAACCCTCTGAGTGAAGAAATTCCTCCTCATCTCAGTCTTAAATGGCCGACCCCTTATCCTGAGACTGTGACCCCTAGTTCCAGACACTCCAGCCAGGGGAAACAACCTCTCAGCATCTACCCTGTCAATCCCCCCTCAGAATCTTACATATTTCAATGAGATCTTCTCTCATTCTTCTAAACTCCAGAGAGTATCGGCCCATTCTACAGAATCTCTCCTCATAGGACAACCCTCTCATCCCAGGAATCGATCTAGTGAACCTTCGTTGCACCGCCTCTAAGGGAAGTATATCCTTCCTCAAGTACAGAGACCAAAACTGTGCCCAGTACTCCAGGTGTGGTCTCACCAAGGCCCTGTACAATTGTAGCAAGACTTCCTCACTCTTATACTCCAACCCCCTTGCAATAAAGGCCAACATGCCATTTGCCTTCCTCACTGCTTGCTGTACCTGCAGGCTCACTCTCCGTGTTTCCTGTACGAGGGCACCCAAATCTCTCTGAACACCACAATTAATAGTGTCTCACCATTTGAAAAATATTCTGTTTTTCTATTCTTCCTACCAAAGTGAATAACTTCACATTTCCCTACATTAAACTCCATCTGTCACCTTCTTGCCCGCTCACTTAGTCTATCGATATCCCTTGCAGACTCTTTGTGTTCTCCTCACAGCTTACTGTCCCACCTAGCTTTGTATCGTCAGCAAACTTGGATACATTGCACTCGGTCCCTTCATCTAGGTCATTAATATAGATTGTAAATAGCGGAGGCCCCACAACGGATCCTTGCGGCCTGCCAACCTGAAAATGACCCATTTACTCCTACTCTCTGTTTTCTGTTCTTTAGCCAATTCTCTATCCTTGCTAATAGGAACATAGGAACAGGAGGAGGCCATTCAGCCCCTCGAGCCTGCTCCGCCATGCAATGAGATCATGGCTGATCTGCGACCTAACACCATATACCCGCCTTTGGCCCATATCCTTTAATACCTTTGGTTAACAGAAAGCTATCAATCTCCGATTTAAAATTAACAATTGCTCCAGCATCAATTACTGTTTGCGGAAGAGAGTTCCAAACTTCTACCACCCTTTGTGTGTAGAAGTGTTTTCTAATCTCACTCCTGAAAGGTCTGGCTCTAATTTATAGACTATGCCCCCTAGTCCTAGACTCCCCAACCAGCGGAAATAGTTTCTCTCTCTCTACCCTATCTGTTCCCCTTAATATCTTGAAAACTTCGATCAGATCACCCCTTAACCTTCTAAATTCCAGGGAATACAACCTTAGTTTGTGTAATCTCTCCTCGTAACTTAACCCTTGGAGTCCGGGTATCATTCTGGTAAACCTACGCTGCACTCACTCCAAGGCCAATACATCCTTGCTCAGGTGTGGTGCCCAGAACTGCTCACAGTGCTCCAGGTGTGGT
Organism: Somniosus microcephalus; assembly: GCF_052327205.1. Classification (NCBI taxonomy): domain Eukaryota; kingdom Metazoa; phylum Chordata; class Chondrichthyes; order Squaliformes; family Somniosidae; genus Somniosus; species Somniosus microcephalus. The sequence goes on from NW_028225182.1 coordinate 35,248,514, forward strand.
CTAACCAGGGCTTTGTATAGCTGCAGCATAACTTCTACCCCCTTGTATTCTAGTCCTCAAGACATAACAGCCAGCATTCCATGAACCTTTTTGATTATTTTCTGTACCTGTTCATGACATTTTAATGATCTGTGTACCTGGACCCCCAAGTCTCTTTGGACATCCACTGTTTTTAGCCTTTCACCATTTAGAAAGCATCCTGTTCCATCCTATTTAGGTCCAAAGTGGATGACCTCACATTTGCCTACACTGAAACCCAATAAATTACCCTCAACCCCAATGAGCCCTTATCTTGTATTATCTCCAGCCCTACAACCCTCCAAAATCGCGTGCAGTCCTCTAATTCTGGCCTCTTGCGCATCCCCGATTTTAATCGTCGCACCACTGGCGGCCGTGCCTTCAGCTGCCTGGGCCCTAAGCTCCGGAATTCCCTCCCTAAACCTCTCCGCCTCGCTACCTCCTCCTTTAAGATGCTCCTTAAAACCTACCTCTTTGACCAAGCTTTTGGTCCCCTGTCCCAATATCTCCTTATGCGGCTCGGTGTCAATTTTTGCCTGATTACGCTCCGGTGAAGCACCTTGGGACGTTTTACTGCGTTAAAGGCGCTATATAAATGCAAGATGTTGTTGTTGCTGCCAGTTGTTGCAAACTTCTGGACCCACCTCTGCTTCCCCAGACCAATAGATTTTTAATGGGAGGAGCGTGCATGCTCGATACTAAGGTACAAATCAATACAACACTCCCCATGCCAGTACTGAGGGAGCGCCGCACTGTCGGAGGTGCTGTTGTTCGGATGAGGCGTTAAAACCGAGGCCCCGTCTGCTCTCTCAGGCGGACGTAAAAGATCCCATGGCCACTATTGGAAGGAGAGTTCTCCCCGGTGTCCTGGGGGGCAATAGTTAGTCCTCAATCAACATCACTAAAAAACAGCTTATCGGGTCATTTATCACATTGCGGTTTGTGGGAGCTTGCTGTGCGCAAATTGGCTGCCGCGTTTCCTACATTACAACGCTGACCACACTTCAAAAAGTATTTCATTGGCTGTAAAGCGCTTCAAGACGTCCTGAGGTTGTGAAAGGCGCTATATAAATGCAAGTCTTTCTTCTATCTTTCATGGGGTGCTCGGGAGATGCAATGGGCCACAGCATCTGAGCGGTTTGTGCCCTTGGCTTCACATTGCACAGCAGTTATAGCCTGCACGGTGTCGAACCCAAATAGTGTGAGGCCAAGCCCTCTCTCAGAGTCCTTCTCATTGGTTGTGGAGTTACATCGAGTCTACGGCACAGAAACAGGCCATTCAGCCCCACTGGTCCGTGCCGGTGTTTGTGCTCCACACAAGCCTCCTCCCACCCGACATCATCTCACTCCATCTGCATATCCTTCTAATCCTTTCTCCCTCATGTGCTTATCCAGCTTCCCCTTAAATGCATCTCTGCTATTCGCCTCAACCAATCCCTGTGGCAGCGAGTTCCACATTCTCACCACCCTCCGAGTAAAGAAGTTTCTCCTGAATTCCTTATTGGATTTATTAGTGACTAGCTCATATTCATGGCATTTGGAGACAGAGATCAGAAACCAGAGCTACTTGTGTGTCGATGTCCACCCAAAATGGCTTCTCACGAAGCCAAATGCAGCCAAAGACTGGACGAACGGGACTGATGCAGCAAGTAACCATCACTGCAGAACCGTTGAAAACAGTCCGACCAGGATCAAAACAGCAACAAAGCAAAGGAACCCATTAGACTCGTTGGGAAGTTACTGAGTCTCCCCAGTTAGAAATACCAGACTGACCAGTCTCTGAAGGACCTCTGGCTCATTGCAGCGGTTATAGCACACATCCCACCCCGCCCGATATATAGAAGGTTCACTGATATACCCCACACCCTCACTGTAACACACTCTGATATACCCCACACCCCTCACTGTAACACTCCCTGATATACCCCACACCCCTCACTGTAAGACGCTGATATACCTCACACCCCTCACTGTAACACTCTCTGATATACCCCACACCCCTCACTGTAATACTCTCTGATATACCCCACACCCCTCACTGTAAGACGCTGATATACCCCACACCCCTCACTGTAACACACTCTGATATACCCCACACCCCTCACTGTAACACTCTCTGATATACCCCACACCCCTCACTGTAAGACGCTGATATACCTCACACCCCTCACTGTAACACTCTCTGATATACCCCACACCCTTCACTGTAACACTCTCTGATATACCCCACACCCCTCACTGTAACACTCTCTGATATACCCCACACCCCTCACTGTAAGACGCTGATATACCTCACACCCCTCACTGTAACACTCTCTGATATACCCCACACCCCTCACTGTAACACTCTCTGATATACCCCACACCCCTCACTGTAACACTCTGATATACCCCACACCCCTCACTGTAACACTCTCTGATATAGCCCACACCCCTCACTGTAACACTCTCTGATATACCCCACACCCCTCACTGTAACACTCTGATATACCCCACACCCCTCACTGTAACACTCTCTGATATACCCCACACCCCTCACTGTAACACTCTCTGATATACCCCACACCCCTCACTGTAATACTCTCTGATATACCCCACACCCCTCACTATAACACTCTGTGATATACCCCACACCCCTCACTGTAGCAAACTCTGATATGCCCCATACCCCTCACGGTAACACACTGATATACCCCACATGCCTCACTGTAACACTCTCTGATATACTCCACGCCCCACACTGTAACACTCTCTGATATACCCCACACCCCTCACTGTAACACTCTCTGATATACCCCACACCCCTCACTGTAACACTCTCTGATATACCCCACCCCCTCACTGTAACACTCTGATATATCCCACCCCCCTCACTGTGACACTCTCTGATATACCCCACACTCCTCACTGTAACACTCTCTGATATATCCCACACCCCTCACTGTAACACTCTCTGATATACCCCACACCCCTCACTGTAACACTCTCTGATATACCCCACATCCCTCACTGTAACACTCTCTGATATACCCCACACACACCACTCACTGTAACACTCTCTGATATACCCCCACAACCCCTCACTGTGACACTCTCTGATATACCCCACACCCCTCACTGTAACACTCTCTGATATACCCCCACACCCCTCACTGTAAGACGCTGATATACCTCACACCCCTCACTGTAACACTCTCTGATATACCCCACACCCCTCACTGTAACACTCTCTGATATACCCCACACCACTCACTGTAACACTCTCTGATATACCCCACACCCCTCACTGTAACACTCTCTGATATACCCCACACCCCTCACTGTAACACTCTCTGATATACCCCACACCCCTCACTGTAACACTCTCTGATATACCCCACACCCATCACTGTAACACTCTCTGATATACCCCACACCCCTCACTGTAAGACGCTGATATACCCCACCCCCTTCACTGTAACACTCTCTGATATACCCCACACCCCTCACTGTAACACTCTCTGATATACCCCACACCCCTCACTGTAACACTCTCCGATATACCCCACACCCCTCACTGTAACACTCTCTGATATACCCCACACCCCTCACTATAACACTCTGTGATATACCCCACACCCCTCACTGTAACACTCTCTGATATACCCCACACCCCTCACTATAACACTCTGTGATATACCCCACACCCCTCACTGTAGCAAACTCTGATATGCCCCACACCCCTCACGGTAACACACTGATATACCCCACATGCCTCACTGTAACACTCTCTGATATACTCCACACCCCACACTGTAACACTCTCTGATATACCCCACACCCCTCACTGTAACACTCTCTGATAGTAGTAGGGAAATTATTGGAAAAAATTCTGTGGTAGTGAAATTATTGGAAAAAATTCTGAGGGACAAAATTAGTCTCCACTTGGAGAGGCAAGGATTAATCGGGGATAGTCAGCATGGCTTTGTCAAGGGTAAATCATGTCTGACAAATCTGATTGAATTTTTCGAGGGGGTGACTAGGGGTGTGGATGAGGGAAATGCTGTGGATGTGGTTTACATGGACTTCAGTAAAGCCTTTGACAAAGTCCCGCATAGGAGACTGGTCAAGAAGGTAAGAGCCCATGGGATCCAGGGTGCCTTGGCGCGTTGGATCCTAAACTGGCTGAGTGGCAGGAGGCAGAGGGTGATGGTCGAAGGTTGCTTTTGTGACTGGAAGCCTGTGTCCAGTGGGGTACCTCAGGGATCGGTGCTGGGTCCCTTGTTGTTTGTGATCTACATAAAAGATTTGGATGAGAATGTAAAAGGTATGATCAGCAAGTTCGCAGATGACACGAAAATTGGTGGGGTGGTCAATTGCGAGGAGGAAAGCCTCAGGCTACAGGACGATATAAACGGGTTGGTCAGATGGGCGGAAAAGTGGCAAATGGAATTTAACCCTGAAAAGTGCGAGGTGATGCATTTTGGACGGACAAATAAGGCAAGGGAATACACAATGAGTGGTAGGACCCTAGGAAGTACAGAGGGTCAGAGGGACCTTGGTGTACATGTACATAGATCCCTGAAGGCAGCGGAACAGGTAGATAAGGTGGTTAAAAAGGCATATGGGATACTTGCCTTCATTAGCCGAGGCATAGAATATAAGAGCAGGGAGGTTATGATGGAGCTGTACAAAACGCTGGTGAGGCCACAGCTGGAGTACTGTGTGCAGTTCTGGTCGCCTCACTATAGGAAGGATGTGATTGCTTTGGAGAGGGTGCAGAGAAGATTCACCAGGATGTTACCTGGGATGGAGCGCCTCAGCTATGAAGAAAGACTAAACAGGCTGGGGTTGTTTTCCTTGGAGCAAAGAAGGCTGAGGGGGGACCTGATTGAGGTATACAAAATGATGAGGGGCATAGATAGGGTAGATAAAGAGGAACTTTTCCCCTTAGTAGGGGGGTCAATAACAAGGGGGCATAGATTCAGGGTAAGGGGCAGGAGATTTAGAGGGGATTTGAGGAGGAACTTTTTCACCCAGAGGGTGGTTGGAATGTGGAACTCAATGCCCAAAAGGGTGGTAGAGGCAGGAACCCTCACAACATTCAAGAAGCATTTGGATGAGCACTTGGAATGCCATTGCATACAAGGCTATGGACCAAATGCTGGAAAATGGGATTAGACTGGACAGGGATGGATGGGCGGCGCAGACACGATGGGCCGCGCAGACACGATGGGCCGAAGGGCCTCTTTCTGTGCTGTAAAACTCTATGGCCTAGAAATTCACTGGCCTTAGCGCCGCTTTTGAGGCGCTAGAGGGCCTAGCGCCGAAGTTATGGCCAGTTTAGAAATTGACAGGGGCCCTAAATCGGCGTTAGGCCGGTAGCGCTGCGCCGGCACCGATGACGTCATCGGTGTGCGCAGCGTCCCGGTTGCCATGGTAACCCGCCCGAACTCGGAAATTGAGTTGCGGCCGCCTCGCCCGTGGCAGCCGCAAGCAACGTTCTGGCAGAGGTGCCTTACAGAACTTTGCGCCGGCGCATTAAAGGCCCCGCGGCGGCCGGCCGCTTTCCCGCCGGCCGCCTGGCCGCAGCTCCCTCCCTGGACTTCCCCCCCCCCCACCCCCGGAACAGAAGCAAGCCCGGCACTTGTCCGAGGTGCTGGGCTCATTTTTAAAAAGATTATCGCGGGCAGCGGCCGGGTGCAGGCAGCTCCTCCTTAACGGAAGGAGGAGGCCTGCACTTCCCGAGCCTGCCGCACCGCAGCGGGCGCCGCAGCACCGGAATAGCGCCGCAATGCGGCGCGTGGCACCAGTTTTGAGGCGCTGAGACCCCTCAGTAGCGCCGGCAGCCGTTTGGGCGCGGCGCTACTGAATTTTTGGCGCGCGCAGGGGGACTTAGCGCCGGCACTAACTTCCGGCGCTAAAGCCCTCGCTGCGCCAAAACCGAATTTCTAGGCCTATGACTCTATGACTCTATGATATACCCCTCACTGTAACACTCTCTGATATACCCCACCCCCTCACTGTAACACTCTGATATATCCCACCCCCCTCACTGTGACACTCTCTGATATACCCCACACTCCTCACTGTAACACTCTCTGATATACCCCACACCCCTCACTGTAACACTCTCTGATATACCCCACACCCCTCACTGTAACACTCTCTGATATACCCCACCCCCTCACTGTAACACTCTGATATATCCCACCCCCCTCACTGTGACACTCTCTGATATACCCCACACTCCTCACTGTAACACTCTCTGATATATCCCACACCCCTCACTGTAACACTCTCTGATATACCCCACACTCCTCACTGTAACACTCTCTGATATATCCCACACCCCTCACTGTAACACTCTCTGATATACCCCACATCCCTCACTGTAACACTCTCTGATATACCCCACACACACCACTCACTGTAACACTCTCTGATATACCCCCACAACCCCTCACTGTGACACTCTCTGATATACCCCACACCCCTCACTGTAACACTCTCTGATATGCCCCCACACCCCTCACTGTAACACTCTCTGATATACCCCACACCCCTCACTGTAACACTCTCTGATATACCCCACACCCCTCACTGTAACACTCTCTGATATACCCCACACCACTCACTGTAACACTCTCTGATATACCCCACACCCCTCACTGTGACATTCCCTGATATACCCCACACCACTCACTGTAACACTCTCTGATATACCCCACACCCCTCACTGTAACACTCTCTGATATACCCCACATCCCTCACTGTGACATTCCCTGATATACCCCACACCCCTCACTGTAACACTCTCTGATATACCCGACACCCCTCACTGTGACATTCCCTGATATACCCCACACCCCTCGCTATAACACTCTCTGATATACCCCACACCCCTCACTGTAACACTCTCTGATATACCCCACACTCCTCACTGTAACACTCTCTGATATACCCCACACCCCTCACTGTGACATTCCCTGATATACCCCACACCCCTCACTGTAACACTCTCTGATATACCCCACACCCCTCACTGTAACACTCTCTGATATACCCCACACCCCTCACTGTAACACTCTCTGATATACCCCACACCCCTCACTGTAACACTCTGTGATATACCCCACACCCCTCACTGTAACACTCTCTGATCTACCCCACACCCCTCACTGTAACACTCTGTGATATACCCCACACCCCTCACTGTAACACTCTCTGATATACCCCACACCCCTCACTGTAACACTCTGTGATATACCCCACACCCCTCACTGTAACACTCTCTGATATACCCCACCCCCCTCACTGTAACACTCTCTGATATACCCCACACCCCTCACTGTAACACTCTCTGATATACCCCACACCCCTCACTGTAACACTCTCTGATATACCCCACACCCCTCACTGTAACACTCTCTGATATACCCCACACCCCTCACTGCAACACACTCTGATATACCCCACACCCCTCACTGTAACACTCTCTGATATACCCCACACCCCTCACTGTAACACTCTCTGATATACCCCACACCCCTCACTGTAACACTCTCTGATATACCTCACACCCCTCACTGTAACACTCTCTGATATACCCCACACCCCTCACTGTAACACACTCTGATATACCCCACACCCCTCACTGTAACATTCTCTGATATACCCCTGACTGTAACAGTCTCTGATATACATCTATTTGAATGTGCAGCATACCCAGTGGACTAAATGGACCCTCCCTCTTCCTGACGTTCCTAAACAGCCGCATTCAGCAGCAGAGCACCAAGTGGCCTCTTCAATGTGGAGCCCACCTCTGGGAATCCTTGGAGTAGCTCCTAGCACCATTGAGATCGTAGCGGTTAATATTTGGGCAGGTCCGGGGTGTAAGTCTGGAGGACCGGTAAATCAGGCTTTCTTGACCCCATTTAACTGTGGCGGAATCGGCTACTGGCAGGTCTTAAAGGGAACTGGCAGGCTTTTTTTGAGAGGAGGTACTGTTTTTGTTGTGGCGGTTATGATTTGGCTTAAGGTCGCACCTCAGACTGTACTCCTAGCCAAAATCCACGTCACAAAGCAGATGGTAATTCAGAGGAGAATACCGAGCTAATTGTATAGACGAAGGGCAAGGGCATTTTACCATCTAACAGTGGGTGAGAATGTCTGGCACCCATTCTCATGATAACGCACGATAGCATTGCTGTTAGCAATGGGCAACATCGTTAGTGCAGTCAAAAGGAATTTACTTATAATGCCCCTCCTAATGCCTAAGTGATTACTAGACAATGATTTCCTTGTGCTGTGCAGTGTCCTGGCGAATATTTATCCCTCAGCTAACATCACTAAAAACAAATTATCTTGTCATTATCACATGGCTGTTTGTGGGATCGTGCTGTGCGCAAATTGGCTGCCGTGTTTCCTGCATTACAGCAGTGACCACACTTCAAAAGTACTTCATTGGCTGTAAAGTGCTTTGGGACGTCCTGAGGTTGTGAAAGGCGCTGTAGAAATGCAAGTTATTTCTTCAAGAACAGGAGCAGGAGTCGGCCATTCGGCCCCTCGAGCCTGCTGCACCTTCCAATAAGATCATGGCTGATCTTCTCCCTCAACTCCACTTTCCCGCCCGATCCCCATATCCCTGGATTCCTTCAGTGCCCAAAAGTCTATCGATCTCAGCCTTGAATATTCTCAACGACTGAGCCTTCACAGCCCTCTGGGGCAGAGAATTCCAAAGATTCACCACCCTCTGAGTGAAGAAATTCCTCCTCATCTCAGTCCTAAATGGCTGACCCTTTATCCTGAGACTGTGATCCCCTAGCCTCCAACCAGGGGAAACAACCTCTCAGCATCTTTCTTGTTAAAAGGGACCTGAGGATAATTGCGCTATTGTTACTTGGAGTGATGTTGGAAGCAAATTCCTTTTGACTGCACCCGCGATGCTGCTTGCCTGAGTTGGACTATTGATCATCATCACAACCATTGCCAATGACTTTACAACTTAGAATGGTATTTCTTTTAAAAAGCAGTCTGAGCCAGGTTGGAGTGTTGGTCCAGTGACTGGTTGGGAACTAGCTTTCCCATATGCTATATCCAACAAGACTGATTAGATGTCATTATCAGTCTCGATCTTTCAGACCAAGTAACTGGTTCTTATTCCTTCCAGATGGTGGGATGTCTAAAGTGACCATGGTCCTCGGCTTGACACTGATGGTTGGGGTTCTGCTCTGTGCGACGTTGGTTGCCTTTCTACAGTATAAGTCCACTGTATAAACCACATGACAGACGCTTCAATAAAATGAATGAAGAAACCATCTTTTTTTTTCTGGCGCTTTTTCAATTTTAACATAGGTTAGAAAAGAAGATACAGGAAACTCTTGTTTAAACGGCACCTAAATATCTGGACTTCTCTATTAACTGGCACAATTCATACTCCGAAAACAACACCTCAATAACCGGAAATGTTGCCGAGTCCGAGTCCGAGTCTCCCGCGGTGGCCGAATTAGTCAGTGGGGGTTGTTCTCCAAACTGCCACTGCTCGGCCTCTTGGCGCTGTCGGAGGTCCGAACACCTCAATAACAGGAGTCTGACTCTCCCGCGCTGCCGGAAGTACCCAATTACTGTATACTGCACATTTCTTGATGTTTTAATTTTTGTTTGTTAAAAATAGCCTCGGTAGATAACCCTCTCTGTCATCCAGAATTTTTTAAAAATCAACCGGCACCATCCCGGTCCCGTCGGTGCCGGATACCAAAGAGTTTCCTGTACTGGGGACACGGTCTTAGGTGTCAGCTGTGGCTCAGTGGGTCACACTCTCTCTTGCCACTGAGTAAGAAGGTTGTGGGTTCGAGCCCCCACTCCAGAGACTTGAGCGGATAATCAAGGCCTACGCTCCCAGTGCCAGTGCTGAGGGAGCGCTGCACTGTCGGAGGTGCCGTCCTTCGAATGAGATGTTAAACCCGATTCCCGTCTGCCCTCTCAGGTGGATAGAAAAGATCCCACGACGCTATTTCAAAGATGCTAGAAATAGTAGATGCATTGCTGGTCATCTTCCAAAATTCTATAGACTCTGGAACAGTTCCCATGGGTTGGAGGGTAGCTAATGTAACCCCACTATTCAAAAAAGGTGGTAGAGAGAAAACGGGGAATTATAGACCGGTAAGCCTGACATCGGTAGTGGGGAAAATGCTAGAGTCCATTATAAAAGATGTAATAGCAGAGCATTTGGAAAACAGTGACAGGATCGGAGAAAGTCAACATGGATTTACAAAAGGTAAATCATGCTTGACTAATCTACTGGAATTTTTTGAGGATGTAACTGGTAAAATAGATAAGGGAGAACCAGTGGATGTGGTGTATTTGGACTTTCAGAAGGCTTTCGATAAGGTCCCGCATAAGAGGCTAGCATGCAAAGTTAAAGCACGTGGCATTGGGGGTAAGGTACTGACTTGGATAGAGAACTGGTTGGCAGACAGGAAGCAAAGAGTTGGAATAAATGGGTCTTTTTCCGAGTGGCAGGCAGTGACTAGTGGGGTACCCCAGAGATCGGTGCTAGGACCCCAGCTATTCACAATATATATTAATGATCTAGACGAGGGAACTAGATGTAATATCTCCAAGTTTGCAGACGACACAAAGCTGGGTGGGCTGTGAGGAGCTTGCAGAGAAACTCCAGTATGATTTGGACAGGCTGGGCGATTGGGCAGATGCATGGCAGATGCAGCATAATGTGGATAAATCCAAGGTTATCCACTTTGGTGGCAAAAACAGGAAGGCAGATTATCTGAACGGCAATAGATTGGGAAAAGGGGAAGTGCAACGAGACCTGGGTGTCCTTGTGCACCAGTCGCTGAAGGTAAGCATGCAGGTGCAGCAGGCGGTTAAGAAGGCAAATGGTATGTTGGCCTTCGTAGCGAGAGGATTCGAGTACAGGAACAAGGATGTCTTGCTGCAGTTGTACAGGGCCTTGGTGAGACCACACCTTGAGTATTGTGTGCAGTTTTGCTCGCCTTATCTGAGGAAGGATGTTCTTGCCATGGAGGGAGTGCAGCAAAGATTCACCAGACTGATACCTGGGATGGCAGGAATGACGTATGAAGAGAGATTGGGTCGATTGGGCTTGTATTCGCTAGAGTTTAGGAGAATGAGAGGGGATCTCATTGAAACTTATAAAATTCTAACAGGACTAGACAGACTAGATGCAGGAAGGATGTTTCCGATGGCGGGGGATTCCAGAACCAGGGGTCACAATCTAAAGATAAGGGGTAAGCCATTTAGGACAGAAATGAGGAGGAATTTCTTCACCCAGAGAGTGGTGAACCTGTGGAATTCTCTACCACAGAAGACCGTTGAGGCCAATTCATTAAATATATTCAAGAAGGAGTTAGATATATTTCTTAAGGCTAAAGGGATCAAGGGATATGGGGAGAAAGCAGGGACAGGGTACTGAATTTGGATGAACAGGCTTGAGGGGCCGAATGGCCTACTCCTGCTCCTATCTTCTATGTTTCTATGTTTCCAAGAGCAGGGGGGAGTTCTCCCCGGTGTCCTGGGGCCAATATTTATCTCTCAAACAACATCACTAAAAAACAGATTATCTGGTCATTATCACATTGCTGTTTGTGGGAGCTTGCTGTGCGCAAATTGGCTGCCGCATTTCCTACATTACAACAGTGACTACACTTCAAAAGTACTTCATTGGCTGTGAAGTCCTTTGGGACATCATGAAGGCGCTATAGAAATACAAGTCTTCCTTTAATCACTGGGATTAGAATTCAGATCCAGCTCAATCAGATAGGCTGAAAGATTCCTGCCCGCTGGTTTGAAAATTTGTACACGAAATGGGTTTGTGCAGAATCAACCAGCTCCTAGCGAGCATTGATCTCTGATTGGCAACCCAACTCTCAGTGGCCACAGGCTGGGAGGTTTGGGGAACTGAAGATTGGAATAGGGTTATTCCTCAGTGGTTGTGGCCGGGGCCAAGTTGAGGGAGTCCATGCCTGAGTTGAGAGCGCTTGATGCTGATCTTAGTGCTGGGGAATGGAACTTGTTCCCTTTCAAGTATTCAGTTTGCTCGTGCAAATACTCCCAGGGCAGGTACAGCATGGGTTAGATACAGAGTAAAGCTCCCTCTACACTGTCCCATCAAACACTCCCAGGGCAGGTACAGCATGGGTTAGATACAGAGTAAAGCTCCCTCTACACTGTCCCATCAAACACTCCCAGGGCAGGTACAGCACGGCTTATATACAGAGTAAAACTCGCTCTACGCTGTCCCATCAAACACTCCCAGGGCAGGTACAGCATGGGTTAGATACAGAGTAAAGCTCCCTCTACACTGTCCCATCAAACACTCCCAGGGCAGGTACAGCATGGGTTAGATACAGAGTAAAGCTCCCTCTACACTGTCCCATCAAACACTCCCAGGGCAGGTACAGCACGGGTTAGATACAGAGTAAAGCTCCCTCTACTCTGTCCCATCAAACACTCCCAGGGCAGGTACAGCACAGGTTAGATACAGAGTAAAGCTCCCTCTACACTGTCCCATCAAACACTCACAGGGCAGGTACAGCACCGGTTAGATACAGAGTAAAGCTGCCTCTACACTGTTTCATCAAACACTCCCAGGGCAGGTACAGCACGGGTTAGATACAGAGTAAAGCTCAACTACACTGTCCCATCAAACACTCCCAGGGCAGGTACAGCACGGGTTAGATACAGAGTAAAGCTCCCTCTACACTGTCCCATCAATCACTCCCAGGGAAGGTACAGCACAGGTTAGATACAGAGTAAAACTTCCTCTACGCTTGTGAAGGAATAAGCAATATACCTATTCAGAATAATACACCATTCTATGAAAGAATTCTGACTTTATTAAAACATGACAAACTAGATCTGGAAACCTCAACAATGGAGAAGCTGTGAACAGCATACAGGCTATTGAGATAAGATAAGTTACCGACACTGAATCAATAGCCTTATTGAAACAGGAGGCTGGAGGCTCCTGAAGTCTGCAGCATTGGAAAAAAGACAATGGTACACCCTGTTAAGGTGCCCTCAATTACAGTTCAGAAAGAAACACAGAAAATTAAGAAACATATGACTTCGTAAAAATGACATCAAATGAAACACAGGAGACATGATTCTATGTTGCAACCAGCGGAGGTAAATAAGAATTGTATAGATCACCCTGGTTGAGGAGTTTTAATTTACACGTCGTAAAAAGACACAAACAGAAGACCTTGGTAAAAATGACATCAAATAGATGCACCTGCTGATTACACCATTTTTTTGATAAGCTTCGAACACCATGGGTACAGACTTAATTCTTATTGCTACCAGCTGATCTAACTAAGAATAGCAGGGGTCAGCAGAAAAGCGACTAGAGATAATTAGCTTACATCAGCAGAAAACTTCAAAGGAAATACCACTGTAAAAGGGTATAAAAATTGAACTTTCAAATGGGATGATAGACTCGCTTGAAGGGGCAAAGCGATTCTCGGCTTGAGAGGCAGGCTCTGTAAGTCTACACCTCTTTGTACCTCGGGTATCAAAGGTATTTGATTTTGGTGGATATCCTGGAATAAAGACTGAGAACTGTAAAAATGTAGCGAAGTTAAGATTTGAGAATAAGGATCTCTGATAATAGAATTGTAAGCTCTCTGTTTTTGGAACTATTAATGTTGCAATTGAAACACCTACTGTAATTACATGTCGGTTCTTTAATAAATCTATACATTTTTAGAATTGTCTCACATAATACTTTTGTATCAAACTCAATCTCTGTACACTCTTTGGTGAGGAGTTGCAGAATTCTGAGGAAGTTTTCCGGACCCTCATAATATCCGGAAGGTTACAGTCTAGCTAAACTTATTAAAAGTGCTATCTGGAGGACGGTAACATCTTCAGGTTGTTCCTTTCCTTTAGGGAGAGATACTCTGAACCTTTAGACCCAATTAAGCATCTTTAGAATTCGGCTACTTCTAACTTTAGTTGAAAGTGAACGTCTGGGAAATATGCCTGATCTGGGGTAACCCTAAAGGGGCTAGGACTAGTAATAATCCTTTCACACTGTCCCATCAAACACTACCAGGGAAGGTACAGCACGGGTTAGATACAGAGTAAAGCTCCCTCTACACTGTCCCATCAAACACTCCCAGGGCAGGTACAGCACGGGTTAGATACAGAGTAAAGCTCCCTCCACACTGTCCCATCAAACACTCCCAGGGCAGGTACAGCACGGGTTAGATACAGAGTAAAGCTCCCTCCACACTGTCCCATCAAACACTCCCAGGGCAGGTACAGCATGGGTTAGATACAGAGTAAAGCTCCCTCTACACTGTCCCATCAAACACTCCCAGGGCAGGTACAGCACGGGTTAGATACAGAGTAAAGCTCCCTCTACACTGTCCCATCAAACACTCCCAGGGCAGGTACAGCACGGGTTAGATACAGAGTAAAGCTCCCTCTACACTGTCCCATCAAACACTCCCAGGGCAGGTACAGCACGGGCTAGAGACAGAGTAAAGCTCCCTCTACACTGCCCCGTCAAACACTCCCAGGGCAGGTACAGAATAATTAAATGACCAGGATTCAAGTGTTGGATGGGGATGGGAGGGTCTCAGTGATGTGTGTAACACACTGCCCTCTCTACCAACTTAGCTGAATTGGTTGAACTCTCCCCTTCGGAGGTACGGTCAACGTTACAGGATTTAAAGGTGCATAATTGTCAGCAAGTGAGTCCTCTTTGGCCCAGTCAACACAGGGGCAATCTGGCTCCCCGAAAGGGCGTGGGACTCACAGTAAATGTGTGAGGCTGCTGAGAATGCAGGGCTATGGAACCATTCACAAGGGAACTAAGGTGCAGGACAGATTAGATACAGAGTAAAGCTCCCCCTGGTGAGGGCAAGTCTCCCACTTTCCCAGCCCGTTACTGCCTCGGCCACTGATTGACGCGAGTAGAATATCACAGCGAGTTACCCACACGTCACTGCCCACCCCAGGGGAGAGAGATTCAGTGGCTGTAGCACAGATAGGAGACGTTGACTTGTTGAAGCCACAACTCCAACTATTACTGACCACACAGAACGCGATAGTCGCGGTTCTGCACCTCACTGCACGGACAACTTAGGACAGTATCTAGCAACCTCCTACAACAGATCTCAAGGGCGAGGAGGTGCCCTTGGGAGTGGCAACTTGGCTCTCTGGTAGCATTCTCATCCAAAACACAAGATCGTGTGTGATGTAAGCCCCCAAAGTGCGGACCAAGTGATATACAAGGTCGACGTCACTGGCTTGTCGAAAGAAAGACAGACCACTAATTGAAGTCAAAACGGTTTACTCAGGCCTGAGGAGAGCCTCCAGATCACGTCTGAATTGAACTCCAACAAGCTTCTCAAAATCCACACAGTTATACAAAAATTAAGGCCCTGCCCTAGAGGCGGGGATAAGCTTATTAGCATATACAGAGTTATAGTTAAATTGTAATTATAAAACCATGACATTCCATTCTTCCAGTCACTTACAAATCTCACATTTCGTTATCAGTTGGTCCCGTTACTTTCTCATGACCCTGGGCTTCAACTTTATTACTTTACAATCGTCCATTTGCTGTTGTCAGATGGCTTGGTCTTTTTAAGTGTTTCTCTAAGATAGTAGATCTTTCCAAAGCGGGCAATCCGCAGACTTTCTATCTCTCTCTTGAGTTATTTCTACAAAGCAAAAACACTTCAGTTATTTTAAAGAAAAGAACCCTGTTGAGCTTCACACTAACAGACCCTTAAGTGCATAGGTGTCGACTCGCGTGGCCGAACCCATATATCTCTCCCACTTTCTAAGGGGTTGTTTTGACAGTTTTAATCTCTCAGCAGTTGACCCTTAGTCCTGTTTAAACCTTATCTGGGTTTATACAATTTTTACAGCCTTCTATTGTTCAACTCAGAGCACGAATTAACCTACTCCCTCCATTTTGTATATTGGTGTTACAAATGAATCCTGGTTTGTTTTACCTTATTAAATCCAATTTTTAATATCTTACTTCAGTGTGTTCAAGAGGGTTGTGAATCTTTGGCATTCTTTACCCCAGGGGGCTGTGAATGCTCAACTGTTGAGTACCATCAAGGCTGAGATTGATAGATTTTTTTGGACTCAAGGGTATGGGGAAATTGGGCAGGAATGTGTAGTTGAGATTGAAGATCAGCCACGATCTTATTGAATGGCAGAGCAGGCTCGGGGGGCCGTATGGCCTACTGCTGCTTCTAATTCCCATGTAAGAAGTCACACAACACCAGGTTATAGTCCAACAGCTTTATTTGAAATCACAAGCTTTCGGAGCGCTGCTCCTTCTTCAGGTGAAGTGGAGAAATGCATAAAGACACAGCTTATATAGTCAGAGAATCATGTCAGATGTTTACAGGTAACCTTTCCAACTGCCATTTATCACACCTCGGCAGAGAGATAATCACAGCAGTCAAAGGTGTGAATGGTGTCCAAACAGGTCAGTCAGGGAAACATTACATCAAAGAACAATGAGGTGGGGTCACAAGGGGTCAAATATTGCAGATGCTGGGGTCTGTATGAAAAACAAAAAAACAGACAAAAAACATTTTTTTTGGCTGGAAATCACAGCAGGTCCGGCCGCATCTGTGTAGAGAGAACAAGCCAATGTCGACTCGAGTCTGGATGACCCTGCGTCAGGTGGGGTTACATGTAGCGTGACATGAACCCAAGATCTCTGTTGAGGCCGTCCTCATGGGTGCGGAACTTGGCTATCAGTTTCTGCTCGACGATTTTGCGTTGTCGTGTGTCTCGAAGGCCGCCTTGGAGAATGCTTACCCGAAGATCGGAGGCTGAATGTCCTTGACTGCTGAAGTGTTCCCCGACTGGGAGGGAACACTCCTGCCTGGTGATTGTTGCGCGGTGTCCGTTCATCCGTTGTCGCAGTGTCTGCATGGTCTCGCCGATGTACCATGCTCCGGGGCATCCTTTCCTGCAACGTATGAGGTAGACAACGTTGGCCGAGTCACATGAGTATGTACCATGTACCTGGTGGGTGGTGTCCTCACGTGTGATGATGGTATCTGTGTTGATGATCTGGCATGTCTTGCAGGGGTTGCTGTGGCAGGGTTGTGTGGTGTCGTGGTCGCTGTTCTCCTGAAAGCTGGGTAATTTGCTGCGAACGATGGCTGCAAAGGCTGCGCAGCCTTCAACATGTCATCGATGACGACGAACACCTCGCTAAGGCCATCCCCACGCCTCCACTACTCGCTTTCAAACAGCCGCCTAACCTCAAACAGACCATCGTTCGCAGCAAATTACCCAGCTTTCAGGAGAACAGCGACCATGACACCACACAACCCTGCCACAGCAACCTCTGCAAGACATGCCAGATCATCAACACAGATACCATCATCACACGTGAGGACACCACCCACCAGGTACATGGTACATACTCATGTGACTCGACCAACATTGTCTACCTCATACGTTGCAGGAAAGGATGCCCCGGAGCATGGTACATCGGCGAGACCATGCAGACACTGCGACAACGGATGAACGGACACCGTGCAACAATCACCAGGCAGGAGTGTTCCCTCCCAGTCGGGGAACACTTCAGCAGTCAAGGACATTCAGCCTCCGATCTTCGGGTAAGCATTCTCCAAGGCGGCCTTCGAGACACACGACAACGCAAAATCGTCGAGCAGAAACTGATAGCCAAGTTCCGCACCCATGAGGACGGCCTCAACAGAGATCTTGGGTTCATGTCACGCTACATGTAACCCCACCTGACGCAGGGTCATCCAGACTCGAGTCGACATTGGCTTGTTCTCTCTACACAGATGCGGCCGGACCTGCTGTGATTTCCAGCCAAAAAAAATGTTTTTTGTCTGTTTTCTTGTTTTTCATACAGACCCCAGCATCTGCAATATTTGACCCCTTGTGACCCCACCTCATTGCTCTTTGATGTAATGTTTCCCTGACTGACCTGTTTGGACACCATTCACACCTTTGACTGCTGTGATTATCTCTCTGCCGAGGTGTGATAAATGGCAGTTGGAAAGGTTACCTGTAAACATCTGACATGATTCTCTGACTATATAAGCTGTGTCTTTATGCATTTCTCCACTTCACCTGAAGAAGGAGCAGCGCTCCGAAAGCTTGTGATTTCAAATAAAGCTGTTGGACTATAACCTGGTGTTGTGTGACTTCTTACATTTGTCCACCCCAGTCCAACTCCGGCATCTCCACACCATGTCTAATTCCCATATACTTGCATTCCGGGACTAGAGTACGCAAGCTATAGACTGACTTCGCTCCAGTAAGTGAGGGAGTGTGGCATTTTAGACAATCTAGCACTATTCGAAAAGCAAAATCCTCACTTAGCATCTGGACCGGTATTTATCAATCAAAATTTTTTTTAAACTGGCTCAGTAGATGCCGAATGATTACAAGACCTTGCTGAGAGACAGCCCAAGACCATGACAAATAAACAAGAGGCCATTCCTTCGAAAGAGGTCAGCACACTAGCATTGTTTGAAACCGGCACCCTTCATCTCAGTGTGGAGAGAAACAGTGTGCGCTTTCCCATGTAAAGGGTTTTCCAATACGAGGGGGGTTTGTTAGTGTAGATAGGGGTAAACTGCAGGAGGCTCTCTAATCACAGGACACAGATTTAAGGTAAGAATCAGAACATAGAAACATAGGAGCAGGAGTAGGCCATTCGACCCTTCGAGCCTGCTCCGCCATTCAATATGTTCATGGCAGATCCTCTATCGCAATACCATATTCCCGCTCTCTCCCCATACCCCTTGATGCCTTTTGTGTCCAGAAATCGATCTATCTCCTTCTTAAATATATTCAGTGACTTGGCCTCCACAGCCTTCTGTGGTAGAGAATTCCACAGGTTCACCACCCACTGAGTGAAGAAATTTCTCCTCATCTCAGTCCTAAATGTCCTACCCCGTATCCTGAGACTGTGACCCCTTCGTTCTAGACCCCCCAGCCAGGGGAAACATCCTCCCTGCATCCAGTCTGTCTAGCCCGGTCAGAATTTTATACATTTCAATGAGATCCCCTCTCATTCTTCTAAACTCTAGTGAATACAGGCCTAGTTGACCCAATCTCTCCTCATACAACAGTCCTGGCATCCCAGGAATCAGTCTGGTGAACCTTCGCTGCACTCCCTCTATGGTCAGTATATCCTTTCTTAGGTAAGGAGACCAAAACTACACACAGTGCTCCAGGTGTGGTCTCACCAAGGCCCTGTACAACTCTAGTAAGACATCCTTGCTCCTGTACTCAAATCCTCTTGCAATGAAGGCCAACATATCATTTGCCTTCCTAACTGCTTGCTGCACCTGCACATTTGCTTTCAGTGACTGGTGTACAAGGACACCCAGGTCCCCCTGTACATCAACATTTCCCAATCTATCACCATTTAAATAATACTCTGCCTTTTTATTTTTCCTACCAAAATGGATAACTTCACATTTATCCACGTTATACTGCATCTGCCATGTATTCGCCCACTCACTCAACTTGAACCAGAGGGGAGATGGAGAATTCAAAATTCAAAATACAGCCAGTTGTTGTGATCTGGAATGCGCTGACTGAAAGGGCGGTGGAAGCGGATTCAATAGCAACATTTCAAAAGGGAATTGAATAAATACTCAAAGAAAAAATTTGCAGGGTTGTGGGGAAGAGCAGGGGAGTGGGACTAATTGGAGAGCTCATTTCAAATGAGTCCACACAGGCATGATGGGCTGAATGGCCTCCTTCTGTTACACTGGGGCAAGTAGCTCACCCCACCACGGCAAGGGAACTGTGCGCGCAATAAAATAAACCTTCCACAGGAAATGCAGACACTCCCAGTAGGTTTGTTCTGGGCACAAATCCATCCCTTTAATATATAACCCACAGACATAAGGGAAAGGCAGCCCCTCTCTATCAGAAGCCATCCAAAAGGAAGTAATTCTAACTTCAATAGCTTCAGGGACAGATCAGTCATTCTATCTGTCATCACTAGCCTCTCAGGACCCACTGAGCTCGATCCCAAAAAGAAATGCAACATGAATAGACCCAGGTAGTCTCTGTTTTTTATTAAGCAATTTACATCAAGAAGCTGGATTCAGTTGTGTTTCCTGGACAGTAGGAAGGCCACCAGAGAGGCGGAGATCAGGACCCCAGCTGCCAACATCACAGCCACGACCAGAAGCCGCTCAGAGCCCACATCACCTGCGGAGAACGAGAAGCCAATATGGAGTCAGGAGTCACAGGACTGGAATTGGGTTTTCATACAATCAACACTCACCTCGATAAGAACTCGGAACATCCTCACGAGTCCCAACAGCTTCACTATCCACCGAATGAACTAGGTCCAGATCTACATCCAGAACGATCAGAGGTCCAAGTGAGGCCTCACTCTCCCACACAGGCTCAGACTCTGCAACAATTAGTTCCATCCAGTTACAAAACATCCTTCTTCACCCTCAACACCCAACACCACCACAACATACCAAGCTCAGATGGGACCTCCCTCCTGCCCCTGGAGTGTGGTCTTCCTCCAGATCGCAATCTCTGGGCTCTGCAGTTGCCTCCATCACAACAGGCACAAACCTCATTGGATCCTTCCAGCAGGGACAGGCCCAACTCGTTCACCAGGGACCATCTAAACAAGGAAGCAAGCCATCGGTCAGAATGCATCCACACGCCAAAAAGAAAGAGGTCCACCATTCGGGGGTAGATTCCTCTCACCGGTTGGCTGGCTTCTGGAAGGAACAGGCTTTGTTGACTGAATCTGGCCTTTGATCTGCTGCAGCTACTCTCAGGTGGCAACTGATGAAGATCTGCAGGAGACACATCCAGGAGTTACTCAGCGTCAACGCTCACCGTCTTACCTTCCAACATCTGGCCAACTCTTACCAGGTCCCTGGCATCCTCAAAGAAGCGGAACGCATCCAGGTTGAACCGGAGCTTGTCCCAGTGATCTCGCGGCAACACAAAAGACGAAAGGGCGTCTTCGCCTCGGCTGTCCAACAGGCAACTGGAAAGAGGGTGGGAAAGAGCTGCATCGTCAAGAACGGATCCCATCAGCCAACCAGTTATGGGATGGGCTCGTGGAGCCTAGCTAAAGACCTTACCCGTTGAAGTCAATGATGTGGTATCTGGGGGTGGAGTCCTGGTCCGGGCTCAGTGTAGCTACACAGCGGTCAATGTAGAGCCTCAGGGGCATGTGGTTCACGGTCACAACAGAGGCCTCGATGTGAATGAGGTCACCCAGGAGGTAGATATTGGAGGCACGCTCTGCGCTCCAGTCATCTGGAACACACGAGAGAGAGAACGAGCTTTGGGTACCTCACTCAATTCCAAGGAACAGGTAAACACAGCTCAGGTAGACAATTGGCCCTCACTTACCAGTCATCAGACGCAGGGAGAATGATAGACGTCCCTCTGCCCCCTTGGTGGAGGAGAATGGGACCCAGGTGGGCACGATGGCATCGCTGCTCACTGTCCTCTTCCTGTGGGAAAGGAGCAAGGCTAGCTTTACATCCAGTTCACACCACCCCACCCTCATTGGAGGAAACGAGAGCCTCAATCATCCACCTTACCTGGGATAATGGCACTCAATAGGGACAACTGCTCCACTGGCTCTCACAATGACTCCTCCAATAGGGCTCGGCCTGTAGTACAGGTGGGTGGTGTAAATCAGCAGGTCCTCAGTCATCTGGGAGAGAGAGGAGATATCTGGTTAGGGTCAGGTACAGAACAATGGAGTTATTCTCAGACAAGAGTGCAATGTTCTGCTGAATAAAGAAACTCAGCCCTTCATTCTTTTGATGACTAACCTAGAGCCAATGAACTAGATTCCCAACCCTCTTCCTACATCTTTTATTCTTATTGCATCATACTATCACACTGCACAGAAGGAGGCCATTTGGCTAACCGTACCGGCTCTTTGGAGGAGTTGTCCAAGTAGTCCCACTCGCCCCCATCCCACCCCCCATAACCCTACAAGTTAATCCTCCTCAAGTACACGTCCAATTGCCTTTTGATAGAATATAAAAATAGGGAGGTATTGCTTCAGTTGTACAAGGTATTGGTGAGACCGCACCTGGAATACTGCATACAGTTTTGGTGTCCATACTTAAGAAAAGACATATTTGCTCTCGAGTCAGTACAAAGAAGGTTCACTCGGTTAATCCCGGGGGTGAGGGGATGGGCATATGAGGAGAGGTTGAGTAGATTGGGACTCTACTCATTGGAGTTCAGAAGAATGAGAGGCGATCTTATTGAAACATATAAGATTGTGAAGGGGTTGGATCGGGTGGATGCGGGGAGGATGTTCCCGATGATGAGTGGAACTAGAACTAGTCTTAGAATAAGGGGCTGCTCTTTCAAAACTGAGATGAGGAGGAACTACTTCACTCAGAGGGTGGTAGGTCCATGGAATATGCTGCCCCAAAAAGCTGTAGAAGCTACATCATTACATAAATTTAAAACAGAAATAGACAGTTTCCTAGAAGTAAAGGGAATAAAGGGTTATGGGGAGCGGGCAGGAATTTGGACATGAGTCTAGGTTCGGATCGGTCATGGCCCTGTGGGTAGCGGAGCGGGCCCAGGGGCCGTGTAGCCTAATCCTGCTTCTATTTCATGTGTCTAATTCTGTTAGATTCAGGAGATGGTTCTGTGATAGTAGATTGGCGGTTAGGATCAGATCAGCCATGATCTTATCGAATGGCGGAGCAGGCTCGAGGGGCCGATTGGCCTACTCCTGCTCCTATTTCTTATGTTCTTATGTTATGAAAGTTCCTATGGAATCTGCTTCCACCGCCTAGTCAGGTCATGCATTCCAGATCACAACCCTCTGGGAAAAAATCCCACAGGATTCTCTCATTGCCCCTCCACCAATTACTTCAAGTGCATGACCGCTGGCTACGAACCCACTTCCCAGCGGAAACTGTTTCTCCCTACTTGTTCTATTGGGAAAAACACTCAATTTTCAACACCTCTATTAGATCTGCCCTTAAGCTTCGCTGCGGCAAGGGAAAAGTACCAGATTCTCCACACAAGTCCCTCATCACTGGTAAACCACCTCTGTACCTTCTCCAAGGCCTCCATAAGAACATAAGAAATAGGAGCAGGGATAGGCCACTTGGCCCTTCGAGCCTGCTCCGCCATTCAATAAGATCATGGCATAAGATCAAAGCCACTTCCCAGCCCGCTTCCCATAACCCTTCACTCCCTTATCTTGCATAAATTTGCCTATCTCCATTTTAAATGTATTTAATGACCCAGCCTCCACAGCTCTCTGGGGCAGAGAATTCCACAGGTTTACGACCCTCTGAGAGAAGAAATTCCTCCTCATCTCAGTTCTAAAAGGACAACCCTTTATTCTGAGACTGTGCCCCCGAGTTCTAGATTTCCCCACGAGGGGAAACATCCTCTCTGCATCTACCCTGTCGAGCCCCCTCAGTATCTTATATGTTTCAATAAGATCACCTCTCATTCTTCTAAATTCCAATGAGTATAGGCCCAGCCTGCTCAACCTTTCCTCATAAGTCAACCCCCTCATCTCTGGAATTAACCGAGTGAATCGTCTCTGAACTGCCTCCAATGCAAGTTTATCCTTCCTTAAATAAAGAGACCAAAACTGTACGCAGTACTCCAGGTGTGGTCTCACCAACGCCCTGTACAGTTGTAGCAGGACTTCCCTACTTTTATACTCCAACCTCCTTGAAATAAAGGCCAACATTCCATTTGCCTTTCTGATTACTTGCTGTACCTGCATGCTAACTTTGTGTTTCATGCACAAGGACCCTCTGAACTGTAGCGTTTTGTAATCTCTCTCCATTTAAATAATAGTTTGCTTTTTTATTTTTCCTGCCAAAGTGGATAACCTCGCACTTTCCCACATTATACTCCATCTGCCAAATGTTTGCCCACTCACCTAGCCTATCCTACCCTTTTGCAGATTCTTTGAGTCCGCTGCACAACTTGCTTTCCCACCCATCTTTGTATCATCTGCAAACTTGGCTACATTACACTCGATCCCTTCATCCAAGTCATTAATGTAGATTGTAAATAGTTGGGGTCGCAACATCAATCCTTGTGGCACCTCACTAGTTACCGTTTGCCAACCAGAAAATGACTCATTTATCCCGACTCTCTACTTTCTGTTAGTTAGTTAATTCTCTATCCATATTACTCCCAACTCCGTGAGCTCTTATGCAGTAACCTTTTATGTGGTACCTTATCGAATGCCTTCTGGAAATCCAAATACACCACATCCACTGGCTCACCCTTGTCCACCCTGCTTGTTACATCCTCAAAGAACTCCCACAAATTTGTCAAACATGATTTCCCTTTCCTAAAACCATGCTGACTCTGTTTGACTGCAGTATGTTTTTCTAAATGCCCTGCTACTGCTTCCTTAATGAAGGACTCCAGCACTTTCCCAATGACAGATGTTAGGCTAACTGGTCTATAGTTTCCTGCTTTCTATCTCCCTTCTTTCTAAAATAGGGGTGTTACATTAGCGGTTTTCCAATCCGCTGGGACCTCTCCAGAGTCCAGGGAATTTTGGTATATTGCAACCAATGCATCCACTATCTCTGCAGCCACTTCTTTTACGACCCTGGGATGCAGGCCATCTGGTCCAGGAGACTTGTCATCTTTTAGTCCCATTATTTTACCGAGTACTATTTCCTTAGTGATAGTGATTGTCTTTAGCTTCCCACTCCCTGTGGCCCCTTGATTATCCATTATTGGGATGTTGTTAGTGTCTTCTACAGTGAAGACAGATGCAAAATATTTGTTCAGAGTCTCTGCCATTTCCCCGTTCCCCATTATTAATTCCCCAGTCTCATCCTCTAAGGGACCAACATTTATTTTAGCTACCCTCTTCCTTTTTATATACACCTGTAGAAGCTCTTACTATCTGTTTTAATGTTTCTTGCCAGCTTACTCTCCTAATTCATCTTCTCTTTTTTTTAAGTCATCTTTTGCTGGTTTTTAAAAATTTCCCAATCCTCTGGTCTCCCACCAATCTTGGCAACATTGTCTGCCTTCATTTTCAATTTGATACCATCCTTTACTTCCTTAGTTAGCCACGGATAGTGCTCCCCCTGCTCTTAAAAATCTTTCGTTCTCAGTGGAATATATTTTTGTTGAGAGTTATGAAATATCTCCTTAAATGTCCACCACTGCATTTCAACTATCTTACCCTTTAATTTGTTTCACTAATCCACTTTAGCCAGTTCTGCCCTCATGCCATTGTAATTGCCTTTGTTTTAGATCAGGACACTGGTTTGGGGTGCAACTTTCTCACCCTCCAACTGAATTTGAAATTCAACTATGCTATGATCACTCTTAACTAGAGCTATAGTAATAGGGGATTCTATTGTAAGGGGAATAGATAGACGTTTCTGCGGCCGCAAACGAGACTCCAGGATGGTGTGTTGCCTCCCTGGTGCAAGGGTCAAGGATGTCTCAGAGCGGCTGCAGAACATCTTGGAAGGGGAGGGTGAACAACCAGTTGTCATGTTGCATATAGGTACCAACGATATAGGTAAAAAGTGGGGTGAGGTCCTAAAAGCTCAATATAGGGAATTAGGAGGTAAATTAAAAAATAGGACCTCAAAGGTAGTAATCTCAGGATTGCTACCAGTGCCACGTGCTAGTCAGAGTAGAAATAGAAGGATATTTCAGATGAATACGTGGCTAGAGGAATGGTGCAAGAGGGAGGGATTCAAATTCCTGGGACATTGGAACCGGTTCTGGGGGAGGTGGGACCAGTTCAAACTGAACGGTTTGCACCTGGGCAGGGCCGGGACCGATCTCCTAGGGGGAGTGTTTGCTAATGCTCTGGGGGAGGGTTTAAAACTAAAATGGCAGGGGGTTGGGATCCTGAGCAGGGGAACAGAGGAAAGGGAAACAAGGATAAAAGCAAAAGATAGGAAGGAGAAAAACAACGGTTTAAATCAAACATGGCCACAGTAAATAATAATTCTAATAGGTCTAAGAGCATTAAAAAAACAAGCCTGAAGGCTTTGTGTCTTAATGCGAGGAGCATTCGTAATAAGGTGGATGAATTAGCTGCGCAAATAGAGGTAAACAAATATGATTTGATTGGGATTACGGAAACATGGCTTCAGGGTGGCCAAGGCTGGGAACTCAACATCCAGGGGTATTCAATATTCAGGAAAGATAGGCAAAAAGGAAAGGGAGGTGGGGTAGCATTAAAGAAGGGAGTAACACAATTGTAAGGAAGGATATTAGCTCTGATGATGTGGAATCTGTATGGGTAGAACTGAGAAATACCAAGGGGCAGAAAACGTTAGTGGGAGTGGTATATAGACCTCCAAACAGTAATGCTGAGGTTGGGGATGGCATTAAAAGGGAAATTAGAGAAGCGTGCAATAAGGGCACAGCAGTCATCATGGATGACTTTAATCTACATATAGATTGGGCTAACCAAATTAGTAACAATACTGTGGAGGAGGAATTCCTGGAGTGTTTACGGGATGGTTTCCTGGACCAATATGTCGAGGAACCAACCAGAGATCAGGCCATCTTAGACTGGGTATTATGTAACGAGAAAGGATTAATTAGCAATCTTGTTGTACGAGGCCCCTTGGGTCGGAGTGATCATAATATGATCGAATTCTTCATTAAGGTGGAGAATGAAGTAGTCGACTCAGAGACTAGGGTCCTAAATTTAAATAAAGGAAACTACGATGGTCTGAGGCGTGAGTTGGGTAGGATTGATTGGGGAATGTCACTCAAAGGGTTGATGGTGGATAGGCAATGCAAACATTCAAAGACCGCATGGATGAACTACAGAATTTGTTCATCCCAGTTTGGCATAAAAATAAAACAAAAAAGGTGACTCAACTGTGGCTAACAAGGGAAATTAGGGATAGCATAAGATCCAAGGAGAGGACATATAAATTGGCCAGAAAAAGCAGTAAACCTGAGGATTGAGAGCAGTTTAGGATTCAACAAAGGAGGACAAAGGGATTAATTAAGAAAGGGAAAATAGAATGAGAGTAAGCTTGCAGGGAACATAAAAACTGACTGTAAAAGCTTTTATAGATATGTGAAGAGAAAAAGATTGGTGAAGTCAAGCGTAGGTCCCTTGCAGTCAGAATCAGGGGAATTTATAATGGGGAACAAAGAAATGGCAGACCAATTAAATACATACTTTGGTTCTGCCTTCACAAAGGAGGACACAAATAACCTCCCAGAGATGTCGGGAAACATAGGATCTGATGAAAGGGAGGAACTGAAAGAAATCAGCATTCGTAAGGAAATGGTGTTAGGGAAATTGATGGGATTGAAGGCCGATAAATCCCCAGGGCCTGATAATCTACATCCTAGGGTACTTAAGGAAGTGGCCCTAGAAATAGTAGATGCATTGCTGATAATCTTCCAACATTCGATGGAATCTGGAACAGTACTCATGGATTGGAGGGTAGCTAATGTTACCCCACTATTCAAAAAAGGTGGTAGAGAGAAAATGGGGAATTACAGACCGGTAAGCCTGACATCGGTAGTGGGGAAAATGCTAGAGTCCATTATAAAAGATGTAATAGCAGAGCACTTGGAAAACAGTGACAGGATTGGACAAAGTCAACATGGATTTACAAAAGGTAAATCGTGCTTGACTAATCTACTGGAATTTTTTGAGGATGTAACTGGTAAAATAGATAAGGGAGAACCAGTGGATGTGGTGTATTTGGACTTTCAGAAGGCTTTCGATAAGGTCCCGCATAAGAGATTAGCGTGTAAAGTTAAGGCACATGGGATTGGGGGCAAGGAATTGACTTGGATAGAGAACTGGTTGGCAGACAGGAAGCAAAGAGTTGGAATAAACAGTTCTTTTACCGAGTGGCAGGCAGTGACTAGTGGGGTACCACAGGGATCGGTCCTTGGACCCCAGCTATTCACAATATATATTAATGATCTAGACAAGGGAACTAGATGTAATATCTCCCAATTTGCAGACAACACAAAGCTGGGTGGGCATGTGTGCAGTGAGGAGAATGCTGAGAAACTCCAGGATGATTTGGACAGGTTGGGTGATTGGGCAGAAGCATGGCAGATGCAATATAACATGGATAAATGTGAGGTTATCCACTTTGGTGGCAAAAACAGGAAGGCAGATTATCTGAATGGCAATAGATTGGGAGAAGGGGAAGTGCAACGAGACCTGGGTGTCCTTGTGCACCAGTCGCTGAAGGTAAGCATGCAGGTGCAGCAGGCGGTTAAGAAGGCAAATGGTATGTTGGCCTTCATAGCAAGAGGGTTTGAGTACAGGAACAAGGATGTCTTGCTGCAGTTGTACAGGGCTTTGGTGAGGCCACATCTTGAGTATTGTGTGCAGTTTTGGTCACCTTATCTGAGGAAGGATGTTCTTGCCATGGAAGGAGATCAGCGAAGATTCACCAGGCTGATACCTGGGATGGCAGGAATGACGTATGAGGAGAGATTGGGTCGATTGGGCTTGTACTCGCTGGAGTTTAGAAGAATGAGACGGGATCTCATTGAAACTTATAAAATTCTGACAGGACTAGACAGACTAGATGCAGGAAGGATGTTCCCGATGGTCAGGGAATCCAGAACCGGGGTCACAGTCTAAGGATAAGGGGTAGGCCATTTAGGACAGAAATGAGGATGAATTTCTTCACCCAGAGAGTGGTGAACCTGTGGAATTCTCTACCACAGAAGGCAGTAGAGGCCAATACATTAAATATATTCAAGAAGGAGTTGGATATATTTCTTAAGGCTAAAGGGATCAAGGGGTATGGGGAGAAAGCAGGGACCGGGTACTGAATTTGGATGATCAGCCATGATCGCATTGAATGGCAGAGCAGGCTCGGGGGGCCGAATGTCCTACTCCTGCTCCTAACTTCTATGTTTCTATGATCCTTTACTATTGTAAGGTTTCGCAAGAATTTCAAAAATTTCCACAGCCCCGAAGATTATTTTTTTGATTAAAGAAAACCTGGGTGGTATATACCTTAAAAATCCAGGGCATCAAAAAATGGCTGTCAGACCTCGTGGCAGGAGACAAAAGACAGCCTGCTTGTGTATCTGCAAAGGAGTTGAAAAAAAACACCAGCCTGTGCGAAATGCATGAAGTACTTGAAATTGTCAATCAACTGCAGTTTAGGAAGTTTCAAACCACAGGACAAAGGGGTTGTTTGTTTACAGAACTCTCTACAATGTTGACACAAAGGCTTAAGTACGTAAACCTGTCAATCAATTGTGGTTGGACTGACCACAGGACAATGGGTTTGTTTACAAACCATTTGAGTGCTGTTGATTGAAATTCAGTAAGACATTTAAACTGAGCGAATACCAGTCAAATGAATGGGGTAATACATTCAAACCCATTGCAGTCAATGGGGACAGTTCGACCCGTTTTGTATAGCCCAGATACATCCGGATTTGGGCACGAAGATTATGGCTCCCAATGGGTATAAAATAGCCTCTCAGGAAGCCATCTCTCTCTCTCTGCCGCCTCACCTCCGTGCTCTGTCTGCAAGAAGAGCAACTCAATAGCCCGCCTAAAGAAGTGGAATACCAGCAGTTACTTTTAAATACTGGGGTATCTCTACTTCGGGGCGGTGAAGAATAAGACCGCAGGAGCACGGAGCAGGCGTTCACTGGTGAGCATAGATTTTCTGGCCCATTACAAGGCAACCTAGATAGGTATAAGGGGTGGGAATTAAGGGGAATTTTTGTTAAATTGTAATTTTAGTCAATTTTCCCTCGATGTGTCCGTTTTCTCCTCCCTTATTAAGCAAAGGTGTGCTGTATTAAGTAAAAGTGCTGTATTAAGTAAGAGTGCTGTACTAAGCAAAGGTGTGCTGTAGTAAGCAAAGGTGTACTGTATTAAGAAAAAGTGCTGTATTAAGTAAGAGTGCTGTACTAAGCAAAGGTGTGCTGTAGTAAGCAAAGGTGTACTGTATTAAGTAAAAGTGCTGTATTAAGCATAGGTGTGCTGTATTCATTATTTTCAATTTATTTCTTTTTATTTCAATAAATACTGGTCTTCTTTGCACCCAACCACGAGTCTCGTTTTGTCTCCATCGCTACTGAATAAGTCCGGTGGTCAGAACCAGAAAAGGGGAGCGATTCGAAACCGCACGGGGCTCTGGAGCAGCTCAGATACTTCTGACTGGCCAGAGACAATAACCCCAATACCCCCCCCTTTAATTTCTACACCATGAGATCATTTATTAATTCTGTCTCATTACACAGTACCAGATCCAAGATAACCTGCTCCCTGGTTGGTTCCATTGCATACTGTTCTAGGAAAACATCCCGGATGCACTATGAACTCTACCTCCAGGCTACCATGGCCGATTTGTCCAATCAATATGGAGATTAAAAATACCCATGATTATTACCGTACCATTTTTACAGGCCTCCATTATTTGTTGATTTATACTCTGTCCAACAGCATTGCTACTGTTCGGGGGCCTGTAGACTACGCCCACCACAGACTTTTCCCCCCCTTTATTAATTTTTTATCTCCACCCAAATCGATTCTACATCTTGATCTTCTGAGCCAATATCACTTCTCACCACTGCACTGATCCCATCTTTGACCAACAAAGCCATCCCACCTCCCTTTCCTTTCTTTCTATCTGTTGTGTATGTACCTTTAAGAGAATAACTGGTCTCAGACTGCAGTACCGGCAGTGACCACCCCTGTATAAAAGGCGCTAGAGAGCCTCTGTTTGTTAGTTTCGCTATTGACTTCCACCAGTAAAGACTTGTTTGTTTTCACTCCTGCTGGTCCGTGTCTCAATCATTCACGGACTTAACACTGGCGACGAATAAGAAACGAACTTACCTGCAACTCAGCAGCACCTCAGACGACGTTGTTGAAGGTCGGAGCCAGAAGAAAGAAAAAAAAAGAGTCCAAAGAAACTCGGGAAACGGGCGTCGACCGTCAATCATCGGTTTGAAAACTTGCAGGAGAGACTGTTCAGAGCCAGGCTGGGATCCTCGGTCTGTGGTTTCCCAGCTAATCGGGCTGGTGGCAGGTAGTGCTCTGATCCTTCCTGGGCGGCGGTGGGCTGAAGCTCGATCGGGTGGCTTTTCAACGGGGCCGGGCAGCGAGTCGGGAAGCAAAGAGAGAGAGAGAGGGTGGAGCACACAGGGCGCGGCCGGTGCTTCGAAGCCGGGCAGCGTTCGGACCTAAGAAGAGGGAGGGAAGTGTCCCAGAGGGTCCGCTCCACGACGGGAAAATAATAAAAGAAAAATAATCAATATTTAACGCGCAAGAAACCGTGGAAAGCAGCGCTAACAACAGCGGGGAAGAAGGCAAAGTGCGGGAGGTGCCATTTTATTAAATCGGGGAAGAAGGCAAAGCGCGGGAGGCGCCATTTTAGATTTGCAAGATGCCGAAGACTGGCTGTATCACTGCTTTTGATAATACATTAGAGGACTGGACCACGTATGTGGAAAGAGTTGAGGTATATTTCGAGGCAAACGAAATAGCGGAGGGGAAAAAGGCATCGATATTGCTAAACTTAATGGGCGCTAGAACGTACGGCCTATTGCGGGACCTGATTACGCCAGCCAAACCGAAGGCGAAGAGTTTTAATGAGATTGTTGCTGTCCTAAAGGAACACTTAAACCCTGCACCGCTGTTGATAGCAGAAAGATTTAAATTCCACAGGAGAACTCAGCACAAAGATGAGAGCAATGCTGAGTATCTTACGGAACTACGCAAGCTATCAAAGCACTGCCAGTTCGGAGCAGGACTGGCAGATACCCTACGGGACAAATTTGTCTGTGGACTCCTGAGTGAAGGAACACAGAAGAAGTTACTCTCAGAAAAAGAGCTGACGCTAGATAAGGCTTTCAGCGTGGCAGTATTGTATGAAGCAGCAGCCAGGGGAGCTGCAGAAATTCAACAAAAACCACAGGAATACGGCACCCACGAAATGACACGGGGATTTGCAAAATGTTATCGCTGCGGCAGAACTAACCATGACCAGAAGGACTGCTGGTCCAAAGACAAAATATGCAGACAATGCGGGAAGATTGGACACATTGCACAATTTTGCAGGTCTGGGAAGAAGACCAGCGACAACAAAAAGGCTACTAAGGAACCGTACAAGAAAGTACAAAAGATGACGGACAGTAGTTCCGAAGATCAGATGAGCGATAGTGAATCCGGAAACAGGAAACTAAGCTGTCTCAAACTTCACAATGTAATCGCAAAAGAGGATCACCGAACCATTTGGGTCACCCTCACGATAGCAGGGTCCCAAGTTAAAATTGAATTGGATACAGGATCAGCGCTAACCGTCATGAATCGACGAGACTACGAGCGGCTATTTTCACACATACCCTTGAGAGAGACATCCATTGTCTTGACGACGTATACGGGGCAAAAAGTATACCCCAGAGGAAAAATAAGGGTGCCTGTCGAATACAATGGCAAGAAAATTCGGAAATTGTATCTCTACATACGGCCAAATGGTGGACCATCATTATTGGGACGGGAATGGATCAGGAAGATAAACTTAGATTGGCACTCCATTCATGCAATGACGGTGGACGGTAAAAAAGATGAAGACGTCACTCCTGGACGATTGTCAACAATCTTAGCTAACGCCAAAGAGGTATTTCAACAAGAACTGGGCACGCTTAAAGGCGTAACCGCCTCGATAAAAATAGAAGAGAATGCAGTTCCCAAGTTTTTCAAACAAGACCGGTACCATATGCAATTTGCCCAGCCGTCGAGGCAGAGCTGGAGAATCTGGAGAAGGCGGGCGTGTTGTCTAAGGTCGACTGGAGCGAGTGGGCGACACCCATCATTCCTGTCATGAAGAAAACGTTAAGCAATAAGCCCGGAGAGCCAAGGAAGATTCGCATCTGTGGGGATTTCAAGGTGACGGTGAACCCTGTCCTTCACACAGTACAATATCCTCTTCCAAGGATAGATGACATCTTCGCCTCACTGTCTGGAGGGAAGCGTTTTACAAAAATTGACCTAGCACAAGCATATTTGCAGATGGAGGTTGAAGAGTCCTCTAGGAAGTATCTCATGATAAACACTCAATGAGGTCTTTACCAGTATCATCGATTGGTATTCGGAGTAGCATCGGCTCCGGCGATATGGCAAAGAGCGATGGAACAAGTCCTGCAAGGGATTCCGGGGACTCAGTGTTACTTGGACGACATCCTTGTAACAGGTAAAGGTGACAGTGAACACCTTAACAACCTAGAACAGGTGCTCACTAGACTACGGGAACATGGGCTGCGAGCCAACCGCCCCAAGTGCGAATTTTTAAAGAAACAGATATCGTATTGTGGCCATGTGATTGATGAAGAGGGGTTACATAAGTCCCCTGACAAAATTGAAGCGGTTGTTAAGGCCCCAGCGCCTGAAAATGTGTCGCAACTGAGGTCATTCCTCGGGTTGGTGAATTACTATCATAAGTTTTTGCCGAATTTGTCGACAATTCTGCACCCACTGAACGCCCTGCTACGAACGGGGGTAGCATGGAAATGGAGCGATGATTGTAAGTGTGCTTTTCAGAAGAGTAAGGACTTAATCACTTCGAAGGAAGTATTGGCTCACTACAACCCAGCACTGCCAATCAGGCTGGC
The DNA here is from genome assembly GCF_052327205.1 of Somniosus microcephalus. Lineage (NCBI taxonomy): Eukaryota > Metazoa > Chordata > Chondrichthyes > Squaliformes > Somniosidae > Somniosus > Somniosus microcephalus. The sequence goes on from NW_028225182.1 coordinate 35,282,153, forward strand.
GTGTGATGCGTCTCCCTACGGCATTGAGGCGGTACTGTCACATAAATTCCTTGATGGTTTAGAGAGGCCGATAGCTTTTGCGTCACACTCGTTAACTTCTGCCGAGCGTAACTACGCCCAGATTGACAGAGAGGCCCTCAGCCTAGTGTGGGAGGTGAAGAAGTTCAATCACTATCTGCACGGTCAAAAATTTACTCTACTAACCGATCATCAACCTCTTGTCTCCATTTTCGACCCTCAGAAGGGCGTACCGATAATGACGGCACAATGGCTGCAGAGATGGTCCCTTTTCCTAGGGGCACACCAATATGACATCGAGTACAAAGGAACTAAACAGCATGGAAATGCTGATGGATTGTCACGCCTACCGTTGCCGACGGTGGAAGAAGAAGACCTTGCAGTGGATCCAATGGAGTTATTCCACTCGACCATAGTCGAATGTCTCCCTGTGACGAATGCAAACATAGAAAAGGAAACACGGAATGACCCGACACTATCACGGGTCTATGATTTAAAGGTGAAGGGATGGCCAGCACATGGCGAACCACTGCTGCCAGCATTCTCGCCGAGAAGAGAACAGCTGTCAGTGTGCAGAGGAACCTTGATGTGTGGATCCAGAGTAGTAATTCCACCTAAGTTGACGGATAGAGTACTCAATGAGCTTCATGAGGGTCATCTGGGTGGGGTAAAAATGAAGAACTTAGCCAGAGCGTTTGTGTGGTGGCCGGGAATCGATAGAGAAATCGAAGAGATGACCAAGAGCTGTGCAGGATGCCAGAAGGTCCAAAACGCCCCACCACAAGCTCCTTTGCATCCATGGGAGTGGCCCTCATCTCCATGGCAACGGGTGCACATTGATTTTGCTGGTCCCTTCATGGACTCGATGTTTTTAATTGCGGTGGATGCACATTCAAAGTGGCCAGAGGTAATAAAAATGTCCTTAACCACCACGGAAAAAACTATCACAGTTTTGCGAACCATATTCGCCAGGAATGGGCTGCCTGAACAGATTTGCTCTGACAATGGACCACAGTTTGTGTCTGAAGAGTTCTGGACGTTCTTAAAGAACAATGGCGTTAAGCATTACACATCTGCCCCATATCATCCAGCCACTAATGGATTGGCCGAGAGGTTTGTCCAAACATTCAAGAAGGCTATCAAGGCAATGTGTAATGAAGATATACCCCTACAACACAAGGTGGACAACTTCTTGTTTGCCTACCGGAATGCGACACATGCGGTTACCAACCAAACCCCAGCCATGATGTTCACAGAATCACAGAAACCTCACAGTACAGATAGAGGCTATTTCGGCCCATCGAGCCTGCACCGACACATATCCCACCCGATCCCCGTAACCCCTACACCAACACATATCCCACCCTATCCCCGTAACCCCACGTATTTAATCCCCCTAACACTAAGGGTCAATTTTTATCATAGCCAATCAACTTAACCCGCACATCTTTGGACTGTGGGAGGAAACCGGAGCACCCGGAGAAAACCCACGCAAACACGGGGAGAATGTGCAAACTCCACACAGACAGTCACCCGAGGCCGGATTCGAACCCGGGTCCCTGGCGCTGTGAGGCAACAGTGCTAACCACTATGCCACTATGCCATCGAAGACTACGATGTCGCTTGGATTTGGTTAAGCCAAACGTCCAAAGAGATGTGGAGAACAGGCAGTTTCAGAATATGAATGAAAGGCCGACCAGGAGTTTTAAGATAGGTCAACCAGTTTTGGCCCGGGACTACCGCACTGAGAAATGGCAGCCAGGAACGATTTGTACACGGCAAGGACCTCTTATGTATACCGTGGACGTTGGAGAGAGCATTGTAAGACGCCATGCTGACCAGATTCTAGAGTCAATGGAAAACATCAACTCCACACCACGATCTGATACACCTGGCAATGAAATCGACGTACCAATTGCATCTACCGCAGAATCGGTGATATTGGAAGCAGATGAACCAAACAACGACATTGATCTCGACTCAACATTGCCAGAAGAACCTGATACCCCAAAGAGGCGTTATCCAGACAGAATCAGGAAGCCTCCTCAAAGACTGAACTTATAATTGCTTAAACTTAACCAATGTATCTAGCAACCGTGATTGTGATTGTAATTAGTTATCATTTAGTTGTTAAATGAATGTTATGTACTGTTTATCTAAAAGGGGAGGAATTGTTGTGTATGTACCTTTAAGAGAATAACTGGTCTCAGACTGCAGTACCGGCAGTGACCACCCCTGTATAAAAGGCGCTAGAGAGCCTCTGTTTGTTAGTTTCGCTATTGACTTCCACCAGTAAAGACTTGTTTGTTTTCACTCCTGCTGGTCCGTGTCTCAATCATTCACGGACTTAACACTATCCTTCCGAATTATCAGATACCCTGGAATATTCAGGTCCCAGCCCTGGTCGCCTTGCAACTACGTCTCTGTAATGGCGTTCCAATCATACCCATTTGTATCTATTTGTACCGTCAACTCATTTATCTTGTTAGGAATGCTGCGTGCATTCAGATATAGAGCTTTTAACTTTGTCTTTTTATCATTTTTCCTTGTTTTGGCCTTTTTTTCGGTTACTCTTATTTTTAAACATTCTGTCCCTTCCTGTCACACTCTGGTTATTATTTTCCCCATCTCTAGCCTACTCTATTGCTTTCTCATTGACCTGTTAAGGGACTCTATGTTAAGGGATATCACAGGTCATTTGGGGGAAAAGGGAACCTCAATCATTGACCTTGCCTGGGATAACGACACTCAATCGAGACAATGGTTCCATTGGGTCTCAGACAAATGCCCCAATAGTCAGTGAGGGTGAAGCATTCACATCCTAAACAACCCTGAGAATTTCTCCAAAGGATAGTCCTCATGTTCCCTCATCACCAGACAAGTTGTGCCTTTACTCTCTAGGAGGCACCTCCCAAACAATGTGTGATAATAATAATAACTTCCGGGAAGTTATGTCATCACTTCCTGTGAACTGTGAACTATGAACTATGAACTGTGTACATACCTCACTTCCTGTCATATGTCACTTCCTGTTGGACTGGTATAAATACTGGACTGTTCAGTATTGTAAGAGGCTTCTACCAGAGGCATGGTAAAGACCTCTCTTGTATATAGTGTGTTTGTAAGTTGCTTAAAGCTTACCTTAAAGTTACTTGATGTGTAAGACTCCTTTTCTTACATCAATTTAAGCAACTTAATATTTACACTCACAAATACTAGACCTTCGGACAAACTCGGAGTTAAGGATCCAGGGAACCACCCATCATGGAGAGAATCCTTAGACCTATTCATCTGGACTTGGACCCGAATACACCAGCAGCTGGCAGGGTATGGAAGCATTGGTACCGTACTTTTGAGAATTTTCTGGATGAATGTGAAGTGGATGCTCCTACTAGATTGAGGATACTTATCAACTATGTGACCCCAAAAGTGTTCGAATATGTTGATGAATGGGATAATTACGATGAGGTGATTCGGGCACTTAAGAAACTGTATGCCAAGACTCCAAATGAGGTCTATGCTAGACATCTACTGGCCACAGCCCAACAAGGGCCAGGGGAATCGATTAACGAATTCCTTATAGAACTTCGCAGGCTCAGCATAGATTGTAACTTTCAGGCAGCCTCAGCTGAGCTGTACCACGAAGAAATGATTCGTGATGCTTTCATCTGCGGGATTGCCTCTCCATTTATACGCCAGCGTCTACTAGAAAGTAAAACACTTGAGCTACAAAAAGCTTTTGACCTAGCTTGTTCTCTGGATTTGGCAAAGAGAAATGCAGACCTCTATCAGCTGCCCAGATCTCGATCTGCTGCTGTAACTGCAACCAGACAATTCAAGCGGTCTCAGGTAAACCCTATCATGGGGGAATCTAATTCTGATAATTCTGATGAAGAAGAGGAGGATGACCCCACTTTAGCAGCCTCTTGGCAATCTAGGAGGGAATGCTTCTTTTGTGGAGATGCTTTTCACCCTAGGAAAACCTGCCCTGCTCGCAATGCAATCTGCAGTTATTGCAAAAAAAAAGGACACTTTGCTAAAGTTTGCCTATCAAGGGCCTCTACGAGGGCCAATCCAGCTAAGGCCTACCGAACTGCCCCAATTAGGGCCTATCAGGATGCTCCAGCTAGGACCTATCAAGCTTCCTCTCGAGCTCTCTCCCGAAGAAGCACACCGAGAGTTTTAGCCACTCTCTGTGCAACGACACCAATTACAGCTGCTTGCCCACAGAACCTGTCTCATGCAGCTACAAAAGTTTCAATTAAAGGGCATACCTTAGATGCCTTAATTGACTCAGGAAGTACTGATAGTTTCATTAAGGAACAGATTGTTGCGAAATTGAAACTACATGTCTTCCCATCGGACCAGGCAATTGCGATGGCTCAGTCATCACTGAATACCAGAATCTCCGGCTTTTGTATTGTTGATATGACACTTAATGGTCGCATGTATCCCTCCACCCGACTTTCGGTACTCAAGGACTTATGTAGTGATCTCCTCTTAGGGCTGGATTTCCAGAAACAGCATAAGAAACTCACTATTGAGTTCGGCGGATTCAAACCTGGTCTTACTATTTCTAATATACCGTCTAAATTACCATTTTGTGCGTTATCAGCAGCTTCACTGGATGAACCCTCATTATTTGCCAGTATTCCGCCTCGATGCAAACCAATAATAACGAAATCGCGGCTCTTTAATCAGGAAGACCAATCTTTTATTGAGGCTGAAATCTCTCGACTTCTAGCAGAGGATATCATCGAACCATGTTCATCGCCCTGGCGGGTTCAAGTCATCATTGTCAAGAACCCTCTAAAGCCTCACAAACAGTGACTATGCATTGATTATTCGCAAACCATCAATCAATATACCGACTTGGACGCCTACCCATTGCCACGCATTGATGATATGGTTAATAAACTGGCCGAATACAAAGTGTTCTCAACTTACGACTTAAAAAGTGCCTATCATCAGGTACCCTTGAAGGTCTCAGATAAGAAGTACACGGCCTTTGAGGCTAATGGACGGCTGTACCAATTTCGTCGCCTCCCATTCGGGGTTACTAATGGAGTGGCTGTCTTCCAATGGGCAATGGATGGCCTGGTTAAACAGGAAAACCTAAGGGATATTTTTCCCTATCTTGATAACATTACCATTGCAGGTCACTATCAACAGGAACACGACGCCAACCTCCAAAAATTTTGGGATGCCCTCCATCGCCGTAATTTAACCCTGAATGAATCCAAATCTGTTGAGTCGCAACCGACCATCAACATCCTTGGCTACTGCGTAGGCAATGGTATCATTAAGCCAGACCCAGAAAGACTTCGCCCGCTCCAAGAGCTCCCGTCACCTAAGAATCCGGCTTCTTTACGTCGGGCTCTCGGTCTGTTTGCATACTACGCTAAATGGATTCCTCATTTTTCGGACAAAATCCAACCCTTGCTGCATGCTAGATCATTTCCACTGGGAACAGCAGCTGTTGCAGCCTTTAACCTTCTCAAAAAACAGTTGGAGAAAGCGGCTCTTCACTCCATCGATGAGAATCTCCCTTTCGTGGTTGAATGTGATGCCTCGGAGGTGGCGATCTCGGCTACTCTGAATCAGGAAGGTCGTCCTGTAGCATTTATGTCCAGGACCTTACAAGGTGCCGAGCTACATTATCCTCCAGTTGAGAAGGAAGCCACAGCCATCATAGAGGCAGTACGGAAGTGGAACCATTTTCTAGCTCGCCAGCACTTTACATTAATCACGGACCAACGATCAGTCGCCTTCATGCTCGATAATCGAAAACGAACCAAAATTAAGAATAATAAAATACAACTTTGGAGGATGGAACTGGCCTCTTTTGGTTATACCATTCTCTATCGGCCAGGCAAGGAGAATGTGGCCCCGGACACCCTCACACGGGCATTCTGCTCCACTATGTCGTCGTCGACTCTCATGGATGTCCACAATGGATTGTGTCATCCTGGCGTTACGCGCATGCTACATTTCGTACGATCACGGAGTCTCCCTTTTTCCACTGGAGATGTAAAGAAAATATGCTCAGAATGCCGGCTTTGTGCGGAATTAAAACCTCAGTTCTTCCGCCCCTCAGATGGTATACTCATACATGCAACCCAACCGATGCAACGACTTAGCATCGATTTTAAGGGCCCAGTGCCCTCTTCAACTCGGAACACATATTTGCTCACCATGATCGATGAATATTCACGTTTTCCGTTTGCCTTCCCCTGCTCCAATATGCTGGCGTCCACAGTAATCTGCTGCCTTGAGCAGGTATTTTCTCTCTGTGGCATGCCGGCTTATATTCACTCAGATCGGGGTCCATCCTTTATGTCAAAGGAACTCAAGGACTACCTCTCAGAACGGGGAATTGCTACAAGCAAAACAACACCATACCATCCCATCGGAAATGGGCAGGTAGAGAGGTATAACGGTATCATCTGGAATTCCGTACGTCTCACTTTAAGATCTCGGGGCCTACCAGACCAGCAATGGGAAACAGTGCTTCCGGATGCATTGCACTCTATATGGTCCCTGCTTTCTACAGCCACAAATACTACACCTCATGAGCGGTTCTTTGGATTCCAGCGTCGCTCATCTCATGGGACATCACTCCCGTCATGGCTAACTACTCCTGGACCTGTATTACTCCGAAGATACGTTCGGACGTCTAAAAATGACCCTCTCGTAGACGAGGTCGAACTAACCGATGCCAACCCCACCTATGCAAACATACGATATTCCGACGACCGAGAATCTACCGTATCATTACGGGATCTGGCTCCCTGCCCACCAGGACCTAGTGGGACATCGGGTGATGGCATTTCACCAGGAAACTCTTGGGACCTATCGGGTACCCCTCTCCAGGATCCTGATTGGACACCAACTAGCTTGGTGCCGGTAGAACCCCGTACTCAAAGTTGCGACCCTCCCAGTACCGCGCATGAAAGTACTGATCCACCACAGACCAGCTCTGCACCTCCCTCTGAACAGAGGCAGTCTGACTTTGAACCTATTGGGGCTCGTACACGGAGCCATGATCTCCCCGACCCTTCACAGGGTAATCCAGGCCACACAGACTCTGACCAATGGCCAACCGCATGTAAGCGGACCAGCGACCCTCTACGACGGGAACCCAAATGGGTGCGACTCTTCCTCGTTCGGCGGCTGCGGAACAAAAGGTAGACCACAGCCTCCTAATCCTGCAGGAGGGAAGAATGTGATAATAATAATAACTTCCGGGAAGTTATGTCATCACTTCCTGTGAACTGTGAACTATGAACTATGAACTGTGTACATACCTCACTTCCTGTCATATGTCACTTCCTGTTGGACTGGTATAAATACTGGACTGTTCAGTATTGTAAGAGGCTTCTACCAGAGGCATGGTAAAGACCTCTCTTGTATATAGTGTGTTTGTAAGTTGCTTAAAGCTTACCTTAAAGTTACTTGATGTGTAAGACTCCTTTTCTTACATCACAATGTCTGAGTCTATTGGTATTATAAACTAGCCCAACATTAGCTTTATAAATCTGCACTCCAGCCCATGTAGCTACAACCCTTCATCTCACTCCCTCCACTGCTCAGGACAATCTGTTAACCTGGCTCCTCAATCCAGGTGGACGTGCTCAGTTCTGACTCAACTGTTGAAGGTTGAATCAGGAACAAACTCCACAAGTGCCCTCTTGTCCAAAGAGGCCTCACCAATATTGTGAGCATTCAGCTCAATCAAAACTAGCTCATTCAGCAATGGATCATTACAGGCCATAGAACGGACAGCACAGAAACAGGCCATTCAGCCCAATTGGTCCATGCCAGTGTTTATGCTCCACACGAGCCTCCTCCCAGGTGTCCACTGTTTGCTGAAGGTTTTAGTCAAGACTCACATTACCTTCACTGTGCTGCCACACTCATGGAGCCCATAGTCAAAGAGGACGGTGTGATTCTGAGAGTAGATCCCGGTTGGCCGACAACCTGCCGCCTCCAGGGTCAGGTCAGCAGCTTTAATCAGGTGCCTGGTTCCAAATAAATCCATCCGTACCCTGACCAGCAGGTTGTGGGGCTGTAGTTAATACAGAGGAAGGACTGCGACACAATACAGGAAGACATTCATAAACTGGCAGAAGGCCATGTCGCTGGCAAATGAATTTCAATACTGAGGCAAAGCGCAGAGATTCATTTAATGGGAAGCTGGATAAGTATGTGAGGGCGAAAGGAACAGAGGGTTAAGCTGATAGAGTGAGAGGAAGAGCGGTGGGAGGAGGTTCGAGTGGAGCAGAGACCTGAGGGGCCGAATGGACTGTTTCTGCACATTCTAAGTAATTCTACCTCTCTCTCTCTCTCTCTCTCTCTGACTCTCTGCCTCTCTCTCTCTCTTTCTGTCTCTCTGTTTCTCTTTCTCCCTCTCTCTGTCTCTGTCTCTCTGTCTCTCTGTCTCTCTCCCTCTGTCTCTCTCTCTGTCTCTCTCTGTCTCGCTCTCTCTCTGTCTCGCTCTCTGTCTCTCTCTCTCTCTGTCTCGCTCTCTCTCTCACTCTCCCTGTCTCTCTCTCTCTGTCTCTGTCTCTCTCTGTTTCACTCTGTCTCGCTCTGTCTCACTCTCTGTCTCTGTCTCTCTCTCTGTCTCTATCTCTCTCTCTGTCTCTCTCTCTGTATCTCTTTGTCTCTCTCTGTCTCTCTCTGTCTCTCTCTCTCTCTGTCTCTCTCCCTGTCTGTCTCTCTCTCTGTTTGTCTCTCTCTCACTCTCACTGTCTCTCTCTCACTCTCTCTGTCTCTATCTGTCTCTCTCTCTCTGTCTCTCTCTCTCTGTCTCTCTCTCTCTCTGTCTCTTTCTCTCTGTCTCTCTCTCTCACTCTGTCTCTGTCTCTCTGTCTGTCTCTCTTTCTCTCTGTCTCTCCCTCTCTCTCTCGGTCTCTGTCTCTCTCTTTCTCTCTCTCTCTGTCTCTGTCTCTCTCTGTCTCTCTGTCTCTCTCTCTCTGTCTCTCCCTGTTTCTCTCTCTGTCTCTCTCACTCTCTGTCTCTCTCTCTGTCTCTCTATCTCTGCCTCTCTCTCTGTTTCTCTCTCTGTCAAATTCAAATGCTTTATTGGCATGAAAGTTTACAGGGAACCATATTGCCAAAGCTTACATAACAAAAAGTACAGGTTTCCAACATTCTGTAGGTGTCAAACGTTTTTGACCCTTGTTGGTTACAGACAGTAATAATTTAAACAGTCGTTGACCCTCGTTGGGTGCATTCAGTATTAATTTAAAACAGTCGTTGGGTACATTCGGTATTAATTTAAACATTTTTAGAGTATATATGCTATGGGTGTGCTCGTTAGTCACTCACTGTTCCTCAGGTTGTGACATGTTGTTACATATTGGGCACCAAGATATGGCCTGTCTCCCTCCCCCAGGACTATTCTTAATTTTGACAGGTCATCCAATTCTTTGAAATCTGGGGTTGTAAGGCTGAGCTTGTCAAAATATATGTTTCTTGTCTTGTTGAATTTTTCGCATTTTAGGAGGAAGTGCACCTCTGTCTCAACCTCGCCGGCCAGACAGTGATCACATATTCTATTTTCTTTAGGTTGCCAGGATTTCTTGTATCTTCCTTTTTCAATTGCCAGTTGGTGGTCGCTTAGTCTGTATCTGGTGAGGGTCTGTCTCTGTTTTGTGTCTCTGATGGTCGAGAGATAGTCTGCCAGTTTATATTCTCTTTTTAGGGCCCGGTAGCATTCTAATCTGCTTTGGCTTTTGGTTATTTTGTTCCAATGTTCCAGGTAGGTTTCTTTGCATTGTTTAATGATTTGGTTCACTCGGATTGGTGTTTGGGGAGCAGTGTTGGTCTGGGACTGGTCAGGGTAGGAGAACTTAGTTTCAGTAACATCTGACTCAGGGGACTCGTTTCTGGGTTCAGCTCTTGGGTCTGGAGGGCTTTAAATGAAGGGTGTCTGGGGAACTAGATTTGAGGTGATTTAGAAAGTTTAGTGCTCATTTTTGGATGTTTATTATCAGTGGGTATCTGCCTAGTTCGGCTCTACATGCATTTGTTGGTGTTTTCCTTTGGGTGCGAAGAATGCTTCGGCAAAATTCTGCATGTAGGGCTTCTATTGTGTGTTTTTCCCATTTAGTGTAGCTATGGTGATTGAGTGGGCCCCATACTTCACTACCATACAGCGCAATGGGCAGGATTATACTATCAAATATTTTGAGCCAGATTTTGATTGGAATTTGGATGTTGTAGAATTTTCTTTTTATTGCATATAGGGCTCTTCGGGCTTTTTCTTTTAGCGCATTCACTGCTATGTTGAAGCTCCCTGATGCTGTAATGGTTAGACCAAGGTAAGTGTAGCTCATAGTGTGTCCTATGATGGTATCACTGAGAGTAAACTGGTATTTGTTTTCCTGACATCTGGGCCTATTTTGAAAAATCATGATGTTGGTTTTCTTTAGATTTACTGTCAGGGCCCAATTTTGGCAGTATTTGTCGAGTAGGTCTAAATGTTGCTGTATTCCCTGTTCTGTGGGAGACAGCAGAACCAGGTCGTCCACATAGAACAGGGACCTCACTTCCCCATCCAGGAGACAGAGACCCGGTGACTCGCTTTGCTCCAGCTTGTCTGCTAACTCATTTATGTATATGTTGAACAGGGTCGGACTCAAGTTGCAACCCTGCCGGACGCCTCTTCTCTGGGTGAAGAAACCGGTGCGTTTGTCTCCAATTTTGACACCGCATTTATTTTTCAGATACATCGATTTAATAAGGTCATAGACTTTGCCCCCTATTCCACACTGAAGAAGTTTGTAATAGAGCCCTTCGTGCCAAATAGAGTCAAAAGCTTTCTTGAAGTCAATGAAACAAGCGAATATTTTCCCATTTTTTGTTTGGTGTGTATGTTTTTCAATGAGAGTGTGAAGGGTATAGATATGGTCGGTGGTGCGGTGTTTTGGAAGAAAGCCTATTTGATTTTTTCTAAGGATATTATGTTTATTAAGAAAATCCAGTAATCTGCTATTTAGAATACTGCAGAATAACTTCCCTAGACAACTGTTGACACAGATGCCACGGTAGTTGTTTGGGTCTGATTTGTTTCCACTTTTATATATGGGAGAGATGAGTCCTTGGCACCAGATATCTGGAAAACAGCCCGAACATAATATGATGTTGAATAACTTGAGTACAGCACCCTGCATCTCCATAGTGCTGAACTTGAGCATTTCATTTTTGATGTTGTCTGGACCACAGGCTTTCTTTAGGTGGAGAGATTTTGTTTTTGTGGCCAGTTCTTTCCAAGTGATTGGGGAGCCCAGAGGGTTTTGGTTGTCTTTAATTGTTGCTTCTAATGTGTGGAGTTTTTCTGTGACATGATGTTGACTTGAGTTTGAATCGTTTACTGGGATGTCTTTGTAGAGGTTTTCAAAATGTGTTCTCCAGATGTCACCATCTTGCATTGGTAATGCTTGTAATTGAGTTGTACTCAGGTTATTCCACACATCCCAGAATTGATTTTGATTAATGGAGTTTTCAATTTCTTCAAGTCTTTTGTGGGTATAGTTTTGTGTTTTGTTCCTAATGGTGTGTTTATATCTTTTGAGGGTCTCATTGTATCTAATACGCAGGTCTGGGTTGTTTGGTTGGCGATGCTTTTGGTTTGATATTTTTCTCAGGTCTTTTCTGGCATTTTTGCATTCGTGATCAAACCATTTCTCATTTTTTTGTCTTTTGTAACGTTTCCTCTTCTGTTTCACAAGGTCGGCTTTTACAGCTGCCTCATGGAAGATCCTATTAATATCGTCTATGGCCATGTTTACACCATCTCTGGTGATCTCATATAGATTTTCTTTAAATTTTGATATTTTACTTGTGAGATCAGGTGAATTTAGTGCTGTGATGAATTTATCTCCACTGTCTGGGGCCCATCTGTATGTCTGGTTTAGTTTATGGAGCTTACTGGGTTCCTTTTTTGTGTCTGTAGTTTGGGCAGAAAGTTTAAGGTACACATTTATTTGGTTATGGTCTGAGAGGGGGGATTGCTGCCTGACAGTGAATGCGTTGATATCGCAGGGGTCCATGTCAGTGATTGTATAATCCACCACACTAGACCCAAGAGTTGAGGAATAGGTGAGTCTCCCTAAGGAGTCCCCTCTGAACCTACCGTTAACTATGTACAGGCCTAAGGCTCGGCAGAGTTGCACTACCTCCCTGCCGCTTTTATTTATTTCACAGTCAAGGTTGTTCCGATTTGTGATGGCTGGTGTGACATATAAAGGGGTCTGGCCAAACACATGGTTGTTGCCCTGTGGGTCTATGAAGTCAGGTTCACATCCGGTCCTTGCATTTAGGTCCCCACATAGTAGCACCTTTCCTTGGGCCTGGAAATGGCTGATTTCCATGTGGAGAGTTTCAAATAACTCCTCTTCAAAATATGGCGATTCTATTGGGGGTATGTAGATCGCACATAAGTAGACATCTTTTTTTGCTATTCCTATGTTTTTATCTAATTTTAGCCATACATGTGATTTCCCCTGTTTTACCGGTGAGATGTGTTTGTCCAGTTCTCCTTTATACCACACCAAGATTCCCCCGGAGGTTCTGCCCTTGCGTACCTTAGTGTTCTTTACTGAGGGCACAATGATTTCATGGTACATTGGAGGACAGTGGGTGGGCACGTCCTTTTGACACCATGTTTCTGTTAACACAATTATATCAATGTCTTTTATAGATTTTAGGAATTCAGGGTCTGTACTCTTCAGCCCAAAAGTTGAGGAGCGGAGACCCTGGATATTCCAGCAGCTTATGTGGAAAGAACGCATCTATATAGTTAAAAAAAAACAAAGCAAAATGGACCTATTTTGTGGGACGGGTGTGAAAACACTAGTTTCTATAGATGTACAATGCTAAATGACGATTTAGTATAGATTCCATATGGCATGTACATACTGCTACTTAATAATAGTAATAATAGTAATAAAATAACAATAATAATAATTTAGTACATTCTTATCCTGTTTTCCATCAGGGTGCTTATCATCGTCGTGATCTTTCCCAGTTCTTGTTTTACAGTCGCCTGTGGTCTAAAGGGGGGTCTGGGGTCAGGTACAATAGCACGGTTCTGTTGCTGGTTTTGTATAGGGGGGTAGGGGACAGTGGTGGTCCTGTTTGGGTTAGGGCTCCCATTGGCAGAGGGGGTGGGAGGGGTGCGTCCTTTGGCAGTGTTTATGAGGTTTTTTGCGAAGATCCACACCCGCTGTTTGAGTAGATGTAATCCGTCATAGAGGTCCCGTGTGTTGATGTTTGGGTGGTGGGCCAGGTAGACGTTGGGGAGGTCAGCACTCTCTGTCTCTCTCTCTCTCTCTGTCTCTCTCTGTCTCTCCCTGTTTCTCTCTCTGTCTCTCTCACTCTCTGTCTCTCTCTCTGTCTCTCTATCTCTGCCTCTCTCTGTCTCTCTCTCTCTCTCTCTATCTCTGCCTCTCTCTCCTCTGCAGGACGGAAGTTAAATGGTTCAGTGTTGAGATGTTATGCCAAACTTTTCTCATCGAGATACCACTCTTTTTCACAGTCCAGCCCAGACAACATTACGCCATCATTGGCTTTGCAGTTCTCACTGTTTTTGTGGTAATGTAAGTTGTGAGGAGGAGGCAAAGAAGCTTCATAGGATTACATAGGATATACAGCACAGAAACAGGCCATTCGGCCCACCATCAGCATCCTGGGGGTCACCATTGACCAGAAACATAACTGGACCAGCCACACAAATACTGTGGCAACAAGAGCAGGTCAGAGGCTGGGTATTCTGCAGCGAGTGTCTCACCTCCTGACTCCCTGTAAGATTCTCAAAATTTACAGATCCCCAAAGCTAGAAGAAAACCCTAAGGAAAATGACTTTGGACTCTTTCTCAACAAGTTTCAGGATGATAAAATAAAAGGGCATGTTTGGACGTGTAACCTCAAGAAAAGGCTGCAACAGGGAATGGGATCAACCTCTGTAAAGACAGTTTGGATATTGGAGTAAATCAAATTGTCTGGGGAACTGTGTAACCTCAATTTATCCTAACAATCGACCCACGGAGGAGCAGTCCCCACCCAAAACACAGGACCCATCCAAAACATGCATAATGCAAATCACCTCGCCAACCTACATAGAAATCTCAGGCTCAGACAGGATACTCAAAACCTGAATATAACTATGACAACGAACTAGGCGATCAACAACTCAGTGACTAAACAGTACAACATCCCGAAACCATTTTTCACATTTTTAATCAAGTTACCTTAACGAGCCCACCCAAATCAAACAATAAACCAGGACTGATTTGGCGCGCAGATTAGGAGGACCCAATTAGTATAATTAAAGGCCTGTTTTCTAAAGAAAGAAACACTCTCCAGAAGTTGGAGACAACTCAAGAAGTTCTCTCTCAGAAAGCTCGCCCCAGAAGCAACAAGCAAGAGAAACCGTAACATCGAAACGGGGCAGCATTCTACCGTACACCCAAGTTCAACAGCTTCAGTGACCCAGGACATCATCGGACACATTGCGGCAATAAGAGCCTTATGGAACTACCAACAAAATATTACCACCAACCAATCCGGTAATATTGAGCCACCACGGCCAAAGAAAAACAACTCAGGAGAAAAACCGAAGATTCGAAAGTTTCCACTCTACAATCTATTCCTGACTTACCCCAGGTAAGATTTTACTTCAATTCAATTCAATTCAATTTTATTTGTCATATATGCAGCAACCGTGTGTACTGCACAATGAAATGTTGATTTTTACGAGTCCTCCCAACATTGGAATAAATATGGCATAGCAATGATAAATACTAATAGAAATACAGTAATAATAAATAAAACAACAGTAATAAATAATAATAAATTATTCATTCATGAGTCTTATGGCCTGGGGGTAGAAGCTGTTTCGAAACCTGCTGGTACGAGACCGTATGCTTCGATATCTCTTACCGGACGGGAGCAGGGCGAAGAGGTTGTGGCTGGGGTGGCTCGCGTCTTTGATGATTCTCAGGGCCTTCCCCCGGCACCTCTCGGGGTAGACTTAATCACCCCATAGATCCAAAACACACCTTACCGCATCAGCGGACTCGCGAAGACTGACCAGCAGATCGTCGAAGTCCTCTACCGCATACAGGGTACGGCAGGCACCGACCAACACATCCAGCGAACCCCGAAACCGCGAACCAGCTCAACTGTCAAGGATTCGTTTGGTGAGCATTATCCCTGGTCCTCTAGAGTGCAACTTAGCTAGGAAGTGGGATTGGGAGGGGTGAAGTATTTTTCTACTGTATTTTCCCTCGTATGTATTGAAGTGTTCCCCAATTTTATTAGAGTAAAAGATTGCTGTGTTATATTTTCTTTTCTTGAATAAAGATCAAAGTTTGTTGCACCAAAACCAGTTGTCTGCTGCACTTTTGTCACAACCCCCAAATAAGCCCAAGGTCTAGAATCAAGGGAGTGGGAGTGATTCAAACCACTCATAAGTCAGTGGTGAGGCTGACCCACACACCACCCCTTACATCTGCCCTGGGAGTGTTTGATGGGACAGTGTAGAGGGAGCTTCACTCTGTATCTAACCCGTGCTGTACCCGCCCTGGGAGTGTTTGATGGGACAGTGTAGAGGGAGCTTCACTCTGTATCTAACCCGTGCTGTACCTGCCCTGGGAGTGTTTGATGGGACAGTGTAGAAGGAGCTTTACTCTGTATCTAACCCGTGCTGTACCTGCCCTGGGAGTGTTTGATGGGACAGTGTAGAGGGAGCTTTACTCTGTATCTAACCCGTGCTGTACCTGCCCTGGGAGTGTTTGATGGGACAGTGTAGAGGGAGCTTTACTCTGTATCTAACCCGTGCTGTACCTGCCCTGGGTGTGTTTGATGGGAGTGTAGAGGGAGCTTCACTCTGTATCTAACCCGTGCTGTACCTGCCCTGGGAGTGTTTGATGGAACAGTGTAGAGGAAGCTTTACTCTGTATCTAACCCGTGCTGTACCTGCCCTGGGAGTGTTTGATGGGACAGTGTAGAGGGAGTTTTACTCTGTATCTAACCCGTGCTGTACCTGCCCTGGGAGTGTTTGATGGGACAGTGTAAAGGAAGCTTTACTCTGTATTTAACCCGTGCTGTACCTGCCCTGGGAGTGTTTGATGGGACAGTGCAGAGGGAGCTGCCAATCAGCAGTGTAGGGGGAGTCTGAGGTGAGTACTGAGGGAGTGCCGCACTGTCGGGGCGTCAGTACTGAGGGAGCGCTGCACTGTCGGGGGGCCAGTACTGAGGGAGCGCTGCACTGTCGGGGGGCCAGTACTGAGGGAGCGCTGCACTGTCGGAGGGGTAGTACTGAGGGAGCGCTGCACTGTTGGAGAGGCAGTACTGAGGAAGCGCCGCACTATTGGAGGGGCAGTACTGAGGGAGCGCTGCACTGTCGGAGAGGCAGTACTGAGGGAGTGCTGCACTGTCGGGGGGTCAGTACTGAGGGAGCGCTGCACTGTCGGGGGTTCAGTACTGAGGGAGCGCTGCACTGTCGGAGGGGCAGTACTGAGGGAGCGCTGCACTGTCGGAGGGGCAGTACTGAGGGAGCGCTGCACTGTCGGGGGGTCAGTACTGAGGGAGCGCTGCACTGTCGGAGAGGCAGTACTGAGGGAGCGCTGCACTGTCGGAGGGGCAGTACTGAGGGAGCGCTGCACTGTCGGAGGGGTAGTACTGAGGGAGCGCTGCACTGTCGGAGAGGCAGTACTGAGGAAGCGCCGCACTATTGGAGGGGCAGTACTGAGGGAGCGCTGCACTGTCGGAGAGGCAGTACTGAGGGAGTGCTGCACTGTCGGAGAGGCAGTACTGAGGGAGCGCCGCACTATCGGAGGAGCAGTACTGAGGGAGCGCCGCACTGTCGGGGGGTCAGTACTGAGGGAGTGCTGCACTATCGGAGGAGCAGTACTGAGGGAGCGCTGCACTGTCGGGGGGTCAGTACTGAGGGAGTGCTGCACTGTCGGAGGGGCAGTACTGAGGGAGCGCCGCACTGTCGGGGGTTCAGTACTGAGGGAGTGCTGCACTGTCGGAGGGGCAGTACTGAGGGAGCGCTGCACTGTCGGAGGGGCAGTACTGAGGGAGCGCTGCACTGTCGGGGGGTCAGTACTGAGGGAGCGCTGCACTGTCGGAGAGGCAGTACTGAGGGAGCGCTGCACTGTCGGAGAGGCAGTACTGAGGGAGCGCCGCACTATCGGAGGAGCAGTACTGAGGGAGTGCTGCACTGTCGGAGGGGCAGTACTGAGGGAGCGCCGCACTGTCGGAGGGGCAGGACTGAGGGAGTGCTGCGACAGTGCATTTTTTTTCCCCTTCCAGTATTTATCCAACTCCCTTTTGAAGGCTGCTATTGAATCTGCTTCCATCGCCCTATCGGGGAGTGCCTTCCAAGTCCTAATCAATTGATGCGTCTTAAAACATTTCTCCTCATCTCCCCCTCTGGTTCTTTATCTGTAATCTGTGTCCTCTGGTTACCGACCCTCCTGCCACTGGAAACAGTCTCTCCTTATTTACTCTATCAAAACCCCTCATGATTTTGAACACCTCTCTTAAATCTTCTCTTAACCACCTCTGCTCCAAGGAGAACCCCAGCTTCCCCAATCTCTCCAAGTAACCAAAATCGCTCATCCCTGGTACCATTCTAGTAATGGCGGGGGGGGGGGTGGAATTCGGTAATTAGGGGGATAAATATTGTCCTCTGCAGTAATCACCAAGAGTCCCGGAGGGTGCACTGCTTACCTTTGCCAGGGTAAGGGATATCTTGGAGCAACTGGAGAGGAACTTGAAACAGGACGAGGGGGACCCAGTTGTTGTGATCCATGTTGGCACCAAGTTCAGCCTGACTGCGCTTGGATATTTTGTGCGTTAGTCACACTGACTGGGTAGAAAGGCTCTCTCGCTCTCTCAGGCGCTGTGAGCGAGAGGCCAGGAGCAGAAGTATTCCATAGTCTGAAATTGTTGAAGGTGGAACAAAAGGTGATTTCCTGCTGCAATTAGAACGTCTCCTCATTCTTGCTTTGGTCACACCTCGCCCATTGTTGGGAATATTTCACATGCGGTCTGTCCGCTGCACACTTTACCTGCCTTGTGCTCTCAAGCCTAAGTCAGAAGTCCCATTGTTCAAAGCTGTCCGTGCAACCAGCTGTGCAACTAACTATTTCAATTCATTATCAGACTGTTGTACACCTAATCTGAGCTGTCTTTGGTCTCCACTAGTCCTATCACCATCTCGTCTCGTTCTGAATACCTCTTAATGTCTCTTCACTTCTTTTGTTCTCTCCCAGCCCTGCCTTTCGATCTATTTCATTTCCTTTCCTGTTTTGAAAAAGGGTTTCAACCCGAAACGTCGACTCTAATTTCTCTCCACGGATGTTGCCTGGCCTGCTGAGTTTTTCCAGCATTTTCTGTTGAAATTCGGCTCTCCCCGGGTGAGTACGCACGGGGTACTCACCCCTAGGCTGAATGGAAGTGCGGGTTTCCTGCATGCACTGCGCATGCGCGGGAAACCGGCACTTCCGATCCTCTGAACGAAGAGGTTCAGAGGTCGAACGTGCGCGCAGGGGAGGCTGCGCGTGCGCTTTGAACTTAGTTTTTTTTTGCAGGTTTTCACGCGAGGTTAAGCCTGCAGGATTTACACATTTAAAAAGCAGGCGTAAGGCCTGCTTTTTAGAAGGTAAGTGGTGAATTAATTAAAATTAAAACATTTTTTCCACAGGTTTATTATTTTTAAATACTTTAAAGCAAGATAAGTTTATTTTTAGGCCCGTTTTTTTATAAAATTATTTTTTTCAAAAATTTAAATTATTGTTTAAAATAGTTATTTAATGTAATTTGCAGTTTATTGAAAAAGTGTGATTCAATCTTATGAATGGGATTTTCCCTCCTCCGATTGGCTGCCCATGGCTCACGTGATCCCAGGGGACAATCGCACTAACTACGCCCCTGGGACACGCAAGCACAGCGCGCCGGCAGCTGGGCCAGGCCCCGGAGCGGAATTCCACGGGGCCCTATCAGCACGGTGGCATAGTGGTTAGCACTGTTGCCTCACAGCGCCAGGGACCCGGGTTCAAATCCGGCCTCGGGTGACTGTCTGTGTGGAGTTTGCACATTCTCCCCGTGTTTGCGTGGGTTTCTTCCGGGTGCTCTGGTTTCCTCCCACAGTCCAAAGATGTGCGGGTTAGGTTGATTGGCCATGATAAAAAAATTGGCCCTTAGTGTTAGGGGGGATTAAATACGTGGGGTTACGGGGTTATGGGGATGGGGCTTGGGTGGGATGGCTGTCGGTGTAGGGACCGGGTGCTAGGGTTTGGATGATCAGCCATGATCTCGTTGAATGGCGGAGCAGGCTCTAAGGGCCGAATGGCCTACTCCTGCTCCTATCTTCTATGTTTCTAGAGCTCAACTGCCGGCGCGCAAGGTAAGTGCAGGTCGGGGGCTTGCACCCGCGGGAAGCCCCCGACCCGAATTTCTGGGCCGTTATTTCGGATTTCCAGCATCTGCAGTATTTTGCTATCGTACCATGAAATGAATCATTAACTTCCCAAAGACTGATTAACTTGCACATCTTAAGAGTTACATGGACTTTGAATTGGGACAATTGAGGGCTAAGGAGAAATCATATTTAGTAAGAATTATCCACACGGTCGATACGAGTAAAAGAGAGATCTGGAGAATCTTTTAAGGGCATGATTTATTGATTAGATGTTAAACTGTAGATTTCTTCACAAGGTATCATGATTTTCTTTGCATCATTGCCGCTTGAAATGAATGAACTTAGTCGACGTCCGAGCGATTGCAAGACTGAATTATAATTGTGTTTTGGAACATAAAAAATAGGAGCAGGAGTAGGCCATTCGGCCCCTCGAGCCTGCTCCGCCATTCAATGAGATCATGGCTGATCTTCTGCCTCAACTCCATTCACTTATCCCTATCGCCATATCCCTTGATGCCCTTACTAGTCAGAAATCTATCGACTTCTGTTTTGAATATACCCAATGACTGAGCCTCCACAGCCCTCTGGGGTAGAGAATTCCAAAGATTCACCACCCTCTGTGTGAAGAAATTTCTTCTCATCTCAGTCCTGAATGGCCTAACCTTTATCCTGAGGCTGTGGCCCCTGGTTCTAGACTCCCCAGCCAAGGGAAACATTCTCCCAGCATCCACCCTATCAAGCCCTGGAATAATTTTGTATGCTTCAATGAGATCCCCCCTCATTCTTCTGAATGCAAGAGAATACAGGCCTAGTTTACTCAATCTCTTCTCATGCAGCAGTCCCTCCATCCCAGGAATCAATCTTGTGAACCTTCATTGCACTCCCTCTATGGCAAGTATATCCTTCCTTAGGCAAGGAGACCAACATTGTACACAGTACTCCAGGTGTGGTCTCACCAAGGCCCTATATAATTGGAGTAAGACTTCTTTACTCCTGTACTCAAATCCTCTTGTAATGAAGGCCAGCATACCATTAGCCTTCCTAATGGCTTGCTGCACCTGCACATTAACTTTCAGTGACTCATGTACAAGGACACCCAGGTCCCTTTGACCATCTGCATTTCCCAATCTTTCACCATTTAGGAAATACAATGACTTTCTGTTTTTTCTACCAAAGTGGATAACTTCACATTTATCCACATTATATTCCATCTGCCATGTTCTCGCCCACTCACTGAGCCTGTCGAGATCCCCTTGAAGCCTCTTCACATCCTCTTCGCAACTGACACTGCCAACTAGCTTTGTATCATCAGCAAATTTGGAAATGTTACATTTAGACCCCACATTGATATAGATTGTGAATAGCTGGGGCCCAGGCACCGATCCTTGCGGTACCCCACTAGGAGGTAACAGCGCGGGAAAAACCAGTACCAATCCAGTATGAGGTGGTTGTGGTGGTGCCTCCTGTGTGAAGCATGACTAACGCAAGTAAGGTGACAGAGGGATTGGGAACGGAGATGGAATGAGTAGGAAGGAGGAGGCATGCTCCTACTCGATCTCTAGTCTGAACAGCCGCGAGGGAGTCTTCCTTAGGATGTGCAATGTTACTCAGACAGTGGGGACGACGTACTTGATTGAGGAAGGAACCGGTTTGTGTGTGTAAAATGATCATGAAAAAGTCACTACCGCAACTACTATGCTTTACAGGTCTAGTAGGACCTGTCCCATTAACAGCCCTTGGATGTCTTGCTGCAGTTGTACAGGGCCTTGGTGAGACCACACCTTGAGTATTGTGTGCAGTTTTGGTCGCCTTATCTGAGGAAGGATGTTCTTGCCATGGAGGGAGTGCAGCGAAGATTCACCAAACTGATACCTGGGATGGCAGGAATGACGTACGAGGAGAGATTGGGTCGATTAGGCTTATATTCACTGGAGTTTAGAAGAATGAGAGGGGATCTCATTGAAATTTATAAAATTCTAACAGGACTAGACAGACTAGATGCAGGAAGGCTGTTTCCGATGGCGGGGGAGTCCAGAACCAGGGGTCACAGTCTAAGGATAAGGGGTAAGCCATTTAGGACAGAAATGAGGAGGAATTTCTTCACCCAGAGAGTGGTGAACCTGTGGAATTCTCTACCACAGAAGGCAGTTGAGGCCAATTCATTAAATATATTCAAGAAGGAGTTAGATATATTTCTTGAGGCTGAAGAGATCAAGGGATATGGGGAGAAAGCAAGGACAGGATACTGAATTTGGATGATCAGCCATGATCTCATTAAATGGCGGAGCAGGCTCGAGGGGCTGAACGGCCTACTCCTGCTCCTATCTTCTATGTCTATATCTATGTTTCTGCTTCACACCACATCTACCCACAACCATCAACCAACACGTTTTACTCAATATCAAAACCTGTGCTTAAGTGAAACTGACAGTAAATGAGACACTTGAGTGAGAGCTGCCCAATTGTGTGTCACAATTGGGATACGACATCCTCCTGTTGTCTGCGGGCTTCAGTGAGCTCGTGATGCGACGGAACTTCTCCCTAAAGCATTTTTATGTTTTGGAACAAGACAACTCGAGAATAGGTATTGAAATTGACGGCATAGGGGACGATTCACTCTGGTGAGATATCGGGCTTAATATATCAGCACAGCCTTGGATTTGTATTATTTCACACGCTCTCGTAGTTGTGGTGTATGTAACCTGTTCCACCTTAAGAGAACTTAAGCCTGTTCCACCTTAAGAGATGTACTACTTTCTCTGGCTGCTGTATACGTAATACCGGTTGTGACCACTGGTATATAGTTACTGTGTAGTGATATTGTATTTAATATAGTCCTGACCTCCAACTAGTAAAGACCTGTTGAACTTGATTCTTACCCTGCGGCAGTTTATATCCACGGCGGCTTCGTCCACAGAACGGGCGTCGAAGAGAGGCATCCACCCTCATCACCCTGCTGGAAGACACGTCGCGCGGCAGGCATCGAGAACCCGGAGTGCAGAAGACATCCTGAACTCGAAGCCTCCATCAGCGGCAGTCAGCTATCTTCTTTCTACCTCGGTGGCGGGTAAGCCGGTCAGCGACGCGAGCAGAAAGTCGGCCGCGTTGGCTGTACAGACGGGGGGAGGAAGACGGAGGAATAAGGGCGGTGAGATCGATCGCGACCGGAGATAAGGGCCGGGCCGCATTCGGGCCGAAAGGCGCAGCGCGGGGACACCGATCGCAGCTGGTGATAAGGGCCGGGCCGCTTTCGGGCCAAAAAGGCGCAGCGTCTGGGGCGACTGAAGGCGCGAGAGCCGCGGTGAAGGCGAACGCAGCCGGTGCTAATAACCGGGCTGCAAGAAGGGCTGCGAGGCGCGACATCGGGGAAGCGCGAATGCCCGAGGGAGCCGCGGTGAAGCGGAGACAGCGTCGGGGGAGTTACTAACCGCTGGGAAAGGGGAGCAGCAGCGGCACGCCAAACGCCATTGCAGCCAGTGGGTGAAGACCGCCAAGCGCGAGAAAACCGCCATTTTGTAGGCGGAGGACGAAGACAAGAGCGGGAAGCCGCCATCTTGGGATAAAATAAATTGCAACGATGCCTAAACATGGGAACATTAATACCTTTGATAGCGACATCGAAGATTGGGCCATGTATGTAGAACGCATACAAAATTATTGTAAAGCAAATAAAATCCCAGATGCAGAGAAAGCACTAACTTTATTAAACTTAATGGGTGCGAAGACATACGGGCAATTGAAACACCTTTTATCACCAGATGAACCGGCGGATAAGACGTTCGAGGAGATTGTTACTGTCCTGAAAAATCATCTAAACCCCACGCCGCTGATGCTAGCGGGACGATTTAAATTTTACAGCAGAAGGCAGCTGAAGGATGAAAGCAATGCTGAATATTTAATGGAATTGCGTAAGCTAGCAAAGTACTGTCAGTTTGGAACAGGACTAACAGACGCGCTAAGAGATAAATTTGTGTGTGGTTTATTAAAAGAAGATACACAAAAGCGACTGCTCGAGGAGAATGAGCTGACGCTTGAGAAAGCGGTCACTATGGCAGCCGCACACAAAGCCGCAGCGAGAGGCACGGCAGTAATGCAGCTACGGTCACCGGAACTCAGTACAAATAAATTGGGTTTGAGTACTGTAAAATGTTATCGTTGTGGAAAGACAACACACGATCAGAACCAGTGTTGGTTTAAAAACCAAGAATGCAGAACGTGTGGCAGGCTTGGCCACATAGCTAAAGTATGCCGGTCAGGAAAGAAGACCAGCAACAAAAAGTCACCGCAAGGAAAATACATAAAGGTGCACAAGGTGACAAAGACCAGTTCGAACGAACAGAAGTCAGATTCAGACGCTAGCAGCAATGAACTGGGTAGCTTAAGAGTACACAACGTTGGTAAGGATGCAGATCTCCAGACAATTTGGGTCACTCTTCAGATAGCAGGAGTCCAAGTAAAGATGGAATTGGACACTGGATCGGCATTGACGGTCATGAATAAGAAAGATTACAAAAGGTTATTCCAACATATTCCCCTACGGGATACGGAGATTATATTGAAAACATACACGGGGCAAAGAGTGTACCTCATCGGAAAGATAGAGGTAAAAGTGGTCCACAAGGGCGAAGAAAGCCAAGTAATGGACTTATATGTGCTACCTGAAGGAGGTCCACCACTACTGGGACGGGAGTGGATTAGGAAAATGAATATGGACTGGCACTCCTTAAAAGCACTAACGGTAGATTCCGGGGAAACAGATGTCAAACCTAAACGATTGTCCAAAATATTGGATGAGGCTAAAGAGGTGTTCCAGCAAGGACTGGGAACACTGAAAGGAATTACGGCAAACATCAAGATTGATGAACATGCACAACCAAAATTTTTCAAAGCCAGGCCGGTACCCTATGCAATACGACCTACTGTAGAAGCGGAACTGGAAGCGCTAGAACGTTCAGGTGTACTGTCTAAGGTAGATTGGAGTGAGTGGGCTACGCCCATTGTTCCCGTTATGAAACGTCCTTCGAGCAACAAGCCAGGAGAACCAGGGAAGGTTCGCATCTGTGGAGATTTCAAGATCACCGTTAATCCGGTGCTTCACACGGTGCAGTATCCGCTTCCGCGGATTGAGGATATTTTTGCTTCGTTGTCTGGCGGGAAACACTTCACCAAGATAGACCTGGCGCAGGCGTACTTGCAGATGGAGGTTGAAGGAGAGTCACGCCAGTACCTCACGATCAACACGCATAGAGGTTTGTACCGGTATAATAGGCTGGTTTTTGGAGTGGCATCGGCTCCGGCAATTTGGCAGAGGGCCATGGAGCAGGTATTACAGGGAATTCCAGGCACACAATGTTACCTGGACGATATTCTGATTACAGGTGATGGTGATGAAGAACACCTCGCAAACTTGGAACTGCTGCTCAACAGACTGAAAGAGTATGGACTTAGAGTTAATCGGCAGAAATGTGAGTTCTTTCAGAAGCGGATCTCGTACTGTGGTCATGTCATTGACCGGGAGGGGCTTCATAAGTCTCCTGACAAGATAGAGGCAGTTGTAAAGGCTCCCGCTCCGGATAATGTCTCTCAGTTGAGGTCGTTTCTGGGATTGATTAACTATTACCATAAGTTCCTACCAAATCTATCCACGGTACTGCACCCGCTGAACGCTCTTTTACAGAAGGGGGTACCATGGGAATGGAGCGAAAACTGTAAGGCGGCATTTCGCAAAAGCAAAGAATTGATCACCTCAGAGGAAGTGTTGGCTCACTTCAACCCGACACTGCCTATTCGGTTGGCTTGTGATGCTTCTCCATATGGTATTGGGGCAGTACTCTCACACAAGTTGCCAAATGGCACGGAAAGGCCAGTCGCGTTTGCATCCAGATCATTGACCTCCGCTGAGCGCAACTATGCGCAGATCGATAGGGAGGCTCTCAGCCTTGTATGGGGAGTGAAGAAGTTTAATCATTACCTGCAGGGCCAAAAATTCACACTTCTGACAGACCATCAGCCATTGGTATCCATTTTTAACCCTAAGAAGGGTGTTTCGGTGATGACAGCACAGCGACTCCAGAGATGGTCCCTTTTCCTAGGGGCACATCACTATCAAATAGAATTCAAAGGTACAAAGCAGCATGGCAATGCTGATGGGCTGTCGCGCCTGCCACTACCTGAAGCAGAAGAGACGACGAAAGTTGACCCTGTTGAGTTATTTCATTCGACCATCATCGAGCGTTTACCAGTCACCAATGCAAGTATTGAAAGAGAAACCAGGAACGACCCGACACTGTCCCGAGTTTACGAGGTGACAGTGAAGGGATGGCCAACACATGGTGATCCTCTGTTACCGGCATTCTCGGCAAGGCGAGACCAGCTGTCCGTCTGCCATGGTACTTTGATGTACGGGACAAGAGTGATTATTCCTCCCAAGTTACGGGAAAGAGTTCTAAAGGAACTGCATGAAGGTCATCTGGGGGGAGTTAAGATGAAAAGTCTTGCTAGGGCTTATGTATGGTGGCCGGGCATTGACCAACAGATAGAGGAGTTGACAAAAAGCTGCGCTGGGTGCCAAAAAGTGCAAAATGCACCTCCGATCGCACCGCTACACCCATGGGAATGGCCTTCAGCCCCATGGCAACGCGTACATATTGACTTTGCTGGTCCATTCATGGACTCCATGTTCCTAATTGCGGTGGACGCACATTCCAAATGGCCAGAAGTGATCAAGATGAATACCACTACTTCAGAAAAGACAATTGCGGTGTTAAGAACAATATTCGCAAGGAACGGATTGCCAGAACAGATATGTTCGGACAACGGACCACAGTTCGTGTCGGAAGAATTCCAAAAATTCTTAAAGAAGAATGGGGTGAAACATTATACCTCTGCCCCATATCATCCGGCGACAAACGGGTTGGCCGAGAGATTTGTCCAAACATTCAAAAAGGCAATAAAGGCCATGAACGATGATCAGATTCCGTTACAACACAAGGTGGACAATTTCCTAATGGCATATCGAAACGCCGCTCATGCAGTGACGAACCAAAGTCCTGCCATGATGTTTTATAACAGGAGGTTGCGGTCCAGGTTGGACTTGTTAAAACCAAATGTGCGGAGGGAAGTGGAAAACAAACAGTTCCGGCATATTAATAACAAGTCCACTCGAAGTTTCGACGTAGGACAACCAGTGTTGGCAAGGGGCTATGGAAACGAAAAATGGCAGTCCGGAACAATTCGGGCCAGACAAGGACCTCTGATGTACACAGTAGATATTGGTAACAATGTGATAAGGCATCATGCGGATCAACTGGTAGAATCAAGAGCAAGGGTCGAACCCATGGTTGCGACAGAGACAACTGTGGAAGACGTTAATGAACCTGAAGCATCTACCTCGGCAGGGACTGTACCTGATGATGACGTCCAATACATAGGAAACCAACAAGAAGAGTCACCTCAGCAACAAGAATCAGAGACCACTGAAAGGCGTTATCCAAACCGAATCAGAAGGCCTCCTGAGAGACTGAACCTTTGAACTGTTTATACCTGAAGTTATATATGTATATATGTTATTATGTTATGTTAAATGGGGATATTGTGGCGGTACCACCGGTTGTCCCTTACATTGAGATACATAATTCCCTTTAACTTACCTTACTGTATGTGTCTGTTACTATACTCAGGCTTCTCTCCTGTACTCTGACGTCATGACATCAGAGCTCGGAACCTTCCAACAGTAGAGCTCGGAACCTGCTGGCAGTTGGGCTCGGAACCTGCTGGCAGTTGGTTTCGGAACCTGCTGGCAGTTGGGTTCGGAACCTGCTGGCAGTTGAGCTGGGAAACTTCTAGTCAGTCCTCGTGGCGTTCCTGCTGGGGAAAGACCTACACCACGGTGCTCCTACAGTCAGCCATCTTACCGGCTACCTTACCTGTTGTATTTAACCTGTTCCAGTAAATAAACAACTTGTTTATAGTTCGTCGAAGTCAAACTCTCTTATTTAGTGGCGATCCACACGAACCGCTACATTATGACTGTTAAGCTAAAAAGGGAGGATTGTGGTGTATGTAACCTGTTCCACCTTAAGAGAACTTAAGCCTGTTCCACCTTAAGAGATGCACTACTTTCTCTGGCTGCTGTATACGTAATACCGGTGGTGACCACCGGTATATAAGTACTGTGTAGTGATATTGTATTTAGTATAGTCCTGACCTCCAACTAGTAAAGACCTGTTGAACTTTATTCTTGTAGTCTGTGTCAGTAATTAATCTTAATACAACTGGAACACACAGACTTAACAGTAGTACCCCAGCTTGTAATGATAGTGTGTTTAATGGATGTATCCTGCTTAGTAAAAACTATGTTAAGGAGGCCTAAGCGCTGGACTGGACTATTGGAGGAGGCTCGACTCTGGAAGGGCCTTAAATAAAATTAAAAAGAGCCCTTCTCCACTGGCGCATAAGCCATTTGTGTACTCATGCCTATGACTAACCAGCACTAACAAATAAATTGAGCACATCGAAAGGGAAGATCCGAGATGAAGATTGAAGAAACAGAGGATACCCTATTACTGACTACCCCACCACGAACTCTGCACCTTCCATTCAATCTCCTCCCACAGCCCATGATCACTCTCCCCTATCACGGACTCCACCCAAACATTTAATCTCCTCCCACAGCCCATGTACACTCTCCCCTATCACTGACTCCACCCACCCATTTAATCTCCGCCCACAGCCCATGCACACTCTCCCCTATCACGGACTCTACCCAAACATTTAATCTCCTCCCACAGCCCATGTACACTCTCCCCTATCACTGACTCTACCCACCCATTTAATCTCCTCCCACAGCCCGTGTACACTCTCCCCTATCACGGACTCCACCCACCCATTTAACCTCCTCCCACAGCCCGTGTACACGATACCCTAGCTCTCTCTCAGGGAGATATCTGTTCACTGACTGGTGCCTCTCAGTTCCTCTCTCTCAGGGAGATATCTGTACACTGACTGGGGTCTCTCAGTCCCTCTCTCTCTCTCTCTCTCTCTCTCTGTGAGATAGCTGTACACTGACTGGTGTCTCTCAGTCCCTCTCTCTCACGGGGAGATATCTGTACATTGACTGGTGTCTCTCAGTCCCTCTTCCTCAGGGAGATATCTGTACACTGACTGGTGAGGGGGGGGGCAGGGTGAGGGGGTTTGGGGGTGAGGGGTTGGAGGTTGGTGAGGGGTTGCGGGTTGTTTGCCCAGCGACACAACGTGTGAGAAGCGGATTGCGGAACACAGGAAAACTCACTTCTCGCAAACGACAACACAGATGATGGTAAATTTATTCTTTATTTTAAAGACGATATCACACATCGAACACAAAGTCTGCAATATAATCTCCCGACGCAGCCACTGTCCCACATACCAGTGCCTCCCTATGTCGTCACAGCCTGTAGGCGACGCTCAATTTCACGGCAATACTTCTCCGGGAGACCGACAGACCTGCAAAAGATGGTCGCGAAAAAGATATAGACACTCGAACTGATCTGATACAGGACACAACCCCGTCCCACTCACTGTACACAGGGCACAACCCCATCCCACTCACTGTACACAGGGCACAACCCCATCCCACTCACTGTACACAGGGCACAACCCCATCCCACTCACTGTACACAGGGCACAACCCCGTCCCACTCACTGTACACAGGGCACAACCCCATCCCACTCACTGTACACAGGGCACAACCCCATCCCACTCACTGTACACAGGGCACAACCCCGTCCCACTCACTGTACACAGGGCACAACCCCATCCCACTCACTGTACACAGGGCACAACCCCATCCCACTCACTGTACACAGGGCACAACCCCATCCCACTCACTGTACACAGGGCACAACCCCGTCCCACTCACTGTACACAGGGCACAACCCCGTCCCACTCACTGTACACAGGACACAACCCCATCCCACTCACTGTACACAGGGCACAACCCCGTCCCACTCACTGTACACAGGACACAACCCCGTCCCACTCACTGTACACAGGACTCAACCCCATCCCACTCACTGTACACAGGGCACAACCCCATCCCACTCACTGTACACAGGGCACAACCCCATCCCACTCACTGTACACAGGGCACAACCCCATCCCACTCACTGTACACAGGACTCAACCCCGTCCCACTCACTGTACACAGGGCACAACCCCATCCCACTCACTGTACACAGGACACAACCCCTTCCCACTCACTGTACACAGGACTCAACCCCGTCCCACTCACTCCCACTGTACACAATCCCAATGGACCCAAACCCCTTCCCACTCACTCCCACTGTACACAATCCCAATGGACCCAAACCCCTTCCCACTCACTCCCACTGTACACAATCCCAATGGACCCAAACTCCTTCCCATTCACTCCCACTGTACACAATCCCAATGGACCAAACCCCTTCCCATTCACTCCCACTGTACACAATCCCAATGGACCCAAACTCCTTCCCACTCATTCCCACTGTACACAATCCCAATGGACCCAAACCCCTTCCCACTGTACACAATCCCAATGGACCCAAACCCCTTCCCACTGTACACAATCCCAATGGACCCAAACTCCTTCCCATTCACTCCCACTGTACACAATCCCAATGGACCAAACCCCTTCCCATTCACTCCTGTACACAATCCCAATGGACCCAAAATCCTTTCCCATTCACTCCCACTGTACACAATCCCAATGGACCAAACCCCTTCCCATTCACTCCCATTGTACACAATCCCAATGGACCCAAGCCCCTTCCCATTCACTCCCACTGTACACAATCCCAATGGACCCAAACCCCTTCCCATTCACTCCCACTGTACACAATCCCAATGGACCAAACCCCTTCCCATTCACTCCCATTGTACACAATCCCAATGAACCCATACCCCTTCCCACTCACTCCCACTGTACACAATCCCAATGGACAAAACCCCTTCCCATTCCCTCCCACTGTACACAATCCCAATGGACCAAACCCCTTCCCATTCACTCCCACTGTACACAATCCCAATGGACCAAACCCCTTCCCATTCACTCCCACTGTACACAATCCCAATGGACCCAAGCCCCTTCCCATTCACTCCCACTGTACACAATCCCAATGGACCCAAACCCCTTCCCATTCACTCCCACTGTACACAATCTCAATGGACCCAAACTCCTTCCCATTCACTCCCACTGTACACAATCCCAATGGACCCAAACCCCTTCCCATTCACTCCCACTGTACACAATCCCAATGGACCCAAACCCCTTCCCATTCACTCCCATTGCACACAATTCCAATGGACCTGACCTCAGTTCCTCGAGCTTTTTCCGCTTGATCTGGTCGAGACGGAGCCGTCGGTGATGAGCCTCCTCTTTCAGACGCTTCCCTTCCTCAAAGAAGGCTGCTCGCTCCTCGATGTGCTTCTCTTCCCTCTCCCGGATCTGCTCCCGCAGGTTCGTGGCATACTTGGTCCTCCCGTACTGCTTGCCCTCTTCCTCTTTCTTCTCCTTTGCAATCTTTTCTTTCTGGACTCTGTAGGTTCAGATCCACCAGTCACAGCGAGTGCCAAGCCTACCCCTCACCCTCTAAATAGGCACCGTTACAGGAGAGGTACGGTCATTCAGTAACTCCCTTAACCAAACCCTCCAGAACTGATCAAGCAGATCTATACCCCAAGGGGAAAGGTCAGTGTCTCCCACACTGTGACCCTCGACCGCCCCCCCCCCCCTACACTGGATTTGACCCCAAAGGTCAATGATGGGGAAACAATAATACGGAAGAAAGTTAACAGCCACTTGGAACAGCATGGACTAATAAAGGAGAGCCAGCATGGATTTGTTAAGGGCATATCATTTTGACTAACTTGATTGAGTTTTTTGATGAGACCTGGGCGTCCTTGTGCACCAGTCGCTGAAGGTAAGCATGCAGGCGGTTAAGGCGGCAAATGGTATGTTGGCCTTCATAGCGAGAGGATTCGAGTGCAAGAGCAAGGATGTCTTGCTGCAGTTGTACAGGGCCTTGGTGAGACCACACCTTGAGAATTGTGTGCAGTTTTGGTCGCCTTATCTGAGGAAGGATGTTCTTGCCATGGAGGGAGTGCAGCGAAGATTCACCAGGCTGATACCTGGGATGGCAGGAATGACATATATGAGGAGAGATTGGGTCAATTTGGCTTGTACTCGCTGGAGTTTAGAAGAATGAGAGGGGATTTCATTGAAACTTATAAAATTCTAACAGGACTAGACAGATTAGATGCAGGAAGGATGTTCCCGATGGCGGGGGAGTCCAGAACCAGGGGTCACAGTCTAAAGATAAGGGGTAAGTCATTTAGGACCGAGATGAGGAGGAATTTCTTCACCCAGAGAGTGGTGAACCTGTAGAATTCTCTACCATAGAAGGCAGTTGAGGCCAATTCATTAAATATATTCAAGAAGGAGTTAGATATATTTCTTAAGGCTAAAGGGATCAAGGGATATGGGGAGAAGGCAGGGACAGGGTACTGAATTTGGATGATCAGCCATGATCTCATTAAATGGCGGAACAGGCTCGAGGGGCCGAATGGCGTACTCCTGCTCCTATCTTCTTTGTTTCTATGTTACTTATGTGTAGACGGACTTTCAAAAGGCGTTTGATAAAGTGCCACATATTAGGCTTGTGAGCAAAATTGAAGCCCATGGGATTAAAAGGGGCAGTAGCAGCATGGATACAAAATTGGTGAAGTGAGAGTTGTGGTGAATGGCTGTTTTTTGGACTGGAGAGAGGTGTAGAGTGGCGTTCCCCAAGGTTCAGTACTAGGAACACTGCTGTTTTTGGAATATATATTAATGGCTTGGACTTGAGGGTACAGGGCACAATTTTGAAATCTGCAGAAGACACAAAACTTGGAAGTGTAGTAAAGAGTGAGGAGGAGAGTGATCGACTTTCAGGAAGACACAGACAGGCTGGTAGAATGGGCCGACACGTGGCAGATAAAATTAAACACAGAAGTGTGAGGTGATGCATATTGGTAAGAAACATAGAAGATAGGAGCAGGAGTAGGCCATTCGGCCCCTCGAGCCTGCTCCGCCATTCAATGAGATCATGGCTGATCATCCAAGTTCAGTACCCGGTCCCTGCTTTCTCCCCATATCCCTTGATCCCTTTAGCCTTAAGAAATATATCTAACTCCTTCTTGAATATATTTAATGACTTGGCCTCAACTGCCTTCTGTGGTAGAGAATTCCACAGGTTCACCACTCTCTGGGTGAAGAAATTCCTCCTCATCTGTCTTAAATGGCTTACCCCTTATCCTTAGACTGTGACCCCTGGTTCTGGACTCCCCCGCCATCAGGAACATCCTTCCTGCATCTAGTCTGTCTAGTCCTGTTAGAATGTTATAAGTTTCAATGAGATCCCCTCTCATTCTTCTAAACTCCAGCGAGTATAATCCCAATCAACCCAATCTCTCCTCATACGTCATTCCTGCCATCCCAGGTATCAGTCTGGTGAATCTTCGCTGCACTCCCTCCATGGCAAGAACATCCTTCCACAGATAAGGCGACCAAAACGGCACACAATACTCAAGGTGTGGTCTCACCAAGGCCCTGTACAACTGCAGCAAGACATCCTTGTTCCTGTACTCAAACGCTCTCGCTACGAAGGCCAACGTACCATTTGCCTTCTTAACCGCCTGCTGCACCTGCATGCTTACCTTCAGCGACTGGTGCACAAGGACACCCAGGTCTCGTTGCACTTCCCCTTCTTCCAATCTATTGCATTTCAGATAATAATCTGCCTTCCTGTTTTTGCCACCAAAGTGGATAACCTCGCATTTATCCACATTATACTGCATCTGCCATGCTTCTGCCCAATCACCCAACCTGTCCAAATCATACTGGAGTTTCTCTGCATCCTCCTCACAGCACACACGCCCACCCAGCTTTGTGTCATCTGCAAACTTGGAGATATTACACCTAGTTCCCTCGTCTAGATCATTTATATATATTGTGAATAGCTGGGGTCCTAGCACCGATCCCACTAGTCACTGCCTGCCACTCGGAAAAAGACCCGTCTATTCCAACTCTTTGCTTCCTGTCTGCCAACCAGTTCTCTATCCAAGTCAGTACCTTACCCCCAATCCCGTGTGCCTTAACTTTACACGCTAATCTCTTATGCGGGACCTTATCGAAAACCTTCTGAAAGTCCAAATACACCACATCCACTGGTTCTCCCTTATCTATTCTACCAGTTACATCCTCAAAACATTCCAGTAGATTAGTCAAGCAAGCAGAATGAGGAGAGAGCATACACACTAAATGGTACAATTTTAACGGAAGTGCAGGAACAGAGACACCTGGGGGTGAATGTACATAAACCTTTGAAGGTAGCAGGACAGGTTAACAAAGTAGCATACGGGATCCTGGGCTTTATAAATAGAGACACAGGGCTGGATTTTATCGATGGGGACGTGTTGGAGGCGGGACTCCCACTGTTTGGGTTGTAGTCCCGCCTCCATCGAGTTGTGGCCAACCCACGCGATTTTCCCTTGATTGACCTTGTTGAGTCCACCCAGCGGGCTCAGCAGGCCAATTAAGGGCCACCCGGCAACAGGTAACGTCAGGGGTTGACATTTCCTCTGTCAAAAGCTTTTGACAGATGAGATATCAGCATTTGACAGCTCTGTGAAGCTGACAATCTGACTTCTAACTTGAGTCCTTCTCCACAGACTCAGTTAGAAATCTCTCCAGAACAGAAAGCTGAATGCTGCAACTTTGACAGCTCGCGGCCATTCTGCTTTCTGTGCCGGTGAGATGAGGGACTCCCGAGACCTGAAGGAAGGAAGCCTGCATTATTAAGTAAAGGTAAGTAAAACTTATTTAAACACTTTACACACACCAAACACACTTACCTCTGCACTCATGCACCCATCACTCACCTGAACACCGGACATCTCGACCCCTCCAAGCCCTTCAGCCCGACGGTCCGCCTCGCTAACTTGCCGTGGTTTGGAGCCGTCGGGAATCCCACACTTCAGGGCTAAAAATAGGGATTAGGCTAAAAACTGCCCGTTAACTACCTGTTAACAGGCAGTTAATTGACACTAATCCCCTTCCCGCCTCGGGGAGGCGGCTCCCAGCACAGGTTGGGTACCCGCCTCCTGGGAAACAGGCATGGAGGCGGGTTGGGGGGCGGGATGGGTTCCTGCCCCCCCGATTCTGCAATTTCCCCCCCACTCCCGCCTCCAAGCCCGCCTTCAAGGGGTTTGGAAAATTGAGCCCATAGAGTACAAAAGCCAGGAAGTTATGCTAAACCTATATAAGTTCGGCCCTAGCTGGAGTATTGTGTCCAATTCTGGGCACCGCACTTTAGGAAGGATGTGAAGGCTTTGGAGAGGGTGCAGAGGAGATTGACCAGAATGATAGCAGGGATGAGGGACTTCAGTTACATGGAGTGGCTGGAGAAGCTGGGGTTGTTCTCCTTAGAGCAGAGAAGGTTAAGGGGAGATTGGCCAGAATGGTACCAGGGATGAGGAACTTCAGTTACATGGAGTGACTGGAGAAGCTGGGGTTGTTCTCCTTAGAGCAGAGAAGGTTAAGGGGAGATTGACCAGAATGGTACCAGGGATGAGGAACTTCAGTTACATGGAGAGACTGGAGAAACTGGGGTTGTTCTCCTTAGAGCAGAGAAGGCTAAGAGGAAATAACAACAGAAAATGCTGGAAATACTCAGCAGGCCAGGCAGCATCCGTGGAGAGAGAAACAGAGTTAACGTTTCAGGTCTGGGACCCTTCATCGGAACTGGAAAAAGCTGGAGATGTAACAGATATTAAGCAGGTGCAGAGACGGGGGCGGGAGGGGAGGAATTGAAGGAACAGTCTGTGCTTTTGTAAGAAGCAGGAAAGATAAAATGTTGCAAATGGGAATGGCAAAAATCACACAGCATGAAAAACGGGGGCAGGGGTTATGGCCTGAAATTGTTGGAACTCGATGTTGAGTCCAGAAGGTTGTAAAGTGCCCAATCGAAAGATGAGGTGCTGTTCCTCGAGCTTACGTTGAGCTTCGTTGGAACAATGTAATAGGCCGAGGACAGAGAGATCAGAGTGGGAGTGAAGCGGAGCTCAGGGTCACCCTTACGGACTGAACGGAGGTGTTCTGCAAAGCGATCGTCCAATCTGCGTTTGGTCTCCCCAATGTAGAGGAGACCGCATCGTGAGAGTTAAGAGGAGATTGGCCAGAATGGTACCAGGGATGAGGGGCTTCAGTTACGTGGAGAGACTGGAGAAACTGGGGTTGTTCTCCTTAGAGCAGAGAAGGTTAAGGGTAGATTGACCAGAATGGTACCAGGGATGAGGGACTTCAGTTACGTGGAGAGACTGGAGAAACTGGGGTTGTTCTCCTTAGAGCAGAGAAGGTTAAGGGGAGATTGACCAGAATGGTACCAGGGATGAGGAACTTCAGTTACGTGGAGAGACTGGAGAAACTGGGATTGTTCTCCTTAGAGCAGACAAGGCGAAGAGGAGATTTAATAGAGGTGTTCAAAATCACGAGCGGTTTTTGATAGTGTAAATAAGGAGAGACTGTTTCCAATGGCTGAAGGGTCGATAACCAGAGGACACAGATTTAAGGCGATGGGCAAAAGAACCAGAGGGGAGATGAGGAAAAAATGTTTACGCAACGAGTGGTTAGGAATTGGATTGGGCTGCCTGATAGGGTGGTGGAGACAGACTCAAAAGGGAATTGGATAAATATTGGAAGGAGAAAAGATTGCAGGGATGTGGGAAGAGAGCGGGGGAGTGGGACTGACTGGATTGGTCTTTCAAAGAGCCGGCACAGATGAGATGGGCCCAATGGCCTCCTTCTGTGCTGTACTACTCTATGATTCTATGACAGTGTCTGACGCACTGTGACACCCGGAACCCTGGATTGGGTTTGACCCCGCGCCCCCGAGGGTGAAAGGTCAGTGACCTACTTGAGGACTCTCTCGAATTCCTGGCGTTCCTTGGTTCCCTGCACGGCCAAGAAGTGCTGCTTCTGCCGGATCTGATCCGCTCGCGATTTCTTCAACATTTCGGACACCTCGGCTTTCTTCCGCATGTCCGCCAGCTCCTTCCGGCGCCATTCTCGCTCCGAGGCCTCCTGGCTTCTCTTCGCTCTCAGCGCATCCTACAATAGACAGAAAGCGGGGAAGCACTGGGGAAATCTCCTCCCTCTCGGGGAGATAACGTTACAAGGACTGGTGTCCCTCAATCCCTCTCCCTCAGGGAGATATCTGTACACTGACTGGTGTCTCTCAGTCCCTCTCTCTCAGAGAGATATCTGTACACTGACTGGTGTCTCTCAGTCCCTCTCTCTCAGGGAGGTATCTGTACACTGACTGGTGTCTCTCAGTCCCTCTCTCTCTCAGAGAGATATCTGTACACTGACTGGTGTCTCTCAGTCCCTCTCTCTCAGAGAGATATCTGAACACTGACTGGTGTCTCTCAGTCCCTCTCTCTCAGAGAGATATCTGTACACTGACTGGTGTCTCTCAGTCCCTCTCTCTCTCAGGGAGATATCTGTACACTGACTGGTGTCTCTCAGTCCCTCTCTCTCAGAGAGATATCTGTACACTGACTGGTGTCTCTCAGTCCCTCTCTCTCCCTCAGGGAGATATCTGTACACTGACTGGTGTCTCTCAGTCCCTCTCCCTCAGGGAGATATCTGAACACTGACTGGTGTCTCTCAGTCCCTCTCCCTCAGGGAGATATCTGTACACTGACTGGTGTCTCTCAGTCCCTCTCTCTCCCTCAGGGAAATATCTGTACACTGACTGGTGTCTCTCAGTCCCTCTCCCTCAGGGAGATATCTGTACACTGACTGGTGTCTCTCAGTCCCTCTCCCTCAGGGAGATATCTGTACACTGACTGGTGTCTCTCAGTCCCTCTCTCTCAGGGAGATATCTGTACACTGACTGGTGTCTCTCAGTCCCTCTCTCTCAGGGAGATATCTGTACACTGACTGGTGTCTCTCAGTCCCTCTCTCTCAGGGAGATATCTGTACACTGACTGGTGTCTCTCAGTCCCTCTCTCTCTCTCAGGGAGATATCTGTACACTGACTGGTGTCTCTCAGTCCCTCTCTCTCAGGGAGATATCTGTACACTGACTGGTGTCTCTCAGTCCCTCTCTCTCAGGGAGATATCTGTACACTGACTGGTGTCTCTCAGTCCCTCTCTCTCTCTCAGGGAGATATCTGTACACTGACTGGTGTCTCTCAGTCCCTCTCCCTCAGGGAGATATCTGTGCACTGACTGGTGTCTCTCAGTCCCTCTCCCTCAGGGAGATATCTGTACACTGACTGGTGTCTCTCAGTCCCTCTTCCTCAGGGAGATATCTGTGCACTGACTGGGGTCTCTCAGTCCCTCTCTCAGGGAGATATATTTACACCCACCTGCTCTGCCTTGTGATCGTGGGCACGTTCCTGTAGTGCCTGCAGTCGAGCCACTTCAATCGCCTTCTCCCGTTTCAAATTATTCTGATGCTCCTCAAAGGCTGCCTCTCTTTCCTGGGGAAAATACAGGTACAGCACGGGTCAGATACAGAGTAAAGCTCCCTCTACACTGTCCCATCAAACACTCCTAGGACAGGTACAGCACGGGGTTAGATACAGAGTAAAGCTCCCTCTACACTGTCCCATCAAACACTCCTAGGACAGGTACAGCACAGGGTTAGATACAGAGTAAAGCTCCCTCTACACTGTCCCATCAAACACTCCTAGGACAGGTACAGCACGGGGTCAGATACAGAGTAAAGCTCCCTCTACACTGTCCCATCAAACACTCCTAGGACAGGTACAGCACGGGGTTAGATACAGAGTAAAGCTCCCTCTACACTGTCCCATCAAACACTCCTAGGACAGGTACAGCACAGGGTTAGATACAGAGTAAAGCTCCCTCTACACTGTCCCATCAAACACCCCCAGGGCAGGTACAGCACGGGTTAGATACAGAGTAAAGCTCCCTCTACACAGTCCCATCAAACACTCCCAGGGCAGGTACAGCATGGGTTAGATACAGAGTAAAGCTCCCTCTACACCGTCCCATCAAACACTCCCGGGGCAGGTACAGCACGGGGTTAGATACAGAGCAAAGCTCCGTCTACACTGTCCCATCAAACACTCCCAGGGCAGGTACAGCATAGGTTAGATACAGAATAAACATCCCTCTACACTGTCCCATCAAACACTCCCAGGACAGGTACAGCATGGGGTTAGATACAGAGTAAAGCTCCGTCTACACTGTCCCATCAAACACTCCCAGGGCAGGTACAGCACAGGTTAGATACAGAATAAACATCCCTCTACACTGTCCCATCAAACACTCCCAGGACAGGTACAGCATGGGGTTAGATACAGAGTAAAGCTCCCTCTACACTGTCCCCATCAAACACTCCCAGGGCAGGTACAGCATGGGGTTAGACACAGAGTAAAACTCCCTCTACACTATCCCATCAAACACTCGCGGTGCCAAGCGCTCGTGAGTATAGAAATAGGATAGCACAGATGAATGCGTGGCTGGAGACATGGTGCAGGAGGGAGGGATTTAGATTCCTGGGGCATTGGGACCAGTTCTGGGGGAGGTGGGACCTGTACGGGTCGGACAGGTTGCACCTCAACAGGGCCAGAACCAATATCCTCGCGGGGAGGTTTGCTAGTGCTGTTGGAGAGGGTTTAAACTAATTTGGTAGGGGGATGGGCAGCAGGATGTCACATTAGAAAGGGGAAATAAAGTGTTCAAAGGATTGGGAGAGGGCGAGAGCACTAAAGTAAGAACTAGTAGGTTATTAGGTGGGGTCAGACTGAAAGAGAACACAGGGTGGTCTAAGATAGTTTACAGTGTATGTATGTGAATGCACGAAGCGTAGTAAACAAGGTAAGTGAGCTGCAGGTACAAATGGCCAGGTGGGAAAATGATGTTGTGGCAATAACTGAGACCTGGCTCAAAAAGGGGCAGGCTTGGGTATTAAATATTCCTGGTTATAAAGTGTTCAGGGAAGATAGGAGGTGGTGTGTGGCAGTATTGGTTAAGGAGAATGTTACAGTGCTGGAGAGGGAGGATGTCCTGGAGGGGTTAAGGGACAGAATCTATTTGGTTAGAGTTAAGAAATAATAGAGGTGCCATTACACTATGAGGTGTGTTCTATAGACCAGCAAATAGTGGGAAAGATATAGAAGAGCAAAGTTGCAGAGAAATTACAGAGAGGTGCAAGAACTATAGAGTAGTGATAATGGGGGACTTCAACTATCCTAATATAGACTGGAATTGAAATAGTGTTAAGGGCAGAGAGGGGGAATCATTTCTGAAGTGTGTTCAGGAGAACTTTCTTGATCAGTATGTTTCCGGCCTGACGAGGGAGGAGGCATTGCTGGATCTGGTTGTGGGGAATGAGGTGGGTCAAGTGGAGCAAGTAGGTGAACATTTAGGGAACAGTGATCATAGTATCATAAGGTTTAGATTAGCTATGGAAAAGGATAGGGAGCAATCTAGAGTAAAAATGTTTAACTGGGGGAAGGCCAATTTCAGTGGGTTGAGAACGGATCTGGCCCGGGTAAACAGGAATCAAAGATTGGCAGACAAAACAGTAGTGGAACAATGGGCTGCTTTTAAAGAGGAAAAAGTTTAGGTACATTCGCACTAGGGGGAAAGGCAGGGCAACTAAAGTCAGGGCTCCCTGGATGACGAAAGAGATAGAGTAAGATAAAGCAGAAAAAGAGCGCGCATGACAGATGTCAGGCTGCAAATACATTTGAGAATCAGGCTATATATAGAAAGGTCAGAGGAGAAGTGAAAAAGAAAATAAGAGGGTATGAGAATAGAATGGCAGCCAACATAAAAAGTCATCCAAAAGTCTTCTATAGGCATATAATTAGTAAGAGGAGAGGTGGGGTCGATTAGGAGACCTATGCATGGAAGTAGAACGTATGGCTGAGGTACTAAATGAGTACTTTGCATCTGTCTTCACCAAGGAAGAGGATGCTGCCATAGGCATAGTAAAGGAGGAGGTAGAGGAGATACTGGATGGGATAAAAATTGATAAAGAGGAGGTACTAGAAAGGTTGGCTGTACTTAAAGTATTTAAGTCACCAGGAGCGGATGGGATGCATCCTAGGATGCTGAGGGAGTTGAGGGCGGAAATCACGGATGTACTGGCCATAATATTCCAATCCTCCTTAGATACGTGGGTGGTGCCAGAGGACTAGAGAATTGAAAATGTTACACCCTTGTTCAAAGATAAACCCAGCAACTACAGGCCAGTCAGTTTAACCTCGGTGGTGGGGAAGCTTTTAGAAACAGTAATCAGGGACAAAATTAACAGTCCCTTGGACAAGTGTGGATTAATTAAGGAAAGACATCGCCTCACGGCTGGAGAAGAACTTGGAGTGGGAAGGGGAAGATCCAGATGTCGTGGTCCACATAGGAACCAATGACATAGGTAGAACAAGGCACGAGGTTCTGCTGAGAGAGTTTGAGGAGTTGGGATCCAAATTAAAAAGCAGAACCTCAGAAGGTAATAATCTCTGGATTGTTACCTGAGCCACGCTCCAATTGGCATAGGGATAAGCAGATTAGGAGGTTAAATGTGTGGCTCAAATAGTGGTGTGGGAGGTAGGGGTTTTGCTTCATGGGGCACCGGCACCAGTACTGGGGAAAGAGGGAGCTGTTCCGTTGGGATGGGCTCCACTTAAACTGGGCTGGAACCAGTGTCCTGGCGAATCGAATAACTAGGGCAGTAGACAGGGCTTTAAACTAATGAGGGGGGGGGGGGGGTGGGTGACATCAGGGAAAAATAGAAATAAGTCAAAGCCAAAGGCACTATATCTGAATGTGCGAAGAATTCGCAACAAAATAGATGAATTAATAGTGGAGATAGAAATTAATAGGTTTGATCTATTAGCCATTACGGAGATGTGGTTGAAAAGTGACCAAGGTTGGGAACGAAATATTCCCGGATACTTAACTTTCAAAAGATAGGAAAAATGGAAAAGGAGGAGGGGTGGCCCTGATCATAAAGGATGGGATAAGGACAGTAGAGAGAAAGGATCTTAGCTCCGAAAATCAAGTAGTAGAATCAGTTTGGGTGGAGCGAAGAAACAGCAAGGGGCAGAAAACATTGGTGGGAGTTGTTTATAGGCCCCCAAACAGTAGCTGTAATGTAGAGCAGAGTATAAATCAGGAAATTAGAGGCACATGTAACAAGGGTAATACAGTAATCATGGGGGACTTTAATCTACATATAGACTGGGCAAACCAAATTTGCAGTAATAGTGTGGAGGACAAATTCATGGAATGTATGCAAGATAGTTTTCTAGATCAGTATGTTGAAGAATCAACTAGGGAACAGGCGGTTTTAGATCTAGTATTGTGCAACGAGAAAGGGTTAATTAATAACCTTGTAGTAAAGGGGCCCTTAGGGAAGAGTGACCATAATATGATAGAATTTTATATTAAGTTTGAAAGGGACTTCGTTAAATCCAAAACTAGGGTCTTAAATCTAAACAAAGCAAACTACGTAGGTATGAGGGGCGAGTTGGCTAAGGTAGATTGGGAAACTACATTAAAAGGTATGATGGTAGACAAACAATGGCTAGCATTTAAAGAATACATAATTTACAACAAATATACATTCCTTTAAGGCACAAAAACCCCACAGGAAAAGTGGTCCAACTGTGGCTAACAAGAGAAGTTAAAGATAGTATTAGATCAAAGGAAGAGGCTTATAATGTTGCCAAAAAGAGTAGTAAGCCAGAGGATTGGGAGGATTTTAGAATTCAGCAAAGAAGGACCAAGAAGTTGATAAAGAAAGGGAAAATAGAATATGAGAGTAAACTAGCGAGAGACATAAAAACAGACTGTAAAAGCTTCTATAGGTATGTAAAAAGGAAAAGATTAGCGAAAGTAAATGTAGGTGTCTTACAGGCTGAGACAGGAGAAATTATAATGGGGAATAAGGAAATGGCACAGAAATTTTAAAAATACTTTGTGTCTGTCTTCACGGAAGAAGATGCCAAAAAAAACCCGGAAATAGTGGAGAACCAAGGGTCTAGTGAGAATGAGGAACTGAAAGAAATTAGTACTAGTAAAAAAAAAAAAAAGTACTGGAGAAATTAATGGGACTGAAAGCTGATTCTTCTTCTTATTGTGTCCACGGACAGTCTATACATAGCCCAGCCAGAACTGGACACATTTTTGCGCCTTGTTGTCGAATTCGGCAAGATCTGCAACAATGCAGGGTTCCTCTAACGATGGGCATTGCAGGAGATGTTGCATAGTCTGTGCCTCAGTTCCACACTCACAAGTTGTCGGGCTGGTTGAATATCCCCATTTGCTTAGTGACACCTTTGAGCAACCTACACCGGTCCTAAGTCTGTTAAGGCACTTCCAGGTTGCCCAGTTGCAATTAGCTCCTGGGGGAAGGCTTTCATCAAGTAAAATTTCCATCGCTGGGGGTTGTTCAAGACTGGCGAGTCGGTTTTTCCACAAGGCAATGCGGGCTTCAGATGAGGTTGATTGTAATGGAACAACACTGTTCATGAAGCTCTTTCTTGACTTTAGGCGGCTGGGTGTAGGTGTATGACAATGCAGAGGGTGTCTCTCATCTGATGTTTGATGGAGTCGCTCTTTCTTGCTGGCTACCGTTCTTCTTATATCAGGGGGAGCGATACCCGCCAGGATATATAGGCTGTTGGTGTTTGTTGGTTTTAAGCAACCTGTGATAAATCGGCAGCTTGCATTCAGAACGGCATCCATCTTCTCGGCATGAGTAGACCTTTCCCATGCAGAGCAGGCGTATTCGGCAGTGGAATAGCAAAGAGCAAGTGCACTGGTTCGCAAAGCTGATAAATCTCCTGGACCCGATGGCTTACATCCTAGGATTTTAAAAGAGGTGACTATAGAGATAGTGGATGCATTGGTTGTCATCTTCCAAAATTCCATAGATTCTAGAATGTTTCCTGTGGATTGGAAGCAAATGTAACCCCACTATTTAAGAAAGGAGGGAAGAGAGAAAATGGGGAACTACAGACCTGTTAGCCTGACATCAGTAGTAGGGGAAATGCTAGAATCTATTATTAAGGACCTGGTAACAGGGCACTTGGAAAATAATAATAGGATTGGGCAGAGTCAACACAGATTTATGAAAGGGAAATCGTGTTTGACGGATCTGTTAAGAGTTTTTTGAGGTTGTAACTAGCAGAATAGATAAGGGGG
This sequence comes from Somniosus microcephalus, assembly GCF_052327205.1. Lineage (NCBI taxonomy): Eukaryota > Metazoa > Chordata > Chondrichthyes > Squaliformes > Somniosidae > Somniosus > Somniosus microcephalus. Next base: position 35,325,856 of record NW_028225182.1, read on the forward strand.
AGCCAGTGGATGTCATGTGTTTGGATTTTCAGAAGGCATTTGATAAGGTGCCACACAAGAGGTTATTAAACAAAATTAGGGCTCATAGAATTCGCGGTAATATACCAGCATGGATTGAGGATTGGTTAATGGACAGAAAACAGAGAGTAGGAATGAACGGGTAATTTTCGGATTGGTAGGCTGTAACTAGTGGAGTACCACAAGGATCAGTGCTTGGGCCTCAGCTATTCACAATCTACATCAATGATTTGGATGAGGGGACCAAATATATCCAAGTCTGCTGATGATACAAAGCTGGGTGGGAATGTAAGTTGTGAGGAGGATGCAAAGAGGCTTCAAGGGGGATATAGACAGACCAAGTGAGTGGACAAGAACATGGCAAATGGAATTTAATGTGGAGAAATGTGAAGTTATCCACTTATGTAGGAAAAATAAAAAAGCAGAGTATTTTTTAAATGATGAGAGATTGGGAAATGTTGGTGTTCAGAGGGACCTGGGTGTCCTTGTACACGAATCACTGAAAGTTAACATGCAGGTACAGCAAGCAATTAGGAAAGCAAATGGTATGTTGGCCTTTATTATAAGAGGATTTGTGTATAAGAGTAAGGAAGTCTTACTGCAATTCTATAGGGCCCTGGTGAGACCACACCTGGAGTATTGTGGACAGTGTTGGTCTCCTTACCTAAGGAAGGATATACTTGCCATAGAGGGAGGGCAACGAAGGTTCACTAGACTGGGTCCTGGGATGGGGGGATTGTCCTATGAGGAGAGATTGAGTAGACTGGGCCTATATTCTCTAGAGTTTAGAAGAATGAGAGGTGATCTCATTGAAACATACAAAATTCTTACAGGGATTGACAGGGTAGATGCAGGGAGGATGTTTCCCCTGGCTGGGGAGTCTAGAACACGGGGTCACAGTCTCAGAATAAGGGGTCGGCCATTTAGGACTGAGATGAGGAGACATTTCTTCACTCAGAGGGTGGTGAATCTTTGGAATTCTCTGCCCCAGAGGGCTGTGGAGGCTCAGTCGTTGAGTATATTCAAGGCTGAGATCGATAGATTTTTGGATATTAAGGGAATCAAGGGATATGGGGATAGTGCAGGAAAGTGGAGTTGAGGCAGAAGATCAGCCATGATCTTATTGAATGGCGGAGCAGGCTCGAGGGGCCAAATGGCCGACTCCTGCTCCTAATTGTTAGGTTCTTATCTTATGTTCTCCCCTGTCCCAGGCATTTACCATTTTGGCGTTCTGGAAGTCCTGGACTTTCTGTTCGGCCATCCGGTCTTGCTCCCGCATCTGCACCCGCTGCTGCTGCACCTGCTCATTGGAGTCCTTGATCTCCTGGTGGGTCCGCTGCTGCCGGTGTCGTTTCTCCTTCAAATTCTGGCCGTGGAGAGAGAGGGGAGACGGGTTAGTGAAGGGGGGGGGGGAGAGGGGTGAGTGAGGGGGGTTAGTGAGGGGGTGGGGGAGAGGGGTGAGTGAGGGGGTAGGGGTGGGGGAGTGAGGGGGTGGGGGAGAGGGGTGAGTGAGGGGGTGGGGGTGGGGGAGTGAGGGGGGGGGAGTGAGGGGGGAAGTGAGGGGGGGAGTGAGGGGGGAGTGAGGGGGGGGAGTGAGGGGGGGGAGTGAGGGGGGGAGTGAGGGGGGGGAGTGAGGGGGGGAGTGAGGGGGGGAGTGAGGGGGGGGAGTGAGGGGGGGGAGTGAGGGGGGGAGTGAGGGGGGGGAGTGAGGGGGGGGAGTGAGGGGGGGAGTGAGGGGGGGAGTGAGGGGGGGGAGGTGAGGGGGGGGAGGTGAGGGGGGGAGTGAGGGGGGAGTGAGGGGGGGAGTGAGGGGGGGAGTGAGGGGGGGAGTGAGGGGGGGAGTGAGGGGGGGAGTGAGGGGGGGAGTGAGGGGGGGAGTGAGGGGGGGAGTGAGGGGGGGAGTGAGGGGGGGAGTGAGGGGGGGAGGTGAGGGGGGGAGTGAGGGGGGGGAGTGAGGGGGGGGAGTGAGGGGGGGAGTGAGGGGGGGGAGTGAGGGGGGGGGAGTGAGGGGGGAGTGAGGGGGGAGTGAGGGGGGGAGTGAGGGGGGGAGTGAGGGGGGGAGTGAGGGGGGGGAGTGAGGGGGGGGAGTG